>NC_025993.2:178863364-179228364 GCF_000442705.2 Elaeis guineensis | reverse complement strand
GCCCAACAAAAGTAAACCAATGATCAATATGAAGTTTAAAATAAAATTCTTTGAATTTGGAATTGTCAAACTACCGACCATTATCAGTAATAATTATCTGAGGTAAACTAAATCGGCATGTTATTGATTTTCAGATAAAATCCTGCATCTTTTCTAATCAGTAATTTCAGCCCGACGTTCAGCCTCCACCTACTTAGTGAAGTAGTTAATAGCTACCATCAAAAACTTTCTTTGACCTGTTGCCACTGGAAAAGGCCCCAATATATCCATTCTCCAAATCGCAAAGGACCATGATGCAATAATAGAAATGAGTTCAGTAGTAGGTTGATGTTGGATATTGACATACTTTTGACATTGATCATATTTATTGACAAGATCAATCGCATCTTTTTGAATGATTGGTCAATAATAACCTTATCGAATTACTTTATAAACAAGCATCTGCCCTTCAAGTAATTTTCACATATTCCTTCATGTACTTTTCGAAATGCATAATTAGCTTCGGATGGTTTTAAGCATCAAAGTAGAGAAAGTGAATAAGACATTCTATATAATTGATCTCCTTGGAGAACATACTATGGAGCTTGTTTTTTGATGCTTCTAGCTTTAACTGGATCATCGGATAAAATTTTTTTTGTTATATAGTCCACAAAGGGATCAATCCAGCTCGGTTCATGATCGACCTGAAATATAGAAAAAATTTCAATACTAGGCTTCTCTAACTGCTCGATCAAAATTTTTTGATTAAGTTCTGAAAATTTCGATATAGCAAGATGTGACAAGGCATCAGCTCGGATATTTTCTGACCTTAGAATTTGTAGGACTTCAAGCTTCTCAAAATTTTTAGATAATTTCCTTATATTTTGCAAATATCGAGTCATTATGGAGTCTTTAGCCTCAAATTGACCTCGTACCTATCCGATAATAAGCTGTAAATCTATAAAAATCTTTAGCTTTTTGACTCCAAGCTCTTTCACTATCTTTTAATCTTGTAGTTCAGGACTTCATATTCAGCACCATTATTAGAAGTGTTAAAATTGAACCTTAAAGCTTGTTTAGTAATAAACGCTTTAGGACTCGTTAGAATTAAATCAAGACCATTTTTCTGAGAATTTGAAGCTCCATCTATATGTAGAATCTAGAATGAATCATTAGTGATGTCTTCAAGATTTTTTGGAGTTGATCCATCATCAAGAATAGTGCATTCCATAATGAAATCAGCTAATACTTGGCCTTTTGTAGCAGATCAAGATCGGTATTGAATATCAAACTCGCTGAGTTCTATGACCTATTTAGTAATCCGACCCGATGTGTCAACTCGCTGTAATACCAATCTCAGCAGCTGATCGATCAATACTATAACTGTATGAGTTTGAAAATATTGCCAAAGTCATCGGACTGATGTAATCAAAGCATATATCATCTTTTCAATTTTTTTGTATTAGATCTCGGCATCCCGCAATAATTTGCTTGTGTAATAAATCAACCTTTGAATACCCATGTCTTCTCGGATAAGAACCGAGCTGACAATATTATGTGAGATGGATATATACATGTATAATTCCTCCCCTTCAACTAATTTTGAGAGAAGAGGTGCAGAGCCAAAATATTTCTTTAAATCATCAAAAGCACTCTGGCATTCTTTTATCCAGTCAAAATTTTTAATCTACCTTAGTGTCTTGAAGAATAGAAAATATCATTTAGTCGATCTAGAAATGAATCGATTGAGGGCTGCTACTCATCCAGTGAGCTGTTGGATTTCTTTAATGGTGGTTGGACACTTCATCTCCAACAACATATGAATTTTCTCGAGATTTGCTTCTATTGCTCTCTGATTTATAAGAAAATCAAGAAACTTATCTGAGGTCACTTCAAAAGTATACTTGTTTGGATTAAGCTTCATCTGATGCTTCCTGAGCTCTCCAAATGCTTCCTCCAGATTGATAATATGTCGATCTTTCTTAGGGCTCTTTACTAGCATGTTATTAACAGAAACTTTCATATTTCGACTAATTTGATGTTTGAAGATTTTGTTGACAAGACGTTGATATATTGCACCTACATTTTTAAGACTAAAAGACATAAAGACATTATTTTATAACAATACAAATCTTTTTCAATAATAAAGGCTGTATCTTTTTTATCTTTTGGAGCCATTATGATCTGGTTATATCCTGAAAAAAACATCCATAAAATTGAAGAGTTTATAATCCAAAGTGACGTCTACTAGCTGATCAATCCTTGATAGAGAAAAACTATCTTTTGGATAAATTTTATTGAGGTTGGTATAGTCAATACATATTCTCTACTTGTCATTAGCCTTCTTGACCATAACAACATTGGCTATCCACTTCGGATAATGAGCTTCTCTGATAAATTCTGCCTTCAGGAGCTTATCAACTTCTCATCAATTACTTTTTGTCTTTCTGGAGTAAAACTCCTCTTTTTTTGTTGAACTGGCTTGAACTTTAGATTAATATTTAGTTTTTAAACAATTACATCAGCAAGAATATCAGGAATGTAGGAAGCTGACTAGACGAAGACGTCGGCATTTGTTCGAAGAAATTTGATTATTTTATCCTTCAAATTGGATTTAAGATTTGATCCGATTTGAACCATTTTTCTCGGATCATCTCTCAAAAGAATAATTTTTAATTTTTTAGCAGGCTCATCTTGATTTTTTCGACGTCGTCTATTAGATCTAGTACTTCAACTGGTGTACTTTTTGAGGATTTGCTTCATCTTGAAGACAATCATGAAATATTATCGAGCTATTGTTGAATCTCTGCATGTTTCTCTAGTTCCTTTCTTAGTCAAAAATTGCACCAATAGGTGATACATGGAGATAATAGCTTTAAGAATATTAAGATCAGATCGATCAAAAATAGCATTATAAGCAGATAGAATTTTGACCATCAAAAAGGCAAGCTGCACTGTTCACTGCTTTAGTTCCTGTCCTGCTGTAACTGGTAGAATAATTTTTGCTTCAACAGCTATTGAATTTTTTGAAAATCTGACGAGCGGAGCACCGACCTACTTCAGCTAATTTATCAAATTTATTTTTGAGAATGCATCATAGAATAATACATCGCAGAGCTTCCATTATCAATCAAATTTTTTTTTACATCATATTTTATTATTATCATAGAAATGACAACAGCATCGTTGTGAGGGGTTTGAATCCCCTTTACATCATCCTTCGAACATGAGATAATATCTTCAATCTTCTACCTTTTAAAGAATGGATCAACAGTCTTCTACAGTATGCCAGATATCATGTTGATGATCCCAACAGTTGGTCGATTGTGATTCTCAAGATTCTTTTCTATTTGAGATCGATATTCAATGGCTTTGGTTGGCCTTACAAATTTATCGAGGTAGCCTCGATGTACCAAAGCCTCTATTTTATCTCGTAGTTGCCTGTACTCTTCGAAATCATAATCGTAATTTCGATGGAAGCGACAGTATTTTTTTTATCTCTGTTTGCTGATGGGGCCTTCATTGGTTCTGACTTTCAGAGATATCACTCTCCCTCAATTTTCATAAGGATTTATGCTTGAGGGGCAGACAGAGGAGTGTAGGAATCAAAATACTGAGGTGGACTTCTTGACCTTGAATTTTTTTGAGATCGATCGGAGCCTTTATTCTATTGAGCTCCATTATCCTCTCTTGATTGCTTCTTTTCATTTTTATTTTTATTAGTTTTTCTGGTGATGGCTTCTTCTTCCTCGATCTGAGCATACTTTCATACTCGATCGAGTATCTCATCATAGATATTTGAAAAATTTTTATTCAAAGAGAAGATCAGATGATTACTCCGAAGTTCTCTCTTTAAAGTAGACATGGTGACTGTCTTATTAAAGTTTTTTTACATCTAGAGTGGCTGTATTGAAGTGAGCTACATATTTTCAAAGGTCTTCTCTCTTCTGCTACTTAATAGAGAATAGACTGTCCGTATGCCTCGAGTGAGGTCGGTTAATACTAAGTAGGTAACAAACAGCCTCTCTAGCTGCTCAAAAGAAGAGATGGACCACTATGGGAGTCTAGAAAGTTAGACCCTTGCTGCTTTCTTAAAGGTAGTTAGGAAAGCAATGCACAGTAAGGCATCAGGAGCCCCCTGCAAGGCTATGAGAGCTCTGTAGCCCTCAATATGATCCATTAGATTAGTGGAGCCATCGAAGGACTCAATAGTGGGCATGTTGAATCGATTTAAAATCGGCTCATTCAAAATTTTTTAAGAAAAAGAAGATCGGAGGTTAAAGCTATCTTTATTTTGAAATCAACCTCCTATCTAAATCTCCATCAGGCACTTCTTAAGATCTTGAATCTTGTGCTATCTTTTCTCTAAGATTTTGTATTATTGAGAGCAGATTCATCGTTAGCCTCATTATCAATGTGGTGCTCATCTTGATGGGCTGGTTGATGGTGTGTTGAGACAACTTTCAGAGAAAGAGCTTCTTTTTGATGTCACTCCTTAATCTTTTGAAGCTGTTGAATAGCTGCTGTCAGGGTTTAAACTTGCTGAATGAGCAGAAAGAACTGTTAAGGATCAACAGCAACTGGTTGTTACTGGGAAGCTTCTGTCAGGATATCCGGAGAGGATGGAGATACCAAAGAATTATTTGGTGCTCGCACTCTGATCATTTTTTCTACAAGAAATAAGTCAGGTCCCTTCTTCTAGCGCCAATCTATTGCTACGAGACTTAAAATCTGAGATCGGGACAAATCGGATGAAACCGAGCTGGAGGTCAGTAGCAGTCCCATCGAAAATGCTTTTGAGAAAATCTACAAAATAAGTCAAAAAACTGATGGGGATCCTCCTATTTTTGACCCTTCGATGCTTCAATCAGTCTTGAGTGCGAGAACAGTGGTGGAAAAGAGTAGTAGAGCACAAGAAGAGGGTTTGCATGGAACTAGAGAAATTGGACTGAGTAAGAACTAGAATCTTTGTTCAAAAACTGATAATATACCCACTGGCATAGTCTCACTCTTGTTTTGAAAATAGATTTAGAACTTAGTATCAGAGGATCTCTAGCCCTCTATTTATAGAAGAGCTGATGGTCGTTACAGAGTTTGTTAAGCCGTCAGAAGAGTTTGTTATAGCTAACTGTAAATGAACTAGTTTATAGCTGTACGTATGAGCTCAAAATGAGATCATACTTAGCTGTATCTGCCAGCTGTGTATGAGATCGTGGCCAGCTGTGGCTTAGTTGTAGAGATCATAAATAAACTCCACAAGATGATTGCTGTAGATAATATAAAAGTTGATATCGACTATAAATCGATGTGCACCAAATGAGATCGGTCATTAGCTCATCTGAAGCTCGATGTTTCAGATATTAATATTATCGATGTACCTTTCTTCAGATCGGTACAAGCCCGATCTTATTGCTTGTTTGGCAAGTTTAACTTACTGCAATTTTGTACTTTGAGATCGGTAATTCGGTGAACATATGTGATGATGTCACATGACATAAAATCGATTTAGCACACCAACAGTGCCAACAAAAATATATAGTGCCAATAGTATATAGTTGAATAATAATTTTTTTCTATAGATAATCAAATTTTAGAATTAATAACATAAATTTTATAAGTAGATAATGAGATTAAATAGAAATTCCAGCTAATTTATTTATATAAATTAATTTAACTAATCATTCATTTTAAGATAAAAATGGAGAACAATTTAAGAATTTGAGAATAACTTAGAGAACGAAAAATTGTTGTAGTTTTTTTTTTTTTTTTTGAAAATAAAAAATAAGAGTAAAAGAATAAAATTTAATCTTTAAATTGATTTGGAAGGGGAGGAGGAGATTTCTAAGGTTCAAATCGGTAACTTTTTGATTTTTAATTACCTGTTGAGCCCCACACTAAAGTTGGCGATGCTGTGTTGTGGGGCCCATCGTCCTTCACCAAGAGGAAGAGGCACCACGTAGGGTGTCAGAGCATCGAGTAAGAGTTTGGGTCCCGTTAGACGTTGTTGGAGGTCGCAAACAACAAAAACCAGACCAGCTAGCAGGGACACGTGGAGGCAGAAAGCGAAAAGCGTCAGTGAATCCCACTAATGCAAGCGTCCTTTGCTTCCGTTCAGTCCCTTTGAGGTATTGGGCCCCGCACAAGTCCTTTCTGATGCTCCTCACCCCCTTCCTTTTTGCCTTAACCTGTATCTTGGTCCCGCTTGTAGGCATTGGATACCAAGTGGAAGTGGGATCCCAGTTTCTTAGTGGTGAGGGTACCACAATCTTCCTTGCATGGAATCATATTCCTCGTCCAGGAATTGTACATCATTAGCAAAACAAAAAGGACAAATCTTGTCCAGGGTTAGGGTTGTGGCTATTGTCACAGGTCTTAAACTAAGAAATAATTAGATAAGAAAAAAAATGATTGAATGCTGGGGAAGTATGACAAAATTGAAGGAAAAAGTTTAAAGATAAGTAAGATGCAAACTCAGTAATACAGCATCTGAATGGTGGGAAAACAACGAATTTTTACTGCTCAAAAAATCGGCATCCGTAGCATGTGAGATATTCCATATTTGGGATAATGCTTATGGAACAAGGCATCGAATCCTACCAACCATTTTGTGGTTGATGAAAATGAATCCATTAAGTTTGTGTCTATATTTTCCCTATTGGTTATGATATACTCATATGAAGATGATTTAGTATCCATATTTTTTGCGCCATCCATACCATTCAAGTAAATGGTCCACTTTTATGATATGGAAGTATTGCTGTGATGTATCAATCAGTCTGTAATCGTGTCTAGTTTTCATGGCATTAGTCAATTTAGGAACTCGAAGCCCTTCACCATTGTCAACAAACTCAACTCTTTGATTGGTTTACCATGCCAATTCACTCGAAAAATATTACACTAACAATTGCTCTCTTGCTCCCTTGAAACACCTGCCTATTTTTTCTTTCTCTTCCTCTTTCTCTCAAATCTCCCATCCTTGCATGCTAAGCTTTAAGAAGCCATGGCCAAACACTTGCACTAGCTGAGGTTGAAGAGAGGGAACGGAGGGAGAGATCCTGGTTGTTTGATGAGCTCTAAAAAAGAAAACAAGAGAGAGGATAGTGAGAAAGAAAAAAATTGAACTATAAAATTTCTAACCATTCTATTAGATAAGTAGTAATGGTGGACCGCTTGCACTAGTTAGATGATGAATATGCTTTCCTAGGCTAGGAGAAATTAAATTTTTTTAAATCACTTAGCCAGCTATACTAGTTCAACAAATTAAATGTGATACCTTACTACAAATCGAAAGTTGAGATTTAATGAACATGACAAATACCAAGTAGATACCAAAGTAGTAAGGCAAAACCCATATTCTATTCTTTAATGCAACGTCTATATTTTGCTTTCTCACTCTTTTATACCCAATAAAAGATGGATCTTGGCACAATAACAAGGTTGCTTTGATCTGAGTATCATGGATTTGAAATATAAAAATAATCTCTCTGTACGTGGAAGTAAGCTATGCGTACTTGACATACCCTGCACCCCTCCAATGGCAAGAACCTTATGCACTAGAATGTTATTTTTTTATCTTTTTTTATATCCAATGAAAGATTAGGTCTTCTTACAAAATTGAATGAAAAATCCAATTGTTTTTGTGGGAGGATAAGGCTTTCATTAAAAGTTGTTATAGAAATCTATCTGTTTATATTCAACCAACATCATATTGTGATATGTAGAATATCCGATAATTTCATATTTTTTCATTCTCAATGAATTGGGAACCATTCCTTCTTTTCTCTAAAGAAAAAATAATACAAGATAAATTTTTTTGGACCGATTGTCGTGTAAAATAGATGGCTACTGGCAAATTATAACCGATAATAATGCTATTATTCCACTTTTGTGTACAACTAAACATGTATTATAGGATTTTTAAGATATTCCTGCTTTGACAAGTTATACTAATACATCTCTTTTTAATTAACTATTTTGCCCTATTGATCCTTTTGTTCTCAGCATGTTTTTGAACTATGCTGCTTGATAAGCAAGTAATTTTAACAAGCACCATAGTTTTGATCTTTAGTTATTTTAGACTTGAGTGATTGAGACTTCAATTTATTTCTTTAACAAGAGGATAAAGGTTTTAAGAACCTTGCAACAATTCATAAATACTTGCTCATGTATCTAATTTGCACCATTTCTTAGATATGGTATAAACAGATAGCAAATGATATTCTACGAATCATAATTGATCAGTACCACTGCAATCTAACTTCTATCTATACATGTCTATTGGCCCTTGGAAATTATGATGCCTTTCTATCTTCAATGCAACTTTATTTATTTATTTCTACCATAATATACATATTATGAACATGCATTTTTGGTTGATAAGAAAATGCTCCATTGAATATACTAATTTCAAAAGCCTAGTTAAGTTCTAAGACCTCCATTTACCTCTCAATAAAAAGAATTGTCATATCATGAGATCATGTTGCTCGATACATTACAAGTGAGTAATCTGTTGTCTCACTAGGGCATAAATAGTTGCATTCATTTAATAAAA
Organism: Elaeis guineensis; assembly: GCF_000442705.2. NCBI lineage: Eukaryota > Viridiplantae > Streptophyta > Magnoliopsida > Arecales > Arecaceae > Elaeis > Elaeis guineensis. The sequence continues at coordinate 179,219,834 of NC_025993.2, read as the reverse complement.
ATATAAATTTTTTTAAAAAAACACCAATTGAAATATACTTTTAGATCTGCCTACTTTAATTAAATACTTCTAGCTATCTGTAGGGCTGACAAAATATGATCCGACCCACCAACATAATCCACATTCGATCCATCATAAACAGATTTGGGTTTAGATTAAATGGATTCGGATCATAAACAGATCGATCTGTTTAACCCGTTTAATAATTGGATCGGATATAAATTTTAAATATCTGATCCATTTAACCCATTTAATATTTAAGTTGGATTGAGTCAGATAACCCATTTAACCTATTTAATCTATTTCTGACCCATTTAACTCGATTTGTTTAACCTATTTAACCCATTTAAGATCCGTTTAATCTGTTTAAAACCTGTTTAACCTGTTTCTGACCCATTTAACTTGATCCATTTAATCTGTTTAATCTGTTTAACCTAATTTGATCCATTTAATAAATAAGTTAAACGAGTCGGATCGAATTATTTATTTAATAAATAGATCAGGTTCGGATTTGAATTTTGATCCGTTTAATAAATAGATCGAATTTGGATTGATCATTTTATGACTCGATCTGTTTATGACCCGATCCATTTATGATCGATCGGATCAATTTGCCATCCCTAGCTATCTGTAAATCAAATCAAAAAAAAAATTATCGAAAAATAATACCCTAAAAAAAATAGGAATAGATGTTTTCTTTGGTAAAGGTAGAAATTGATGTTGAGACATGTGAGACAGACATGAAACACTGATGCATGGTACATGAAATATTACAAAATCAGGAGCTATAGCCCCAAGTTTTTTTCTTCTTGCTCCATTTATCAACCATGGTTTCCCACAGGCTTCCTTCCTTATTTGGAGAACGGCATGCGCACCGGGAGTGACCATATCCCACCTCGAACTACTGTACTCCACTGCGTAAACCTGCGCCTGCAGAGCACCAGACACAACCCCTTCCTTTAAAAGGCCCCCAACCTCGCTGCGCTTGTTGCTGGGAAGAAAGGGAGGTAGCGGGGGAGGGTGTTAGATGGCAGGTTTGAGTGTTCTTTTGGAAGCCCAAAAGAACTCCCCAAAGAACACCCAAATCGTCAGCAAAACCTCCATCCTTCGAAACTCTTCTTTCTCCTCCATTCCTTCTCCAATGCCCCCTCCTTTCCCCACAAGCCCTTTCCTGGAATTCTGCTACCTCTGCCACAAAAGACTCCAAGAAGGGAAGGACATCTACATGTACCGGTGAGCATATCTTCCAAGTGGGTATTTTGGGAATACAAACTCTTCTCTCTCTCTACAAGTTTTATTTTTTTCTTTATTTTTGCTGCAGGGGTGACAGGGCGTTTTGCAGCGTGGACTGCCGGTGCAAGCAGATATGCATGGACGAGGAGAGCGGGAGGAGGGACCACTGCTCCGCCGCCGCCGCCGCCGCGGGCTCCGGAGCCCCGGCGGCGCGCCACCGGGGGCGGGTGGCCGGGAAGGGGCGGGCGGCGCCGGCCGGTGGCTTCGCATACTAATGCGAGCGGGGAGTGGAGGAGCCCATGGTTTTGAGAAGAAACAAGCGTGGTTTAAGGAAATGCCCCCCATTTTTTTTTTGGTGGAGAAATAAGCCAAAGGCTGAGGCTATTATGGTCTATTTAGTGATTTTTGGGGGGCGGGGGTGGGGGGGGGGGGTGGGGAGGGGGGGGGTGTGGGGGTGTACTAGCTCATAGCTTGTAGTACAAATATCAAATATGTTGTAAGTTGGTGGGGGAAGTAGAGTGCTATGTGGAATAATTGCAATGTAGAGATTGTACTTGAGAGCAACAATAAGGACATTCATTACTCATTCGATTCACTTTTCTTTGTTTCTATTTTTATGCTATCGGTTATCTTTCTCTTTCTATGAATAAATATAATGTTTTTATCAGAGCTTAACCTATCCTATTGGTGGTGTTTCTTTGGATGCTCGCTGGTTGACCGGTTATCATTTCGAGGAGTTCGCAGCTGGTTCTGTGTCAGCAGGCTAACACCCGCTACCTGTTGAGAGAGAGAGAGAGAGAGAGATGGAGAGAAGAGAATAGAAAATGGGAAGAGAACGTGTTTCTCGCTTGGTCAGAAAAAGAGAAAAAAAAAAAAAAAAAAAAAAAAAGCACACAAACAGAGGTAGATTTCTTTGTAAAATTATAATTTTTTTAAAAATAAAGAGACTTGAAAAGAAAAACTCAGGTGTTCAATTTTTTCTCTTTTTTTATTTCTAAATCGGACACGATGTATTTAAATATATATATATATATTTTTTTTTTTTCTTTTAGTTGCAGAATTTCATCGTATTTCTCTCGTTGGTTGTATACTCTCGTATTTTTAGATCCATTTTTTTTTTCATTTGGTTGTTTTTCTGAATTTCTAAAGACTAAGACTGCTAAATTGTTTTGGTTTATTGTTCTGTAGAAAATTTAAAAATAATGATATTTTTTTTTGCTTATTATTGGTTTATTATGTGCATATAAAACGCATAGGAATATGGTGACGTTTATACGACGTTCTTTTGGTAGGCGGGCTGCGCAACGGTGCTGAATAAGTTGAGTGGTTTTTCTTTTTTATTTTGTGGTCAGAAGTGCATCCACTTTAACAATATATTTAGGCAAAAAAAAAAAAAAAAAAACGCCATGATTGATGTGAGTCAAGAAGATCCCTGCCTTCTTTTGTCTTCTTCTCGCTTTTTTTTTCTACCTTTTTTTGATTACCCTTTTGTAGGTCTTTGTTTGTATTTAATACGTAGTTCTCGTCCCACTTTATCTGTTTATTTATTGTAAAATATGGGGTGGGGGTTGATCTATTCTTGTTGTCCTAAAGCTCCGAAACTAGGTCAGTTGTGGATTGAACTGGAACTTGGTATTGAACTAAAAAGAATATTTTGCTATATGTAATCAAAAATTTACCTGCCAAAAATACTCTATGATGTTTAAATTAATCGAAGCTTTGGAAATGGTCCGAAGAGAAGAAGAGTTTTTATGAAGTAAAACTCATATGAGGGTCATCTTCTCTCCTCTTATATATAAGGAAAGTAGTCGATCGTTATCTAAATTTTCATGATCCACTCGATGTACACAGTAACGAATTTGAGATATAAGTATTCATATCATACATGACTGTCACAGGTGATTATTGCATATGTTCTGGTAAAAATATTAACCCACATGCATGGACGAAGAAAATGATTTGGATCTGGGGATCCCATTGCATCATTCTATTCTTTCTTAAAGAAGTCTATTGATAAGGATGAAGTCATAAACACCTGTTGATCTCTTCAATAAAATGTTGAGCTGGCTTCTCGATGGGTGTAAGGCTACAAATAGGTCTACTTCATCTTTGATCCGATCTGATTTGATCTATTTAGATCCGATCCGACCCATTTTAAAAGACTTATGGGATCAGATTGGGTTCTAAACTAAACTCATTCCATTTTTTAAACTAGATTTGGATTTATTGAATTCGAATATAACCTGACCTAAACTCGATATATCATTAGTACTCAAACATATTTGAGTTTTTAAGTTTTGATTAAGACTTGTATAAGTAATATGTTTAACGCAAAGATTGTTTAATTTTTTTATATCATATTTTTTTGAAAAATTATTATTTATTATCTATTTTGTGTGGCTTGGCTAATAATAGTTGGATATCTAGTAATTAAAATATAGTTGGCTATATTTAACTTAGATTCGATTTGGATATGAGTTTTTGGAGTTGGGATCAAATTATTTATGGATTCGATCCGATCCGATTTATTTGTGCCCTTAGGTATACCACAATAATTACATTTTTTTATTTTTAAAAAAAATAAAAATTGATGGAAACAAAGAAATTATATTTATGTGATATGAACAGAAGAACTAAGAAATAAGTAGAAAAACATATGCAAATAGTATTAAAAATAAGTAAATAATAGAAACCAACAAATTTTATTGCACTAGGTGCATCAAGTCATCTATGGAGCAAATAAAAACTTATAAATAGCCACTAGATTAATGTCGAGATAAATAAGGATGGATATCAATTGTTGGACTGGCTGCTTGCTGCACCTTATGCACATTGATTCATGATCCACATACAATATGATTTTTGTGTCATTACTTTCCTGTAATTGATTCTCATGCTTTGAAGCTGTAAAGCACCCTTATGACAGTATATCAGACTTTACGGGAAAAAGGAATAAAAAAATTTTGTAGCAATGATCGTTATTGGCCATAATAGTGGCCTATGACATGTATTTATACACGTAACACTATTATCGTCGATGTGAAGATAAAAAATAATTTAGATTTTCAAAAATCGACTACACATGCTGCATGACAACAATGACACCCTTTTCCCCCCAAGAGACAAAACATGTATGACACAATTTTAAAATGAATACAAACCTCAAACAACCATGCGTGCGGAGAAATTCCTGTGGTCATGTAGAAGGTTGGTTTTGGCACACGGCATCTATCTCCCACCTGTCATCCAATTCAGACAAGAGTGGAGGAAACAAATAGTGAAAATTCTATAAACTTCGTCGAGTAGATTAGATCTACATTTTTTTTCTCTATGAACTCAAGAACATAGAATTATAGGTTGGATTAAGTTTGAATTAATTACTAATGGGGAACAGATTTGGAATGGGCCAAATCGAATCCCACGAGGAGAAAAAAGATTTGCTCCTATAATTTTGCTAGCTGTGTCGGTTTAATCCATAAATTTTAGAGAAATTTCAGTCCAACCACTTAAACAGATCGTTAAATTGCAAAGAATTCATTGTTTATATCTTAAATCTTGGCATAAAGATAGTTTAAACAAAAGTGAAGCAGCATTTTTTTGCCCATGGTTTTCAGAGAAGAGGAAGTTTGATATCCATGCCTTCTACCACCTTTGGGCTTTCTACTCTTTGGATATGGGGTACCCCATTTCGGCCTCAGCTCTCATTTTTTGCTATTTATAAAGAGATATTTGATGATCTAAAATCACTGGTGATCCAAATTCTGGGGTGATCTAATTCTTAGTGATCTAAGATTATTATGTTTGATTTACCATAATACAATGATTAAAGATCCTCGGATATGTACAATCAACTTGTTTGGTATGCTATGGGAATTCAAGATCACCGATCACATAATACCAAAAATATTCCTGATATATCTCAAATGGATTTTTTTATGTTATCCAGTGAACAAGTTAATTAAATATAATATTCACTTGAAAAGTGATATTTTAGTCGTGGATGGAAGATTGAAAAAATATATAGTATTTAATTAGATATAACTAGAAATATGAACTTAATATATGTTCATCATCTAGAATTGGGATTATCACGGAAGGAATGTGGTACCCTTTAGTGGTTTGCGTATTATGTGACTGGTTGCAGCATTGGGATTTTTGCATGTTAAAAGCAGGGAGCTTTGTTACCAAAAAGAAAGGGAAAAAAAAAAAAACAAAACTGGGGAGCTCAGTTTGCCTTCACAGGACCCCCACCCTTGCAATGGCGAGTCCTCAATCCTCATCAGGGTCGGACTCGTGACTGGTTGGGACCCATGAGTCGGTGGTGACGACAAAAGAAAGCTGCGCTTTTTGCTCATCCGGTTTCGGGTCCAGAGTTCTTGACCTGAACCCACCTGTTTATGTGTTGGGTTTGGACTTGGTAGTCAAAATGACAAGGCCTAGAAGGACCAGCAGCGGATGGGGACGTCAGTGGGTCCGAGTCCAAGTCTAAATTGATTTGAATGTGATATAACTCCAATCCATAATTTACGCTTGGGTCCCTATTGTCACTTGGTCAATCGTAGTTGGGCGGGCATGCTTGGGTGCATTCCAGTTAGTTCTTGGTGGTGTCAAAATTTTACAATCAAGTGCTTGCTCCAATAATATCATATTATTTGATTCTTAGTGGCATGGGAGAAATTATTAGATGGACGATCTACTGTGAATCTATGGTGAAATCATTGTAGGTAGCTTCATTTCATCCTAAACCCACGATAGATCTGACCATCAAATAATTTCTCATAGCATGGTCCATCATTTACAGCTCTGGTTGAAAAATCTTGAAAGGTTTGGTCTATCAATGAGTGTTGGGGTCGGAAGTGGTAGCCTAAGTACTGTCCTAGTCTCCTATATGGGTTGGCCTAAGATGAGGAATGGGGTTCCCTGTCTCAAAAGAAATTTGTCGGTAATTGTATTTGTCCTAGCATAATTAGAGGATCTCAACTTTTAGGTCTAGATCAAGTCCAAGTTCACCCAATCCTCTTGCACCAGCATTACCTGCTAGTTCTGGTTTACAGCCATTAGTCATGCATCAGGCAAGATTATTTTGAGAAATAACAGCTTCAAGTTTTTATTATGATGCTTTTCTTAACAAAAATGCTGTGTGGTGATATGCATAAGCATTTTACTGCTTTCTTATGATTTTGGGCATTTGTTATTATTTAATATTTATGAACTACAATACTATCAAAGCAATGGGATGATAGCTAGGGTTGCTCAACTTTTCGAGTCAGCCCAACCAAAATTAACCCAGAAAGCCAACTAATTATAGACTTCTTTTCTTTAATCAAATCAAACCCTGGACAACTCATATAGAATTCAGCTGCTGTTCTAAGAAACAGCAGTGACAAATTAACTATTTGACTGACTCCAGTTGGCCCTTTTATTTTAGATGGGGTACATTTATATCAGAAAATAATGCAACATATAGAGCCACTCCAATGACTTGGAGACACCTCCTTTCAGCATCTTGTTGGGATGGTAAGTAGCTTTTAGCAAGAAATATAATATTGTGGAAGTGGAAACTACCACTTTGAGTGGGCTTCACCTTTGGAACTCTCTTGCCAGATGATCACAATCTTTAATTGCATCACAATCTCTAACCGCTATTGATGTAACCATACCCTCTCAAAGAAGGTGGGGTTGCTTTCTAATAATTTACACAAGTGGTAACATAACCATCTTCCTGAGTGTGGGTCCCAACTCCTTTGCAAATCTTAATTTTAAATTTTCAATAATTACAAATGAAAAAAAATATTAGGTACTAATTTTACTACATATAAAAATCTAAAATCTAACAAACATCAAAATTTCACATTTATCCTTCTTTCTATATCTGGGTCTTTTTATCTACCCATTCTCAACTAAAATTTTATTGGAACGTAAAGATACTCAACTTTTCTTTTTTATTTCATTCCTTTTCTGGCCTCTTCTCTTCTTCCTCTCTATTCTATTTTGCTCCATTCTATCCCTAAAGATTTCAACAAAAATATTTTCTATTATAGCTGATCTCACCAAAAATATTATTGGCCATTACATCTATCATTAATCCCCCAATCTATATGTTTTGAAATAATTCATCATTAAAATAATCACTTTGATATTGACTATTATATAATTAAAAAATAGATAGTAATGAAAAAAAATGACTTCATGTTATATTTTAATTCTTTCTTTTCTCCAAGATTTTAATAACTGTTGGATGTATGCCCTAGAAGCCAATCTTGACTGACGCATATTATATTTGTAGGATATGATTTTATACTTTATGAGCATTTATATTACCATTCATATTTTATGTGTCCATGAATCATCCAAGGGATTAACAAGATGATGACACATATTCTCAAAGAGTTGAGAATTTGAGACGTATATCATTGATGGTTAATTCCTAAATTACTCCTGATTATAGGATCATCATGGAGATGGTGATTAATCCAGATAGACCAGTGCATGGATCGCTTCCTTCGGACAGATAGATCTCGAGTCTGTGATGTAGTGACACTGGAGCGAGAGTGCGGATGGTTGTTAGAGAACAACTAGCACTGAGTATGACCAACACAAGAAGTCACATGAATATCTGCTCACTCATTAGTAACTTTCTCGATGCTGTAATTGTATGACTGATCTTTTGATCTGCGGTGCTACAGCTGCTCGCAGTAAAACTGCTAGAGTTTGACTACATATAAGCATGAGTCTCAATGAGCTCTTGTAGTGAATGTTGGTGATAGCTGGTCCACTATAAAAGTAAGATGTATACTTAGATGGAATATATCAATCCTAGCAAAAGGGAGTAGTCCTATGAGATTTATGAAGCTGAGTCTTTAAATCTATAAGCATAGCAGTATGATTATTGAAAAAGAATTTTCATGATAATCACATATGGACTCGAGCTGATTGAATCTATCATATGACTGATGATGAGGTTTGACGATTCATCCATGATCTGCCATCTAATCGAAACTCACGATAGAGAGACTGTATCATACGTTAACTGCACCTAGAGATTTATCACCTTTTATTCTGCTGGATTGCCACTACATACTGCTAGGTGTCACTAGTGAATTGTGAGATCCATAAGTATCATCTTGATGATCGATGATTCTTGATGGGTAGAGTTGGAACGGTTCCGACTCATTGAAAAAAATTTCAATGATATTGTGATAAGGATCACAATATATCTCACTACCAAACAGAATAGAATCTATAGGATCACACACAAAGAAGCTTTCAACTGATCAGATGGTTGAATTACGATTATAAATCGTGATAGAATTTGATTATCAATTTGATTGATGATTGATTCAATATAAAAATTGTAATTAAGTAACTCGCTAAATAGTTAGTGAGTTATAGGAGGATTAATTAGTAATTGGATTGCTAATTAGCTCAATATGATTGAGCTATAGGGCTTGCATCAAGTCTAATTAAATTAGATTTAATTTGACTTGACATGGGTTTGATTTGATCAAACCTAATTGGGTTATGAGATAACCAAATAGCATGAGAAATTCATTCCTAATTGAATTAGGATTTAGATTTGACTCAATTCTTAATTAGACTAAGATCTAAATAAAAATATTTAAATTCTTATTTAGACTAAAAATTTTCATTTTTATGGGAGCATCAAATCCTAATAGGATTAGATTTAAAATTGAGTTTGACTCAAGCATCAAGAGAGAGTCCAAAAGGACTAGGACTCTTTTTTTAATTAGGTGACATCTAATCTAAATAATTTAAGCTCCAAATCAGATTTAAATTTCTATCTATTTGGATCTAATCAATTACTAATGTGATTAGGATTGGTTAGGATTTAAATTGGTTTAAATCAGCCATCTTAAAGAAGAGTCCCATGTTCTTAAAACTCTTCCCTTCCATGCGCTGCAACCAAGTCCCATGCAAACTCAATTTTGGACGCCAATTTTTTTATGCCCCCTCTCCTTTCTTCTACGTGTAATAACCTCTTTTAATCCCCTCCTTTCCATGTGAAATCTGGGTGCAAAAGATCTTGGTGTTGGCGGCACAAAAAATCTAGAGTCCAAGGTGGATAGGACTCTTATCTCCTAACCATAATCAAACTCTCTCCTATTTAAACAAGGGACCAAGAGAGGGGCGGTAACTAACTAGATAGAGATCAGGTTTTGATGCCCAAAAGAGAGGAAGATTTGCATGAAAAATCCAAGGGGAGAGGGCACGATGAATTGCTCTATGGCATGAGGTAAGGTTGCACTTTTCTTTTCTTTATTGCAAACAACCAAAGGTTGGTTGTTAGGTCACCTTTTCTCCCATATTTTGTCCTAGTTTGGACATGAATTTTTTCTCTTTTCTTTGTCCAAAAGTTAGACAAAATTTTTACATCTCTAGTGTAGAGATTTGGTACATGAATTTTAGGAAGAAAAGAAAAAAAAGGATTCTTCTCATGATCTCTAGCATAGAGATCAACATCTTCCTACTTCTTCTTCTTCTCTAATAGTGTCTTGAGAGAAAAGAAAATTTTCAACTATCAAGATGCGATTTCTCTAAGGGATCTAATACTCTGGTGAGATCAATAAGCTTCTAATCAGATCGAAGTCTCGTGTGGATATCCGTAGAGGTCGGACGCTTGTGTGGCTATAAGAGACTTTTGGAAGACATCCATGATCATCAGTTTGCAGTGAAGATTGATCCGTACTAAGGTATATTCTCTATTTATTTTTTTCTATTTAATTTTTCTATTTGAATCCTATCTCATATATGATGATCTTGTTTATGATTTTAAGATTTGATTTTATGCATGTTTAGATTAATTTAGATTTAATCTGAAATTTTTTAAATTTCACTACGTGTTCATTTTGTAAAATTTATGTATGCATGAAATTATAAAATTCAACAGTGGTATCAAAGCCACATCATATGCATGAGATTAGGATTTAGATCTGAAATCTATAAAGAAAAATTTTACATCTAAAAGTTTTTGATATCGTTCTGACATAAGGTTATCCTGACATAACTTGTTATGCTGTATGGTTATCCTAGAACGATGTTAAAATTTTTAATTAAATAAAATTTTAGATCTAATTTTTTAATATATATATGATATATATTTTATTGTTTAGATCTGAAAAAAGTTTCGAGATCTATTTTGATTCGTATATATGATATATGAAAGCATATTTCTGGCTGAAATTTGTTTCTATGACCTAAACTTATTCATGTATATGATAAATGTATGTATGTATGATCTGAAAATTATTTTGAGATTAAAATATTCTCTTCATACAAAAAATTTAGATCTAAAAATTTAGATTTAAGATTTGAAATTAGTATTTGTGCATGAGGGATTGGTCATGGGTAGATGAAATTAGGTCATATAATTATATTATATCTAGGATTTCTAATTTGATCATATTGGGTCAAAATTGATTTAAGCAGTTGATTAAACTGAGTCAAGTATTGATTAGAATGAGGTCAATAGAGCTTAAGATCATACAATTATTGTTGATCGAATTGATTGATACCCATATGTAGAATCGATTAATCTAAGGACCTAATTCGACTTTATAGCTTGAATCTGATTCACTTAAGCTAATCTATTCAGACCAATTAACCAATTGGTATCTAAAGAAGTAATTAAAAGATAGTTATTTAATTGATGTTGTTTGCTGATCTGATCAATTTATTGGTGTCTAAGAAAAACAACAGGAGAACCCCCATCAATCTCCACTTACCTGATCAATTTGGAAGATTGAGTTACCAATATGCTTGCTTGACGGTTTGATTTAGCCCATGTCAAGTAAATCAGTCATGTGATGACTGATTAGATGAGATCTAAACTCAAATTTTTTCATAAATATTAAGTCCAATGGTCTTCCACCGTTATAGATATGCGGGCGTGCTACCGACGTTGATTGTTCTCGACTGATTATAGTGGTTCAGTTGCATCAAAAATATGCAACCACTCTATTAGCAAAGAGTTACTCCAGGATAAAGATGGAGTTGGACCCAATACTATTAGGTGATGGATCCAATGATGACTTTGTATCTGCTTGTGAACGGTGGGTCTGACTTAACTAAGGAGTGCGGGCAATAACTGTTAGGTGAGCACATATGACTTAGAGACTAAATCGCTGCAACATGCTTAGAGAAGCATCTGAGCAAAGAGTTATCCACGCATCGGTGTTCATTCGTATTATCAATAACTGTTAGGTGAGGTGCACAGTATCGATGTGACTGCAGCACCCACTAAAAATTCAGTTATCACGTTAGAATTTTTATTTCTCCACCTAGAGAGTATGAGAGATTTGATAAAATAGTGAAAGTCTCTTTTTACATCTAAAAATTTTTAGAGTAAATTATAAAATAAGTACAAACATCCAATTAGAATCTTTGTTCTTTGCTGTTTATTGTGTCAGCTTCCAATCTTCTAGCTTGAATCCTAGATATCAACCAATTAATCAAAACTAATTATATAGACTGGCTCACAAACTTAAAAATTATTCTTAATTTTAAAAAATTAAGTAATATTTTCTGTCAGGTTATTCTAATGTTAACAGCCTGTCCAATCCAAAGTCAACGAGCTATCCTTGATGAGCGGATGGACAATGATAATTAAGATAGATGCCATCTGTTGAAGTCTATGTTAGATGAACTCCAACGTATGCATGAGCACATGTTCACTGCTAACGACATATGGATTCATTTACAAGTATTGTAAGGTGATCAGAATCACACAGCACTTGTGATGCATGATGGGCAGTCATTCCATGATCGTTATTTGATAATGATCAAAGATATTAAGAAGCTTAAAAAGCTCGACATGACTATACACAAGAAATTACTTGTAGATTTGATCCTGCGATCCCTTATTAGTTTATATGAATAGTTTATGGTAAAGTACCATGTGGATGGCCATCTTCGCATCTTATCTGAATTGGTCAAATTATTGCTAACAAAGGATCCTTGAAAGAGTTCAGAGGTAAATATCTGGAGAGCCTAAAGAAACAAAGACACGCCTAGAGTAGGCATATCGAAATTATTTAATACTATCCTTACGATTTTCTCTTTTCTCAATTGAGTATGAGACTCTAATATTTTTTATAGAGTCTATGAGAAGGTAGAGGGCTGAGGAAGTAACCCTTAAATTAGTAATAGGGCAACAATTGCTGCTGTGGCCATGGATATCTGTTCTTTGTAATTATCATTTGGATTTAGTTCTTAGAGACAGTCTTTATTATTTACATGATGATGCATCTATGAACTTAATTGAGCAAGCAGTCAATGCCATTGGATCTAAGAGATCTAAAATTGAGATAAATCTTAAGTATATGTAGAACGTTAAGCTAAGTCATATTGAAAAAGAAATAATTAACAAACTAAAAATATATGAGCTTATTGACTGCAGAGTCATATCTAGTTTGTGCATCATCTCTTTGATGAAATATGACTAAGCTACTTTTATGGGATAAGAAAAAAAGGACCACTGAGATACTTATCTTTTTTCACATTTGATGTGTGTAGCCTATGTGACATGCTACTGAAAGGAGTTGTCTCTATTTTGTTACCTTTATCGATGATCAGTCATAATATGGATAAGTATATGAGATACAAATTTGATATTTTTGAAAGGTTCAAATAATTTAGATGTAAAGTAAAGAAGCAAATCAAAAAAATTTTAAAGATACTTCGATCGGATCGAGGATTCAATACTAATGAAAAAAAATTTTCAGTTATCTCATAAAATGACATAGTTTCATATTGGATCCCTCTTAGTACATCTCAGCTCAACGAGATAAGAAGAGTCATGGCACTATATGAGATATGGTCTGGTCCATAATAAACTTCACTGATTTAATTTTATTTTTTTAGAGACATGTTTTAATTCTATACAATTGGGTTCTCTCTAAACCTGTTCATACCACACCATATGAGATACGGCATGGTGAGAACTGAATCTTGACTATTTCAAGATCCAAAGATGTCCAGCCTGTGTCAAAGATAACGGATAGATGTGTTAGAGGATAGGTCTATAAAGCTCTTCCTAAAAGAGTTTAAGATACTACCTTCTGAAAGGATTACAATATGATTGTAACTCGATATACTATCTTCTTGAAAAATTGTTTAACCAAGATGAAGCATTAAAAAGAAAGTTAAGCTCAAAGAGAATATCTTAGAAGAGCAATGAGCTGTAGGATCTAAAGATCTTATTCATGATGAGCCAGTAGACATATATTTTTCCTCCACCTCGTACACATAGTAGGATCTCCAATCCTCTCGAAAGGTACTTGGATATGCTTAACAGAGGATATAGAGAAAATTATTTTTCATGAGAGATGGAGAACATAGAGATGATCCCAAAATCTACAACGAGGCAATGTTAGACATTGACTCCAAGAAAGGGATGCGAAATGGCTTTCCTGACTAGATATCTTTTGAAGATTTCTATATAGAGTAGCTTATGGATTTCACTTCTAGTGATATGTGATTACAAACACTATAATAATCTTGGAGTTGGAATATTCATTTTGATGATGTGATCAAATTGTTTGATCAGAAATGAGAAATTTTATATTTTCAAAAGAGTCAGTGGGGGTATCCAATACTGACATCGGTTAAAATATGATTGTATATAGATTTCTCTATTGAAGATATAAAGCAAGTGTCTTAAAGATTTATAGAGATAAATACAATTGGACGTTTGTATTTTCATAGATAAAGTACAGAGAGTAGATGTTGAAAGGATTCAGTATAGAAATCTCGGAGAGGGGTCTGCTACTCTCTCGGGCATAGATATATGCCATATAATATACTTAAACTGATATAGTTAATACTGTGAATGTTACGAGTAGATATCAGTTGTATCTAGGCTAGGAGCGCTGGGTTGCTGTGAAAATATCCTTAAGTACTTAAGAAGAACTAAAGATTTATTCTTAATTTAGAGAAAGATTAAAGCTAGGAGTGGGAGGATACATTAATTCAGATTTTATGTCTATCATTGATGATAGAATGTCAACATCATGGGGTGTGTTCCTATATCAAAATTTTAGAAGGGTTTCAAGTAATCGATTGATGGAAGTTGAGTATACTGTAGATGTGTAGGATGCATTCTGGTTCTAATGTTAGTTGCAGAATTAGATGTCATGCCATCAGATGCCATTACACTATACTGCGAAGACAATGGCATCATAGTCCTTGCTAAGGAGCCTAGATCTCACCAGATATCCAAACACATAAAGTAGCAGAATACGCGACTACCTCAAGTAGAAATATACAGAGGTGTAGAGAGCAAACTCCACATATGATGTGGTTGACCCACTGATAAGTCACTTAGCTAGCCAAAGACTAAAGCTTGTTTTGTGAAGATGGGACTTGGTACTTGACAAATTGGCTTTAGTGCAAGTGAGAGATTGTTGGATGTATGCCCTAAAAGCCAATCTTGATGGACGTATATTATATTTTTAAGACATGATTTTATATTTTATGAGCATTTATATTACCATTCATATTTTATGTGTCCATGAATTATCCATGGGATTAATAAGATGATGACACATATTCTCAAAGAATTGAGAATTTAAGACATATGTCATTGATGGTTAATTCTTAAATTGCTCCTGGTCATAGAATCATCATGGGGATAATGATTGATACAGATAGATCCATGCACAGATCGCTTCCTTCGAATAGATAGATCTCGAGTTTACAGTATAGTGACACTGAAGCGAGAGTGCGGATGGTTGTTAGAGAATAACTAGTACTGAACGTGACTAACATGAGAAGTCACATGGATGTCTGCTCACTCGTTAGTGACTTTCTCGATGCTGCAGTTGTATGACTGATCTTTTGACTTATGGTACTACAGCTGCTCACAGTGAGGCTGCTAGAGTTTGACTATACATAAATATGGATCTCAATAAGTCCTTGTAGTGTATGTTGGTGACAGTTGATTCACTGTAGGAGTAGGATGTATACTTAGATGGAATCTATTGATCCTAGTAGAAGGGAGTAGTCTTATGGGATTTATGAAGCTGAGTCTTAAGTTTATAGCCATAGCAGTGTGATTATTGAAAATTTTTTTTTATGATAATCACATATAGACTCGAGCTGATTGAATCTATCATATGATCGATGATGAGTTTGATGATTCATCCATGACCTGCCATCTGATCGAAACTCACAATAGAGGGACTGTATCATACATCAACTGCACCTAGAGGTTCATCACCTTTTATTTTGCTGGATTGCCACTACATACTGCTAGGTGTCACTAGTGGATTGTGAGATCCACGAGCATCATCTTGATGATCGATGATCCTTAATGGATAGAGTTGGAATGGTTCATTGAAAAGAGTTTCAATGATATTGTGATAGGGATCTCAATATATCTCACTACCAGACAGAATAGAACCTATAGGATCACATACAAAGAGACTTTTGACTGATCAAATGGTTGAATTATGATTATGAATCATGATAGAATTTGATTATCAATTTGATTGATGATTGATCCAATGCAAAAGTTGTAATTAAGTAACTAGCTAAAGAGTTAGTGAGTTATAGGAGGATTAATTAGTAATTGGATTGCTAATTGGCTCAATATGATTGAGCTATGGAGCTTGCATGAAGTCTAATTAAATTAGATTTAATTTGATTTGATATGGATTTGATTTGATCAAATCTAATTGGATTATGAGATGACCAAATAGTATGAGAGATTCATTTCTAATTGAATTAGGATTTGGGTTTGACTCAATTTCTAATTAAACTAAGATCTAAACAAGAATATTTAGATTTTTATTTGAACTAGAAATTCTCATTTTCATGGGTACACCAAATTCTAATTGGATTAGGATTAAAATTAAGTTTGACTCAAACACTAAGAGACAGTCCAAAAGGACTAAGACTCATTCTCTAATTAGGTGACATCTAATTTAAATAGTTTGGGCCCCACATTAGATTTAGATTTTTATTTTTTTAAATCTAATCAATTACTAATATGATTAAGATTGGTTAGGATTTAAATTGATGTAAATCAACCATCTTAAAGAAGAGTCCCATGTTCTTAAAACTCCTCCCTTCCATGCACCACAACCAAGTCTCACGCCAACTCAATTTTGGATGCCAATTTTTCCATGCCCCCTCTCCTTTCTTGTTCGTGGAATAACCTCTTTTAATCCCCTCCTTTCCATGTGAAATCTGGGTGCAAAAGATCTTGGTGTTGGTGGCATAAAAAATCTAGATTCCAAAGTGAATAGGACTCTTATCTTTTAACCATAATCAAACTCTCTCCTATTTAAACAAGGGACCAAGAGAGGGGCGATAACTAATCAGATAGAGATCAGGTTTTGATGCCCAAAAGAGAGGAAGATTTGTGTGAAAAATCTAAGGGGAGAGGGCACGGTGAATTGCTCCATGGCGTGAGGAAAGGTTGCACTTATCTCTTCTTTATTATAAACAACCAAAGGTTGGTTGTTAGGTCACTTTTTCTCCCATCTTTTATCCTAGTTTGGACATGGGTTTCTCCTCTCTTCTTTGTCCAAAAATTGAACAAAATTCTTATATCTCTAATGTAAAGATTTGGTGCATGGGTTTTAGAAAAAAAAGAGAAGAAAAGATTCTTTTCATGATCTCTAATGTAGAGATCAACATCTTCCTACTTCTTTTTCTTCTTTAAGAGTGTCTTGAGAGAAAAGAAGATTTTCAACCATCAAGATGCGATCTCTGCAAGGAAGCTAGCACCCCGGTGAGATCAATAAGCTTCTGATCAGATCGAAGTCTCATATGCATATTCGTTGAGATCGGATGTTTGTGCAGCTACAAAGAACATTTGGAAGACATCCATGATCATCAATTTGCGATGAAGATTGATCCGTGTCAAGGTATGTTCTCTATTTATTTTTCTCAATTTGATTTATATATCTGAATCCTATCTCACATATGATGAACCTATTTATGGTTTTAAGATTTGATCTTATGCATGTTTAGATTAAATTAGATTTAATCTGAATTTTTTTAAATTCTGCTGTGCACTCATTTTGTAAAATTTATGCATGCATGAAACTGTAAAATCTAACAATAAGAACATCTTACCACTACAATATGCTTAATTTCTGAAATTGATATTGATCATTATAATCACTATAATGACCATTAGTTTTCCAAACCTATATGATTGAAAATAATTTTATTATTAAGATATTGATTGTGATAATAATTGTTATACTAATATTATAATGAGAAGTAATGAATAATTATAGAAAATAATGTCATATTTTACTCCTGTTGGGGTAAACTGATCGACCCTCGATTTTGGTCATTACAACTTCAACAATGCATCGGCCGAACAGATAGTATTGATTCTTCAATGACTGATCGAACTAATTGCGTCGACCTATTGTTGGTTAATCAATTAAGATCGATTGACCGACTAGTATTCGACTACCATCGATCGACAGTAGACGACAGACCGTCGGCATACGTTGGCATGACAGAGCTAATAGCCGACGGTCGCTCATAGATTCTATCGATATAAAGTCGGTTATACCAACGTATGGTCGGCAATCTGCTCAACATACCATAACCGTCACGAACGATTATCGACTATGTCACAGCTATTAAGGAGAAGTAACACCCCACTAATTTTATATTTATAGTCCGATAATTTAGCACCATAAAAAGTGGGACCACATGCTCGACGGTTACACCAGAATCACCTATAAAAAGGAGAGGTAAGTGAACAGTATGGATAAGTCAACTTTGGACCAAAGCTTTGCTACTTCATATGATCAAATTTACTGTTCACCAACTTCTTTTGACATAAGCATCGGAGAGTCCCCACCGGACACCAATCCAATCTGTGTGGACGCTGTCTTGCAGATGCTCGATACTGGCGACAGGTGACGGAGAGTTGGCTGCAACAGATTGATGCATCAAGTAGGGAAGAAAGACAATATTGCATCATGATGAAAATCAGAGTCCAACGCTCGACTGCAATCGGATCAGCAAGATACTCTTTCCATCGGAATGAGGTTCCTCTCCCTCTTCCAGTAGCAATATCTAGTTCATTACATCCCGTGATCACCACAGACGTCTAGATTACTGCACTCGTGCAGCAAATGAATATTCTTATGGAGACAGTGAAAAGCCTCCAACAACAGCAGACCCAGCAGTAGCAGCGCCGCCAGCGAAACATCCGATGGCACATTCGGTGCCGTTCAAGCACAACCGTCGCCATCCGCGGTGATCACCTTCCCCTTCTTCGAAGCGACTGTCTCAGCTCTTTCATCGAGACGAACAGCAACATTCTCGGCACTCTCACTGTACCGCCCATCATTCGCGGTGTTCCTCTTCTTCCCATCTCGACTGCATTAGGAAAGAAAAATGGCCGCGGACACCTTCTGCTTCTCTTTCAAGCTTGTTGGGGGGTTATATCCCTGGAGTTTCTCAACAGCGTCGGTTCGATGAGTATAAGTGCAAGCTTTAAGAAATCAACCGCCGACTCGTCCAACTTCAGGTGGAAGGTCGGAAATCCTCCAATGACTACGACTTTCACACCATCCAGCCTCTCTCTCGATACATCTTGGACAAACCAATCTCATCTCAATTCAAGATACTGTGAGTGAAGCCATATGATGGTTCCACCAATCCGATTGACCACCTCGAGAGCTACAAGGCTCTCATTACAATTCAGGGGGCAACCGACTTCCTCTTGTGTATCGATTTTTTGGTAACTCTTCGAAAAACTACTCGAGCCTGGTACTCCGGGCTTCAGTCGGGAAGCATATACTCCTTAAGATGCTAGAACATTCTTTCATGGCTCACTTTAGCACCAGTCGAAGGTTGCCACGAACCTCCGACAGTCTCTTCTCAATCAAACAAGGAGAGAATGAGACGCTTTGAGATTTTGTGGCCCATTTTAATGCGGCCACGCTTGAGGTCAAGGACCTCAATGAAAACATAGCCATATCAATCATGAAAAGAGGTCTGAGGGGATCTCGTTTCACATATTCTTTGGACAAGACTCTCTCTCGGACTTATGTCAAATTTTTGGAGCGTGCATACAAATATATATGCACAGACGAATGAGCTTCTGACCGACACCAGACAGAAGGTAAAGATCAGAAGAAGAAAAAATAGAAGAAGGGAGGAGCTCCGATCAAATCGAATCGGCCATCTTCTAATAAGCAAGCTTCGCCCTGATGACAGAGTCCAAGGTCGAGTTACAACAGGTATGACTTCTATACTCCTCTTTCTGCTCCTCGTACGTAGATCCTTATGAAAATCGAAGGAGCGGAATACCTACGATATCCTCCATCGATGAAAGCATTATCGAAGAACTGCAATCGAAGGAAGTATTATCGATTTCATCATGATCATGATCACGATACCGAACAATGCATTCAACTCAGAAAAGAGATAGAAGTCCTGATTCGATGAGGCTATCTTGAAAAGTACCGAACAGATCTGCCAACATAACCTTCTGCCGATCGATGATCTCAGCCGCAAACTAAGAGAGCTGTAAATAATCAACCAACTACAGGAATGATCAACATGATCTCTGGACGATCGAATTGGGGGGCAACTTTCGAAGAAGAGTCGATGAAACGACGACGACTCAACAATGTAATAATTTTTTTGAAAGAAGATGTTCGAAGAATTCAGACTCTTCATGATGATGTTATTGTTGTCTCGACAACAATAGCAAATTATAATATAAAAAATTTTTTTGTAGATAATGAAAGTTCAACTGATGTTCTATTTTACTCGACTTTCTCCTAAACACGACTGTCGATTGACCAACTCAGAAGAGTCTCGACTCCATTGGTCGGCTTCATAGGAGATGCTGTCACAGTAGAAGGAGAAATTTGTCTCCCTTTAACCATTGGAACCGAACAACAACAGAATACTATTTTCATAACGTTCATGATGGTTTGAGTACCTTCGGCTTATAACGCCATACTCGGACGATCTGGGCTTAATGCTCTAAAAATAGTGGTTTCGACATACCATTTATTAATCCAATTTTCGACGAGATATAGGATTGAAAAAATATGTGGAGATCAACAATTCATCCAATATTGCTTTCTTGTCTCCACCCAAAGTAATAAACTTGAAGACTCTTTGCCTGTTGACAAATTGAACCAAAAAGAGAATCAGGAGAAGGGTGAACCAGCTGAACAACTAATTTCTATCCCGTTAAAAGAAGAAGAACCTGAAAAAATGATCCAATTGAATCGTAGCTACCCGACTCAGAGCGGCAACAATTAATAAAATTGCTCAGAGCCAACACTAACATTTTTGCTTGATCGGCCACCGACATGTTCGAGATCCCTTCAGAAATAATAACTCACCGACTTAACATCAACCCAAATATTAAGTCGGTGAGATAGAAGAAGCGATCTTTTGCTCCTGAAAGTCAAAAGATCATTGATGAAGAAGTCGATAAACTTCTCGTAGCAGGCTTTGTCAGAGAAGCTACATATCCCGACTGGCTCGCCAATTTGGTGATGATAAGAAAAGTCAATGAAAAATAGGAGATCTGTATCGATTATACCGATCTGAATGAAGCTTGTCCGAAGGACAGCTTTCTATTATTGAAGATTGATCAATTGGTTGATGCGACTTCTAGCCACCGATTTCTGAG
Organism: Elaeis guineensis; assembly: GCF_000442705.2. Lineage (NCBI taxonomy): Eukaryota > Viridiplantae > Streptophyta > Magnoliopsida > Arecales > Arecaceae > Elaeis > Elaeis guineensis. The sequence continues at coordinate 179,198,947 of NC_025993.2, read as the reverse complement.
CTTCATGGATGCCTTCGTTAGGTATAATCAAATCCGTATGGCACCAGAACATGAAGAGCATATGGCTTTTGTGACCGACAAAGGCATATACTGCTACAAAGTAATACCTTTCAGTCTGAAGAATGTCGGTGCTACCTACCAACGGCTCATCAACAAGATTTTCAAGGTACAGATCGGATGAAACATGAAAGTATATGTGGACGACATGTTGGTGAAGAGTCTCCAAACTTCAAATCATGTTCGGGACCTGAAGGAAGCCTTCAGCACACTTCGACGGCATCAGATGAAGTTAAATCCGATCAAGTATGTGTTTGGAGTAACCTCTGAAAAATTCTTTGAATTTCTTATTTCATAATGAGGAATTGAGACTAATCCCAAAAAAATAAAGACCATTATCGACATGAAGCATCCAAGTTTAAAGAAAGAGATACAATAACTCAACGAAAGGATTACCACGCTCAGTCGATTTATTTCTAGGTCGACCGAGAGATGTCTACTATTCTTCAAAATTTTGTGATAAATGAAGCACTTCTCATGATTAGATGAATGCCGACAATCTTTTGAAGACTTGAAAACCTACTTGGCTTCTCCATCTTTGCTTACAAAATCAAAGATCAGAGAGATATTGTATCTCTACTTGACGACTTCAACAAAAGCAGTTAGCTCGGTGCTCGTCCAGGAGAATAAAAATCAAATCCATCGATCGATCTACTACACCAACAAGATACTTCACAATATTGAAGTCCGATACTCAAGAGCAGAAAAAATGATCTACGCCCTAATCATATCGGCACAACGATTTCGTCCGTACTTTCAAGCACATCCAATTGTGGTCTTGATAGATCAGCCATTGAAGGCGATCTTACATCGACCTGATACGTCAGGTCGGATGGTGAAGTAGACAATGAAGCTTGATGAGTTCGACATACAATATTGCCCACAACCATCCATGAAGGTATAAGTTCTGACCGATTTTATCGCAAAATGTACAATATCCGATAATAAGCCAAAAGATACAGATGATAATACAATAAAAGAGGCTACGACTCCTGACCCCGACCTAAGATCGACTTGGGTGCTGCATATTGACGGAGCATCTAATGCACAAGGTAGTGGACCCGGCCTTATACTCATAAATTTCAAAGGGGTAGTCACTAAATATGCCCTTCGATTTAATTTTAAAACCTCAAATAATCAAGCCGAATATAAAGTACTTTTAGCCGGCTTGAAGATAGCCAAAAAGCTTGAAATCGATAGTTTGAAAGTCTTCACAGACTCACAACTGATTGCTAGATATGTCAAGGATGAATTTGAAGTCCGAGATCCTACTATGATGAAGTACCTTCAAAAGATGAAAGATATTACAGCGAGCTTGAAATATTTTGAGATCTTTAACATTCCCAGAATCGAAAATGCTCAGGCTGACATACTTTCATGATCGGCTACTACTACTTTCAACTCGTTGGGTTGGACATTCGTTAAATACCTCAAACAAAGTCGAGGAAGTAGTGTAGCTCACTATCGAACCAAGATGGATGGATCCGATCATCCAATACCTGACCGATGGGATCCTTCCTGCAGCTCTTCGAAGGCTAAACGACTTCGATGGACAGCCTCTCAATATGTGATGATAAATGATCATCTCTATAAAAGGTCCTTCTCTCTCTCCTTGCTAAAGTGTTTGGGATCTACAGATACCGACTATGCACTTAGAGATGTACACGAAGGGATTTGCAGAAATCACTTGAGAGATAAATCTCTAGCTTATAAAGTTCGATGATAAGGATATTATTGGCCCACCATGAAAAAAAATACAGCTGAACTCATCTGAAGGTGTGAACTATGTCAAAAGTATGTAAATATACAACATCAATTGGCTAGTCAGCTACATCGATTGTAGCACCATGGCCCTTCGTACAATAGGGGATCGATATATTTGATCATTTTTCTTTGATATCTAGTCAGAAAAAATTTATAGTGATCGTCATCGATTACTTTATCAAATAGATAGAAGTCGACCCTCTAGTGTAAATCACTGAAAGCAAGATGGAAGACTTCATTCAAAAATTCATCATGTACAGTTTTGGTTTGTTGTACACCATCATCACCGACAACGGTCAATAATTTGATAACTAAAATTTTAGAAAGTTCTGTGCGAAGTTTCATATTATGCACAAACTTACGTCAGTCGGCCATCAACAGTCAAATGGAGAGGTGGAGGTAACCAACCGAACAATCCTATACGGACTAAAAATCTGACTAAATGAAGCCAAAGGCCTCTGGGTAAAAGAATTATATCCGATCTTATGGACATATCGAACGATTCCTCACATACCGACTGGAGAATCTTCCTTCAATTTAGCTTATGGGACAGAAGCAATGATACCGCTCAAGATCGGATTGCCATCAATAAGAGTGAAATAATATAGTGAACCGAGCAACTCTGAATGTCGGAAAGCCGACTTAGATCTCCTTCCAGAACTCTGACAGCAAGCTCAAGTTCGGATGGCTGCATATTGGCAAAGGATAGTCTGGTATTATAATGCAAGAGTCAAGCTGAAGATCTTCCGATTAGAAGATTTGATCTTAAGAAAGGCAGAAATCTCAAAACTCTTGGATCAAAAAAAACTATCCCCGAACTGGGAAAGACCTTACAGAATATCCGAAACTCTTAGACCAGATGCATATCGGCTAGAAATCCTCGAAGGGTCGGCGATTCTCTGAACATGGAATGCCGACAATCTGAAGATATATAATCAATAAAGTCATCGATATGTATATTATTTAAAATATAATTAAAATTTCAGAATCACAAATCTTTGACAAGTTTTATCAACTACTGGCTATATGTCGGCTTTCACTATCAAAGCCGAACTATCTGATGTACTTTGACATGAAGTTTATTTCAGCCTCCACTATAAAAATCGAAGAATCAACTGCTTTGGTGATGACTGTATTTTGGTTCTCCTGCAAAAATTGACATACCGATTGCAATCTCAACCGACATCGACTATACAAGCTTTCACTGTAAAAGCCGTATTGTCGATTATACATTGGTTCTCAATGTCAGCTCTCTATTGTAAAAGCTGACTATAGTCGAAAGACTAATATGCCAACTTAGTCCCAACTAAGCGGAACAAAAATATCAAAATGATCAAAGTCAGATTAAAATTATACCAACATGACTACAGCTAGTCGAAGGATATTCGGCTTGCCACCGATTATCAAATAATCCGACGTACAAATCCAACCAAGTATCGGGTACTAGATATTCGACTTACCATCGAAGTACGTCGAGGACTACGTGACTAACGGATATTCTACGAGTCTTACCGAATGATCGGATCATCGATCAATGTTTGGTGGTTACTTTATATTGCAGACATTGCAAACATTCCAAAAAACAAGAGTTCAAACTTAAAAATATTTTTATTCATTGTCAACAAAGAGTTGTAAAATTAGATCGAAGTCTGACTACAAGTATCAGACTACAAAAAAAAAGAGACAAAATACATCAACTAAGCTTCATCACCATTCCTGTTTCTTTGTTCGGGGGTAGCATTGTCGACTTGAACGATTTCAGGCCCTCTCGGTGCTTCTTCTTGAGTCGAAATAGCTTCTTCTTCAGCAACCCTATCTTTCGATCCTGGAGGACGATGCTGCTCAAGTCGAGGCTCAGGTATAATTTTTTGACTGCATCTCGACCGTCTTCATACCCGATGTAGTACGAGGCAAAGCCACTTTCGAGGATCTCTTTCTTGAATTCTTTCGAACTTTGAAAATCCTCGACTGCCCAACTCAATGCCTCCCTTGCCGACTTCGCTTCCGCCTTTGCCAAGTTAGCATCGGCTCGAGCAGAGGATAATTCTTCTTTGGCCAGTGCCAACCTTTTCTGGCTGGCCCGATGACATCCACGTTCGGCTTTGAGTTCCTCGATGCATCCGTCTTGCTCCTGTCGAAGCCGATGGATAGAGTGCTTCTTGCTCTTGACCTACGACTCAAGAGCCGAAATAGCCTCGTGAGTCGACTTAAGTTCGACCCCCGAGGATACCAAATCATCAATTAGTCAGAAAACCTCCTCCTGAAGATTGGCTTCCCCCTCTGCCGCCGACTTAAGTTGTTCGAGTGCAGCCGCTTTCTCAGCATCGACGGCTGCCACCTTATTCTTTCACGCACTACGGATATCGTCGAACTTCATGTAGCTGGCCTCCAGATCGGACATGTCGTGGATCAACTGTAGATAAAAGATAAGTCGGGTTAAAAAAAGAAGAAGAAGAAGAGTCTATCAAAAAAACTTATCCCGATGATCGTCGGATAAAAGGATGAAAACATCTCGACCATCGATCATTTTCTCCGGCGCTGCCAATTAGCCGGAAGAAGAGTAGCCTAGCACAGTCGCTTGGCCAGTATAGAATTAACCAGAGTCGATTCATCGATAGGCACTTGAAGGTCGAAGTGAACCGTATGGCCCTCCGATGCAACTTCTTCCATCGATGTCACTGGAGCTTCCTCCGGTCTGTTATCAGCGGCCCCATGTTTGAAAGCGAGGAGAAACTTGAGCTTGACTGCACCCTAACTGAAGGAGCAACTGGCGCAGCCGTAGATTGTTTGGGCTCTCCTGCCTCAGCCCGAACCTCCTCAGGTGGTGGGACTACCGATGCTGTTTCGATAGTTCCCCTTGCCGCCCTTTCCTCGGACGACGTAGCAGGGAGCACTGTCGGGGCCGATAGTGCCAGGACTGGCTCGGTAACCGATGTTGACGGAGCATCGAGTTCCACAGCCGATGTTGAAACGCCGACTGGAGCTGGTGTTTGACGCCTCTTCAGTGGCTGCGAAGGCCCGACCTCAGACGCTGTCCTCTTCTTGGCAGCGTGCTGATGAATGTTGGTATTCGACACTCACACCCTCTACTGCATGACTGCAATTACAATGAAAATCAGTATAATTCAGCAAGTAAAAAAAAGATCAGAAATGACCGACCAACTATACTATACCTAGACGAGGGACCGAACTAAGACCGGCATCATAAAGGGCCTGTTCGGTTATAAGCTCTTTCTGTTTCGAGACCGTCATGTCTTTCAACCGGTGAGAGTCCTCCTGATCGTCGATCTCTACTCGACTGTTGTCGTTGGGACCGGTTCGTGGATCATCCCAACGAGAAGAAAAACCCCAAGGAAGGAAAGAAGAAGTAAAGAAGAACTAGTTCTTCCATCCATGAATGGACGATGGAAGATCGGTAATAAGGATAGATCTTTTTGAGGGTTGAAGAACCACCACCCTCGAGCTTTCGGATGAGGTCAGAGGATAAAGAAGGCTCAAAAAAGAGAAAGACGAGGCATGGTTGGCAACATCCGACACAGTAAAGCAAAACTATTTATCAGTCAGATTGAGTTTGGTACTAGCTGAGTCGGGCAAAATCCGTAATAATCAAAAATATTTTGAATAAATTTTGAGATCGAAAATCGAAGATCCGTCCAAAGATCTTCGACATAGAAGGCTACCTGGCCCGAAGGAGGGTTATTCACCTGACCAACAGCTCTAGGGGTGAAAAGTTGAAACTGCTCTGGGATACAGAACTACTCCCGGAGCAGCTCAACGTTCGGTCTCGAAAGTGAAGAGACCTCCACATCCGGACTCGACTGAGATTCATCAGTCGGATTCTCAAAATCAGGACTTGATGTGATAGAACTCTCTTCATCCAACGTGATAAACCACGTGGCAATTCACATGTCGGCTCATCTTGGACTTGAGAGTGGAGGACAACTGTTGGGATAAACCGACTGACCTTCGACTTTGGTCACTACAACTCCGACAATGCATCAGCCAAATAGATAGTACCGATTCTTCATCGACTGACCGAGCTAATTGCGCCGACCTAATGTCGGCTAATCAACTAAGATCGGTTGACCAACTAGTATTCGACTACCACCGATCGATAGCGGACGACTTAGACCGTCGGTATGCATCGGCATGATAGAGCTAATAGCCGACGGTCGCTCATAGATTCTGTCGATATAAAGTCGGTTATACTGACGTATGATCGGCAATCTGCTCAACATTCCATAACTGTCACGAACGGTTATTGACTATGTCGCGGCTATTAAGGGGAAGTAACGCTCCACTAATTCTATATTTATGGTCCGATAATTTAGCACCATAAAAAGTAGGACCACGTGCTCGACGGTTATACCAGAATAACTTATAAAAAGGAGAGGTAAGTGAACAGTACGCGTAAGCCAACTTTGGACCAAAGCTCTGCTATTTCATACAATCAAAGTTACTGTTGATCAACTTTCTCTGATTTAAGCATCGAAGAGTCTCCACCGGATACCAATTTGATGTGTGTAGATGCTGTCTTGTAAGTACTCGATGCCGATGACAGGCGATGGAAAGTTGACCGCAACAACTCCATTCATGAAAATTTCAACAGCAATACTATTATATTATAAGGGACCTTATCAGCATTGTTATTGACTACCATAATGCATGGTTAGCTAAAAAAATCATCATTATTCACACCAACCTATATGATGTTTGAATCATTTATTATTAAAATAATTACTATGATACCAGCTAGATAACAACTATTAAAACAATGGCTGATATGTTTTTATCTTTCCTACAACATTGGATCGACCGCGTGACATCCCTTGTGAAAATTATTGATTCAGAGCATATTGTCAAAAAATTTTGACAAAACCACTTTCAATTTATTATAATTAATATTAAAATAGAAATATAATTATTTTAAACTAAAAACATTTTTATATTAAATATAAAAATTTAGGGCATCCTCGCATGTTTAGGGTACGCACTGGATTCACTGGTCCTTATAAAAAACTTCTGAACCTAGGACATAATTGTCGCTTAATTGCTTTATATTATCCACCAGAAAAAAAGAAATTTCAGTCACCTCCTAATCATATTTTTCACTTGTCAGCATCATAATGTTTACTTTGGCTTAGAATTCACGGCAGACGGTATAGGACGCCACGAAGCTGTGAACTTAATTAGTATCCAACTTCGAGGAGAGTATTTTAATCAAAAATAAGGTAAGCACCGTTTAGCAGTATTATCTGATTGCATAAAAATCCCACCACCGTGATGGATACATAACACCTGCATAGTCACGCAACTCGCCAGCTTTTCATCCACGTAATAATGACTACAAAAATTTTGACTGAAAATAATCATATATATAAAGATAAGGTAGCTAGCGGCGATATTGCAATTCATGATAATTGCATGCAGATACTCTGAAAGTAGGGATAAACGTATTTTGATTTGATCTGATTTAAAAATATTTTTAAATTAAATTAATAAATTATAATTTATTAATTTTATAAATCAAATTAAATTATTTTGTTACTTAAATAAAACTAGCTTAGATCGGTGAACTATGATTTGATCTGATATGATTATTGATTTGATATATTATAATATAAAAGATAAAAATTTGACATAAAAAATATTCTAACCAAATAAATATTAAAATTATCAGAATAGTTTTCGGATCAATATATAGTTTTAATTTTTGAAATTATTAAAAGTAAAGATTACGTCAATAGCCAACTAAAAGCTAAGCTCTATTCTAGGATTTGTGTTAGTATATATGTATACGCACATATTATGGTTTATGCTTTAGTCTGGTCTAATATTTTTGCAAAATCAGATCAGACTGTTAAACTATTTTACATGAAAATTATCGCTGCCAATCCCTTCGTCGTCTGTTCACTGGGAACGAGCACCTGCAAAATGAAGTTCGCACTAATCGAAGTTGTCTCCAGTGGGGACTCTCCGATGCCTAAATTAGAGGAGAAGATTGGCTAACTGTAGTTTAAGAATGGAGACAGAGCTCAGCATATAAAAATTGACTTACCCCTACTGTTGCTTTACCTCTCTTTTCATAGGAAAAAATGATTGTAACCGTCAAATATGATCCCGCATTTAGTGGCATAGAATCATTAGGCTGTAATCCCATTATGGGTTGTCAATCCCCGAGGATTACGCTGTGATATTCGTAGGATAACTGTCTGAGATGGTTATACTATACTTGAATAAGCCGACAGACTAAATATCGGAGGTTGACTGTCGGTTAGCAGATTTGAGATACCGACGGTCGTAATCCGTTGTCCGTAGAGTCCGAACATCGGTTGCTTACCGATACCAAGTCGGTAAAGGGAGTGCGGTCGATCGGTTGAAAGCAGTGTCGGTCTGCTCACCTGATATATAGTCGGTAGTCGCTTCCAGAATTGTTTGTTCGTTTGGTGGGTCAGAGTTGGACGTCGGTCGGTGTGTGCCAGAGATCGGTTGGTTTATAGAGATCGATCGATTTACTTCCACAGTTGTCTCCCACTCCCGAGTCCAATGGTGAATCATCGCGTGCGTCGTCACATGGTTAATTGTCTTGGATGAAAGGAGTTATTGTTTGTGATGTCGAATCCCGACTCTGACACCACTTTCATTGGAGTATAGTCGAATAGTCATTTTGTTGCTTTCGAACTGTCATATCGGCAGGAGGATCTGGTATCAGACATCATATCGGGAATGTGAATTGGCATCGCGGAATTTAATTCTGGCATGTAGATTTTCGCCATGTGTTGGGGTGCCATTGGATTGGAGACGTTCACACGGATAGGGATGACATGGTTCAATCTGGGGCCGGTGTGTCGAACCGTTCGATCCATGATCGGCCTAGATGTTGCCATGTGTCGCCATCTGGTAGATCTTTGATTCGATCACTTTTATCTCGATCGTTGATAGATCCTATATATAGGGTCGCTCTCAGCCAAATCTTCACTTTTTTCTGTTTTTGGTACTGGGACTCTACCGGATCGTTGCCCCTACACCCAAGGTTGTTGCTCCAACTCAGGTTAACTTTTCTTTCGAGTCCTTTTTCCTTGAAGTTCTTGTCTTCTTTAGAGTCATTTTTATGACTAGGATTTCTCCTTCTCGAAAAGATCGATCGGAGAATCTGACTGATGAGTCCCAATCGAGTCCAGACGTAGAGGCTTCTTCACTTTCGAAATCGAACGTTGAACGGCTCCAGGAGCATTTTGCATCCCGGAGCAATTTCAACTTTCCACCCTCAGGGCCAATGGTCGAGTGAATAACCCACCATCGGGTCAGGTGGCCTTCTACGTCGAAGATCTTTAGGTGGATCTTCGATTTTCGATTCTAAAATTTGTCCGGAATACCTAAGATTACTACGAACTCTGTCCGGCTCAACTGGCATCGCATTTGGTCTGGCTGATAATCAGCTTTGCCTTATTGTGTCAGATGTTGCTGACTGTCCCTCGCCCTTGTCTTTTCTGAGTTTTCTTCATCCTCCGACCTCATCCGAAGGTCCGAGGGTGGTGGTTCTTCAACCCCTGGAAAGGTCTTTCATTCATCACCGGTCTTTCATCGTCATTCATGGATGGAAGAACCAGTTTTTCTTTGCCTCTTCTTCTCTTCTCTGGGATTTTTTTTCTCGTTGGGGTAACCCCCGAACTAGTCCTAATGACAATAGCCGAGTGGAGGTTGACAACTAGGAGGACTTTCGTCGATTGAGAAATATATCGATCTCGAAGCAGAAAGAGCTTGTAATCGAACAGGCTCTTTATGACGTCGGCCTAAGTTTGGTTCCTCGCCTAGGTATAGTACAGTACAATTGGTTGGTTATTCTTGATTTTTTTCCTACTTGCTAACTTGCACTGACCTCCATTGTAATTGCAACTATGCAGCAAAGAGTACGTGTGTTGGATGCCGACATTCGTCAGCATGCTGCCAAAAAGAGGGCAGCATCTGAGGCCGGGCCTTCGCATCCACCGAAGAGGCATCAGGCACCAGCTCCGGCCGACATTTCGACATCAGCTGTGGAACCCGACATCCCACCAGTATCGAGTTCCAAACCTATCTTGGCACTATCGACTCCAACAGTGCTTCCTGCTGCACCGTCCGAGGAGAGGGCGGTAAGGGGGACCACTGAAGCAACATCGGTGGTCCCACCATCCGAGGAGGTTCGGATGGAAGAAGGAGAACCCGAGCAATCTGCGGCTGCACTGGTCGCTCCTTCAGCTGGGGCGCAGTCGAGCTCGAGCTTCCCCTCACTCTTGAACATGGGGCCACCGACAAGAGATCGGGAGAAAGCTCCGGTGGCATCGACGGATGAAGCCTTCTCAAAGGGCCACACGGTGCATTTCGACCTCCAAGTGCTCGAGGGTGAATTAGCTTTGGTCAATTCTGTATTGGCCAATGATATGATCGTGATGTTGTCGTTAGGATATCGTGATTATCAATCAAATTTCAACTTCAATAAAAATTAAAAATACATAGAACGCAGTGAGTCGGATCGAATCCACAAAAAAGATAGGATTTTGATTTGAAATCTTTAATTTTGTAAAAAAAAATTTGAAGAAAAGTAATTTAAGTCGAAAAATAAAAATTAAAAATATAAAAAATAAATTCGGTACTAAGATCTACTATTTAGATCCTAACTTCTACTTGCAAAAAAAATAAATAACAAGAATTTAAAGTGTATAAAATAAATTGATACTAAGATCTACTAACTAGATCCTAGCATCTACTTGCAAAAAATAAAAGACCAAAATTTAAAGTGCATGAAAATAAATTTTTTATTAACTAAAATTAAAATTTGATTATAAAAAATTTAAAAAAATAATAAAATAAAATAAAAATAAAACTGTAATAAAGATTTGAAGTTGATCAACACAGCTTCATCGAAAAGATGATTAATGACCTCTCCTTCTTCCATCATACTCCGTAGAGCGAACCGACTTTTCTTCTTCTTTCTCTTCGATCTCTAAATTTATTTATTTATTTTTAATTTTTTCTAATTTTTTCATTAATTTTTTTTGCTCCTAAAGCTTATTCCTGAATCTCCTATTTATAGATAAATTTTTCATAAGTTTTTGATAGAAAAAGGAGTCCTAAAACCCTTAGAAATCGTTTTAATCTCTTAAGAATATTTTTGGCCGTCAGATCAGGCTTGAACCGCCCAGATCTATCCGAAAAATCAATATTTTAATCTGAATCAAAGTCAGATCAAATGTCAGCCGTTCGATCTGTGTTTTGATAAAGTTCTGGCCATCGGATCGCGCAAAAGATCTCCTATTCAAAGTCGAAAACATCCTCAACCGTTCGATTGCGTGATAGATCACTTCTGGGCCGTCGGATCGTGCAGAAGAGTCCTATTCAAAGTCAGCAACGCATCTAGATCATTAGATCTGATGATGGATGAATTTTCAGTCATTCGATCGTGCAAAATCTCCTCTTATAAACCGACAGCAAACATGTAATGTCGGATCTGGGTCGGGATGAATGTCAGCCGTTGGATTGTGTCCAGAATCCTTTGTCCGCTGTGAACCGCGCCTGTAGACCGCGTGACTATTCCTGTGGATCGCGTCCTGATTTTGTAGATCGATCGATCGGTCCACCATGCACCGGAGGTAATATTTTTTATTTTTAAGGATATTTTGGCTCGATTTTTTCTCTGATTTTTGTTTGAAAAATAAAAAAAATATGCATTAAATTTTTAAAATTTTTTTTATTATTTTGATACTTAAATTAATTAATTAAATTAGCATCTATTTTCTATAAATATGTTCTAATTTTATATTTTTTTAAAATTATTTATTTATACAAAAAAATCTAATTTATTCATGAAATTAGATTTTTAAGAAGATGTTAGTATCATAAATTATCAAAAATACCTACAATAAATATAAAAATATGTCACTTATCACACTCTCCAACTTGAACTTTGCTAGTCCTCGAGTAAAGAAAAAATTTAGAATTAAGTACCGTTTAACTTAAAGTTTCAAATTTCACCAAATAATTTTTTTAAAAGCTATTGATATCCAGTAGAATGTGAGTGAGGTATATCATTAGAGTATTAATACTAATCAATGTAGGAGTTAAACTAAAAATACTAAATTTTTTTTGAATTTTTTTAAATTATTCCTACCTTTATCTCCATATCATTCACCTTTATATGGACAAGTATATTGTTACTTTCGTTCTTCATTTATTGAATTTTTTTTTAATGTTGTACTGCTATTGAATGTCTTAACCCCTTAAGCTTTCTGTTTGATCCATGTAGCGAGTTTTTAGCCAATGACTCCCAACCAGACGGCTTTAGGGCACTAGGTATAGTATACCCCTCGAACCTACTTGCTCGAATCAAACAGGCTACGAATTAAAACTAGCTTTACAACAAAGCTTCTTTGCCATTCATGCCTTTTGATGTGAAACTCAATACTTGCTTAGGTAAAGAGGCTCGGTTACTCAGTATGAAGTACTTAAATTTTTTTTTCTTAATATATATATATGAAAAAATGTATAGTTACCCTACACAAGCCCATAAAAAATTAATTCTTCTTTGATGCTAGTAGAAAAAATTAGAAATGCTAAAAAAAAATTGTTTAAGTTCTAAACTTATCTCTTTATTGAGTTTTCTTAATACTTGATCCCTCAATATCTCATAAACTCTTTAATTTGTACATCAATTTTCTTTTAAAAATACTTGATTTAACTTAATTCTTAAGTATAATCAGATGCTTAAATACTAAATACTAACTTATTTGAGGACTTTAAAAATTTAAAAATTTTTATTATCTCCTCCAACTTAATCGATATTATTCTCAATAGAGTAGAAAAAATGAAGGGTGCATGCAAAGAGAAAGAAAAGGAGAGATGTCACATGATTCAGAAGTTTTTTCAAACTTGATTCTCTCCCCAACTTTAGTCAAGATTATCTTCAGATCTCTACAAAAGATACTAAGTAAGACTTGATTAACCTAAACAAAATATAAAAAATAATAAAAAGTATAAACTTAAAAATTAAAAACTGGGTTGCCTTCCAAGAAGTGCTAAGTTTACCGTCTTCAGTTAGACCATGCTGATTCTCTCACCTATCCCATGTTAAATATTGGATTGATAAATTTCAATAATTTTGGATTGTCAATCTTAAGAAGATAGCTTATAATAAATTTTAATATTTTATTATCAATCTTTAAAAGTATTTTACATCCTTCTTCTTAACTTTAGAAAAATAATTCAGAAACCCATTCACAGATCCTTGTTTGTTGAGAATTTCTTCTATTTATTCTTTTAAAATACTCATAAATTAAGTTTTTAGGTTAGGAGTTGAGTTTGAAGTAATAGATACTGGAAGGGTATCTTTTGATTTTAAATATGTGTTCTCAAGTGTGATCAAAGATAATTTTAATTCTAAAGGAGATGACAATTCTAAAGTGAAAGAACTGGCTTCTAAGGCTGAAAAAAATGAGACTCTTGATGGATATATCTTGGATAACTCATCTACTCTTTTTTTTTCTTCACTTAGATCAGCATCAGTACTAAGCTCAAGTTCTTCTATTGAGTTAGCTTCGGTACTAATCTCTTCTTCCAAATTCATATTTTGGCTAGCATCAGTACTAGCCTCACTCACCTGGTCTTGGTATGGGTCCTTAAGAATCCTATCACTTTTAAGCTCAGAAATTACATTATCACTTTCAAATTGGAGATTCTTAGGTAGGATATTGGATTGATGACTAGGTCTAGGTGATTGGTGAATGAGTGGGTCATTTTCAAAATTCAGTATTGATTCATTTGATAATTATCCTAGTTTTCTCCTTATGGTAGATTCAGTTAATTGATCTATTTGTGCTTCTAGCCTAGTGAGGGATTGCTGTTAGATCATAATCATTTGTTGAAGTTGGCTAAATCTATCGTCGGCTAGATTGGTCTGTTGAAGAGGTGAGTCTAACGGCTGATTGTAATACGATGGCTGACTAGACTGACTCGATTGATCTCTATTATAGGCATAGTTTTGGTATTGGGGCCTATTTTAAAAATTTTGCACAGAAAAAATTTGGATATGGGCTTGAGTCTGTTGGGATCTCTAAGAAAAATTAGGATGCTTTTTCCAATTTTGGTTATATGTGTTTAAAAATGAATCATTAATATGACTAGAGTAACCTTGAGTAGCTTGAACTTATTCTTGGATGAAAGGTGGAAACTGTGCAGTCGTGAGACATTCACTCACATGATGGGCTGGGCTAGTACAGATAGAACAAATCTCTTGATAATTGAAAGATGGTATGTATTGCACAGGAGATTGTAGATCTAAGGCTAGACATTTATCTATAAAAAGATCGACTTCATCTAATTTTTGGGCTAGCAGGTTCCAATCAACTTTAAGACTAGAATCAGAATGTTTAATTCCATAGAATGATGAAAATATTGATGGATTATAGGTGGAAAAAATAAAATATTCCTTCATCTGTCTAGGTAGTTCTCAGAATTTCTAGCTATTTAATTTTTAGGTGTAACATGGATCAGTCGTTCAATTTCAAAATTAAGTTCAACTTGGTCAGGATAAAAAATTATACCATGCATGTATCAGTGGAAACCCTAATGTATGAATGAGTTTTTTTTTTAAAAGGAGAAAGAAAAGAGAAGAGGAAGAAAGAGAGAAGTTCTAAAGGTGAGATCCTTAAGAAAACTCTAGACCTAAAGATGAAAGATAAAAAGAATTAGCTGTGGTTAAGTATTAATTACAAACAAGTTAGCAAGCAATTAAACCTAGACACCTATAGATTCTTTAGATCTAACAGTTTGATGTAGAGTGGCTTAGCCTAAATATAAATTAGATTTGTTCTCACTTCCTTTAACTAGCCAGATAAGACGTGGGGTCGTGGAGGTCCCCCCATTGCTTGCCTTAGACACCAATTGAATTGATTAGGTAAGCTAACGGAACCAATTAGATAACCACGAGTCCACTTAGGTTGAGTCTTTGTAACCTCTAGCCTTAGACACCAGTTTCAGGAGTGAGTCCAAACTTACTTTGCACTTGACTTCACCATAATACTCAAACTGAACTCAATTGATCCTAGAGGTCAACGTCTACTAAATTTTAATTAGATTAGGATTAATGCAGAATGCTGGTTGGTTATTTTTGGGCTAAAAAAGGATGATAAAATCTCTACCTTATCTTGTTATGGGTATTGTCCTTAAATTGATTTGAGATGAATATGTACAATCAATTTCAAACAAGGAGGTTCTATGCAACTAAATTAGATGCATGAAATTAATCAAACTTGAAAGCTTACCTTGTCTCCAGCGATCATCAAAAGAAAATCTAAGATGATGAATGCTTCTAACAATTAAGTTTCAACTCTTGTCATACAATTTTAATTAGATTTATGTGAGTGATTTTTAGGTTAATTTAAAAAATAATAATAATTAATAAAAAAATAGTTAGGATTAGGATTGATCTCACCAAACAAAAATGGAAGCTTTCTATCTCTTTTTTTTTTATACAAAAAAAGTTAGTAAGCTATATTTATAAAAAAATTAAAAAAATCAAACATTAAAATTGGTGCTTTCTCCGGCAACGACGTTAAAAATTGATATGATCGCGATGTTGTCGTTAGGACATCATGATTATCAATCAAATTTAGACTTCAATAGAAATTAAAAATACATAGAAAATAGTGAGTCGAGTTGAATCCATAGAGAAGGCAGGATTTTGATTTGAAATCTTTAATTTTGTAAAAAAAATAAAATTTTGAAGAAAAATAATTTAAGTCGAAAAATAAAAATTAAAAATATAAAAAATAAATTCGATACTAAGATCTACTATTTAGATTCTAGCTTTTACTTGCGATAAAAATAAATAACAAAAATTTAAAGTGTATAAAATAAATTGATACTAAGATCTACTAACTAGATCCTAGCATCTACTTATAAAAAAATAAAAGATAAAAAATTTAAAGTGCAAGAAAATATTTTTTTTATTAGCTAAAATTAAAATTTAATTATAAAAAATTTAAAAAATAATAATAAAATAATATAAAAATAATATAAAAATAAAATTATAATAAAGATCTAAAGTTGATCAGCTCAACCTCGTCGGAAAGATGGTTGATGACCTCTCCTTCTTCCGTCGTACTCCGTAGAGCGAATCGACTTTTTTTCTTCTTTTTCTTGGGTCTCTAAAGCTATCTAATTTTTTTTTCTAATTTTTTTTAGTCTTTTCATTAATTTTTTTTGCTCTCAAAGCTTATTTTCAGACTCTTATTTATAGATGAATTTTTCATAATTTTTTAGTAAGAAAAGGAGTCCTAAAATCCTTAAAAATAATTTTAATCTCTTAAAAATATTTTTAGCCATCGGATCAGGCTTGAACCACCCAGATCTACTTGAAAAATTAATATTTTAATCTAAATCAAAGTTGGATCGAATGTCAACCATCCGATCTGAGTTCTGATAAAGTTCTGATTGTCGAATCGTATAAAAGATCTCCTATTCAAAGTCAAGAAAGTCCTCAACCGTCCGATTGCATGATAGATCACTTCTGGACCATCGGATCGTGCAGAAGAATCCTATTCAAAATCGATAATGTGTCTGGATCGTTGGATTTGATGATGGATGTATTTTTGACCGTCCGAAAGTGCAAAATCTGTTCTTATAAACCGACAGCAAACGTGAACTATTGGATCTGGGTTGGGATGAATGTCAGTCGTTGAATTGCATCCAGAATCCTTCGCTTGCTGTGAACCACGCCTGTAGACCGCATGACTATTCTTGTGGATCGTGCCCTGATTTCATGGACCGACCGGCTGGTCCACCTGCAGTAGAGGTAATTTTTTTATTTTTTAGGATATTTTCCCTCGATTTTTGCCTAAAAAATAAAAAAATAATATGCATTAAATTTTTCAAAAATTTTTCATTATTTTGGTACTTAAATTATTCAATTAAATTAATATCTATTTTTTATAAATATATTTTAATTTTATATTTTTTTAAAATTATTTATTTTTTATAAGAAAATCTAATTTATTCATGAAATTAGATTTTTAAGAAGATATTAGCATCATAAATTATCAAAAATATCTACAATAAATATAAAAATATGTCACTTATCAGCCAAGCGACTGTGCCAGGTGACCCTTCTTTCGATTGATTGGGAGCATCGGAGGAAGCGGTCGGTGGTCGAGATGTTCTCATCTTTTTATCCGACAATCATCGGGGTAAGTTTCTTCAGTAAAACCCTTCTTTCTTTTTCTCTCTTCTTTTTTTTTTTAACCGACTTATCCTTTGTCTGTAGTTGATCCACGACATATCCAATCTGGAGGCTACACAAAGTTCATCGACATTCAGAGTGCGTGGAAGAATAAGGTGGCGGCCGCTGACACCGAGAAGGTGGCCGCGCTTGAACAACTCTAGTCGGCAGCGGAGCGAAAAGCTAAACTTCAGGAGGAGGTTTTTCGATGTACTGATGACTTGGCATCCTTGGGGGCCAAACTTAAATCGACTCACGAGACTATTTCGGCTCTTGATGCGCAGGTCAAGAACAAGAGGCAGAACAAGAGGCATTCTCTCCACCAGCTTCGATGAGAATGAGATGGGTGCATTGAAGAACTCGAAGCCGAACGTGGGCATCATCGGGCCAGTTTGGAAATATTGGCACTGGCCGAAGAAGAATTGTCATCTACTCGAGCCGATGCTGATTTGGCAAAGACAGAAGCAGAATCGGCAAAAGAAGCACTGGATCGGACAGTCGAGGATTTTCGAGGCTCGAAAGAGTTCAAGAAAGAGATTCTCGAAGGTGGCTTCGCTTTGTACTGTGTCGGGTATAAAGACGGCCGCGATACGGTTGGAAAGTTATACCCGAACCTCGACCTGGGCAGCATCGTTTCTCCAAGATTAGAAGATGGTGCTGATGAAGAAAAAGCCGCTCCGACACAGGGTGAAGCACCGATCGGACCTGAAATCGTTCAAGTTGGCGATGCTACTCCCGAACAAAAGAACGATGACGAAGCTTAGTCGGTGTATCTATATTATTTTTTTTTTCTTGTAGCCTGATACTTGTAGTCGGACTTCGATCTGATTTTGTACTTTCTTTTCTGATAATGAATGAATATATTTTCCTTCAAGATAGAATTTTTGTTTGCTGAAATGTCTGTGATGTCCGTCCGTAGAATAATCTCCAAATGTAGATCGTAGATCCGACCATTCTGCAGATTGTAAGGTCTGCTAGTCATGTAGTTTTTAACGTATTTAGTTAGGATAACGATAGTAAGTCATATATCCATTATCCAGATCTTGATCGGATTTATACGTCGTATTATCTGATAAACGATGGCAAGCCGAATATCTCTCGACTGGCTGTGGCCATGTCGGTATAATTTCAACCCGACCTTTGTTATTTTGGTATTTTGTCTTTCTTAGTTGATACCAAGTCGGCAAATTAGACAGCTATTTGAACGGAAAGCTGACTATGGGGGCGGTGCAGCTTTTGTGAAGAAAATCTGCATGGTCGGTGCTAGCCTCCCGTTGAAGTAGATAGGTCGGTTCTGCAGAACAGTCGGGATGCAGTCGGTGGTCAGGCTGAAGGTTTCTGACTACTTTGAAAAGTCAGACCCCAAGCCATGACATTGATGATCCGGTCTCCATAACGAGAACCGATATTTCATTAGAAGTCTGGTTTACGATTCTGGAACAGAACTATATTTTCAAGTATGTACAAGGATTACTGATAGTACAACTTTAGATTATCGGTGTTTCATGTTCGGAGAATAGCCGAACCTTCCAAGGTTTCAAGCCGATAGGCATCCGGTCTATTTATCTCTGATATTCTGTAGGATCTTTTCCAGTTCAGAGATAGCTTTCCTTGATCTAGAGATTTTAAAATTTCTACTTTTCTCAGAACTAAATCTCCTGATCGGAAAACTTTTGGCTTGACTTTGGTGTTATAGT
Source organism: Elaeis guineensis (assembly GCF_000442705.2). Lineage (NCBI taxonomy): Eukaryota > Viridiplantae > Streptophyta > Magnoliopsida > Arecales > Arecaceae > Elaeis > Elaeis guineensis. The sequence continues at coordinate 179,180,179 of NC_025993.2, read as the reverse complement.
ACCGAGCTATCTTCTGTTGGTACGTGGCCATGCGAAGTTGAGTTTCATGTCGGAGTTTTGGTAGGAAATCTAAGTCGGCTCTTCGACACTCGGAGTTATTCGGTTCATTGTATTGCTCAACTCTTGTCGATGGTAATCCGATCTCGAGTGGGATCATCGCCTCCATCCCGTAGGCTAAGTTGAAAGGAGACTCTCCAGTCGGTATACGGGGAGTTATCCGATACATCCATAAGATTGGACATAACTCTTCGACCCAAAGACCTTTAGTCTCATTCAGTCGGATCTTTAACTTGTGCAAGATTGTTTGGTTGGTCACCTTAACCTCTCCATTTGATTGTGGATGTCCGACTAATGTAAGCTTATATATAATATGAAACTTCGTTCAGAATTCTCTGAAGTCTTGATTATCAAATTATCGTCCATTATCGGTGAAGATGGTATGCGGCAATCCGAATCTGTAGATAATGGATTTCTGGATGAAGTCTTCCATTTTGCATTCGATGATTTGGACCAGGGGTTTGGCTTCCACCCACTTGGTGAAATAGTCGATTGTGACCACTATGATCTTTTTTTGGCCAGACGTCGGGAGAAAAGGACCAAGTATGTCGATTCCCCACTGAGCGAAAGGTCAGGGTGCGACAATGGACGTTAGCTGACTGACGGGTTGATGCTGTATGTTGGCATACTTCTGGCATGGTTTGCACCTCCGGATCAAGTCAATCGCATCCTTTTTCATGGTGGGCCAATAGTAACCTTGTCACAAAATCTTGTAGGCCAGGGACTTGCCCCCCAAGTGGTTTCCACAAATTCTTTCATGTACTTCCCTAAGTGCATAGTTGGCATCGGTCGGTCCTAGGCACTTCAGTAAGGAAAGGGAGAATGACCTTTTGTAGAGATGACCATCCATCATCACATACTGGGAAGCTACCTATCGGGTTTATTTTGCTTCCAAAAGATCTTTAGGGAGGACTCTGTCGGATAGATACTGAATGATCGGATCCATCCAACTAGGTTCGGCTGTTAGCCGCAACACTTTTTCATTTTTGTCGATGCTCGGTTGCTCAAGACACTCCACGAATGTTCGACCCAGTGAACTGTAAGCAGTCGTTGCTAGTCTAAAAAGTACATCGACTCGAGCATTCTCAGTCCTGAATATGTGGAAGATCTTAAAGTATCTTAAATTCGTCATGAGGTCTTTTACCTTTTGAAGGTATATTGCCATGATCGGGTCCCGAGCTTCGAATTTGCCTTTGATTTGTCCCACGATCAGTTGAGAGTCAGTGAAGACCTTCAGACTGTCAATCTCGAGCTCTTTAGTCATTTTCAAACCGACTAAGAGAGCTTCGTATTCGGCTTGATCATTTGAAGTTTTGAAGTCGAATTGAAGGGCATACTCGGTGACTACCCCTTCTGAGTTGGTGAGAATGAGGCCAGCTCCACTACCTTGAGCATTCAATGCCTCGTCGATATGCAGCACCCAGGTCAACCTTAGGTCGGGCTCGGGGGTTGCAGCCTCCTTCGTAGTAGCATCTTCTAATTTGTTGTTGGCTATTGTGCATTCTGCGATAAAGTCGGCTAGAACTTGTGCCTTCACAGATGGCCGTAGTTGGTATTGTATGTCGAATTCACCTAGCTTCACCGCCCACTTCGCCATTCATCCTGATGTATCAGGACTGTGCAGGATCGCTTTTAATGGTTGATCGGTAAGGACCACAATAGAGTGTGTCTAGAAGTAAGGGCGAAGCCGTTGCACCGATATGATCAGAGCGTAGATCATTTTCTTCGCTCTTGAATATCGAACTTTGTTGTTGTGGAGTACTTTGCTGGTGTAGTAGACAGATTGGTGAATTCTATTTTCACCTTCTCGAATAAGTATCTAACTAACCACCTCTGTCGATGTTGCCAAGTAGAGATATAATGTTTCTCCGACCTTTGGTTTTATGAGCAAAGATGGGAAAGCCAAGTACTTCTTCAAATCCTCAAAAGCTAGTCGGCATTCATCCGACCAGAAGAAATCTTTCGTTTGCCTTAAAGTCTTGAAGAATGGTAGACACCTCTCAGTCGACCAAGAGATAAATCGACTGAGTGCGGCGATTCTGCCATTTAGTTGTTGTACCTCCTTCTTGGTGTTTGGATGCTTCATGTCGATGATAGCTTTTATTTTCTTAGAGTTGGCTTCGATCCCTCATTGCGAAACAAAGAATCCAAAAAATTTTTTCGAGATCACTCCGAACGCATATTTGATCGGATTTAACCTCATTTGGTATCGTCGGAGCATGTTGAAAGCTTCTTCCAAATCTCGAATATGGTTCGAAGTCTGGATACTTTTTACCAGCATGTCGTCCACGTACTCTTTCATGTTTTACCCGATTTATGCTTTGAAGATTTTGTTAACGAGTCGTTAATAGGTGGCTCCGGTGTTTTTCAGATTGAAAGGCATTACTTTGTAGTAGTATAAGCCCTTGTCGATCATGAAAGCCGTGTGTTCCTCATCCTCTGGTGCCATGCGGATTTGATTATATCCAGCAAAGACATCCATGAAGCTCAGTAGTCGATGACCCGATATCGCGTCTACCAGCTGGTCGATCTTTGGCAGTAAAAAGCTGTCTTTCGGACAGGTTCGATTCAGGTCAGTGTAGTCGATGCAGATTCTTCATTTTTCATTGGCCTTTTTCATCATGACTACGTTGGTGAGCTAGTTTGGATATGTGGCTTCTCTGATGAAGCCCGCTGCGAGTAGTTTGTCGACTTCCTCATTAACAGCTTTCTGTCTTTCTGGAGCAAAGGATCGCTTTTTCTATCTCACTGGCTTGACATTTGGACTGATGTTGAGCCAATGAGTCATTATTTTTGGAGGAATGCCGGACATGTCCATAGACGACTAAGCAAAGATGTCGGTATTGACTTTGAGCAATTTGATTAGTTGTTGCCGCTCTGAGTCGGACAATTGTGACCCAATTCAGATCGTTTACTCAAGATTTTTTGTTATCGGGATGGAAGTCAACTATTCAACTGGCTCATCCCTTTTCTGGTTCTCTCTTTTATCTAATTTGTCGGCCGACAGGGAGTCCTCAGATTTATTATTCTGGGTGGAGATTGTGAAACAGCATCGGAAAAGTTGTTAATCTCTGCATATTTCTCCAACGTCATTTTTGGTCAGGAATCGGACCAACAGATGGTATGTCGAGACTATTGCTCTCAGGGCATTTAGTTTGGATTTTTCAAGTATGACGTTGTAGGCCGAAGGTACTCGGATGACCATAAAGATTATGAAGATGGTGCTTTGTTGTGGTTCAATCCCAGCGATTAGGGGGAGGGTGATTTCTCCTTCCACTGTGACTGCATCTCCAGTGAAGCCGACTAACGGTGTCGAGATTTTTCTGAGTCGATCAATCGATAATTTCATTTGAGAGAAGGTCGAGTAAAACAGAACGTCAGTTGAGCTTCCATTATCAATAAGTATCTTTTTTACATCATAATTTGCTATTGTTGCTAAAATAATAACAGCATCATCGTGGAGAGTTTGAATTCTTCGAGCATCTTCCTCCAAGAAGGTTATTACATTATGGAGTCTTGGTCACTTCGTTGACTCCTCGTTGGAAGTTGCCCTCCGATCCAGCCATCTGGTGATCATGTTGATGACTCTCGCGGTCGGTTGGTTATTCACAGCTTCTTCAGTCATTTGGGGTCATCGATCGGGAGGGAGTTGAGTTGGTGGCTCCCTTTTATATTTTTCAAGGTAGCCACGTCGTATCAGGACTTCTATTTCATCTTTGAGCTGGATGCATTGTTCAGTGTCATGACCGTGGTCTCGGTGAAACCGACAATACTTCCTTCGATCACGGTTCCTCGCTTTCATCGGTGGAGGGTGTCGTAGATATTTCGCCTCTTCGATCTCCATGAGGATCTGTGCATGAGGAGTAGAGAGAGAGGTATAGGAATTATACCTATTATGTGTCAGCCTCAAACTCTGTCGTCGGGGTGAGGCTTGCTTATTGGATGGGAGCCTATTTGTTTCGACTGGAGCCCCACTCTTCTTCTGCTTTTTCTTCTGATCTTTATTTTCTATTTGACGTCGGTCAGAAGCTCCTTCATCCGTGCGTATGTATTTGTACGCGCGTTCTAAAAGTTCAGCATATGTTTGAGGGAGGGTTTTATCCAGTGAGTACGTAAAATCGAGACCTCCTCAGACCTCTTTTCATGGCCGATATGGCCATGTCTTCGTTGAGGTCCCTGACCTCAAGCATGGTCGCATTGAATCGAGCCATGAAATCTCAGAGTGTTTCGATCTCTCCTTATTTGATCGAAAAGAGACTATCCGAGGTTCGTGACGGCCTCCGACTGGTGCTAAAATGGGCCATGAAGAAATATTCTAGCTGTTCGAAAGAGTGGATACTTTTCGATCGAAGCTAAGAGTACCAGGTCTGAGCAGCTTTTCGAAGTGTAGCCGAGAAGCCAAAGCACAGGAGGGTGTCGGTTGCTTCCTGAATTGTCATGAGAGCCTTGTAGCTCTCGAGGTGATCGATTGGACCAGTGGAATCATCATAGGGCTCCACATGCAGCATCTTGAACTGAGTCAGGATCGATTCGTTCAAAATAAGTCAGGAGAGAGGCTGGATGGTATGAAAATCGAAGTCATTTGATGATTTCTAACCATCCATCTAGAGCTGGACGAGTCGACGGTCGATTTCTTCAAACTTACGTTCATAGTCTTCAAGCCACCGGTGGTAGGAGACTCCAGGGGCTGATCCTCCCGATGAATTAGAGGCAGACGGTGTTCGTGATCGCTTTTCCTTCCTTGCTCGATCTAACTGAGAAGGAGAGGGGCACCATGAATGATGGGTGGCGTGTCGAGAGTGCTGCGAGTGCTGCTACTCATCCCGTTGAGAGAGTCGAGATGCCGCTCTGGTGGAGGAGACGGAGATCATCGCGGATGATGGTGGCTATGCCTGGAAGGCACTGAATGCACCATCGGTTGCTCTGTCGGTGGTTGTGGTGGCTGGGTTTACTGTTGTTGGAGGCTTTTGACTGCCTCCGCGAGGATATTTATTTGTTACACGATCGCAGCAATCTGAGCATCTGTGGTAATCACGGGATGTGGAGAACTGGACTCTGCTATCGGAGGTAGGGGAGGGGCCTCTTTTCGATGGAAAGAGTGTCTCATCGAGCCGATCACCGTTGATCGTTGAGCTCTGATTCTTGTCATTGTGAGTTTCCTTCTTGCCACTGTCTTCCCCTTCCTGGCACGCCAATCTGTTGCTGCCAATCCCCTCGTCGCCTGTTCGTCGGAAATGAGCACCTGCAAAATGAAGTCCGCACTAACCGGAGTTATCTCCAGTGGGGATCCTCTGATGTCTAAGTTAGAGGAGGAGACTGGGCAGCAGTAGTCTAAGAATGGAGACAGAGCTCAGCATATAAAAATTGGCTTACCCCTACTGTTGCTTTACCTCTCTTTTTATAGGGAAAAATAGTTGTAACCGTCAGATATGGTTCCGCATTTAGTGGCGTAGAATCATTAAGCTGTAATCCCATTATAGGTTGTCAATCTCCGAGGATTACGTCGTGATATTCATAGGATAACCATCTGAGACGGTTATACTATATTTGAATAAGCCGACTGACTAAATATCGAGGGTTGACAGTCGGTTAGCAGATTTGAAATACTGACGGTTGTAATCCGTTGTCTGTAGAGTCCGAACATCGGCTGCTTATCGATACCAAATCGGTAAAGGAGGTTCGATCGATCGGTTGAATGCAGTGTTGGTCTGTTCAGCCGACATATAGTCGGTAGTCGCTTTCAGGATTGTCTGTTCATTTGGTGGGTCAGAGTCGGATGTCGGTCGGTGTATGCCGGAGATTGATCGATTTATGGAGGTCGGTCGGTTTACTTCAACAAAAATCATAAACCAAACCAAGTCATTTTAGCTTAATTTCAAACCAGACTATACTGATAAAAATGGTTTAGTCTGATTCGATTTAACGGTTTGAACCATTTAGTGAACACCTCTATCTGAAAGCATAGCAACATCATGATGGAAGATGTACAAGCCTCTCTACAATAAAAATGACCATTAGCGATATTTTTTAAGTACAGTAATAGATCAGAAAAATATCATAAATATCTTTAGCAGTATTTTCTTATGTGCTGTCTTAAGATGGTATCAGTAATTAAGTATTGGTATTTTAAAAAAATATCGATAAAAATTTTTATTTTAATGACATATGTAAGTGCATTTAAAATTTTAGTATCAGTATTTTTTATATGTCGATAAAAATTTTATATATCGATAAAAATTATCAAAAAGTAAGCTAAAATTAAAATAAGAGCAGGATTTAAACTAATGATCTTTTATTTGAATAAAAGTAAACTAAAATTAAAATAAGAGCAAGATTTGAACTAATGATCTTTTATTTGAATAACAAGTTCTTAACCACCAACATATAACTTATATTATTAATATATAAATATAATTTATTTAACTTATTAACATACATTCACGTCATTAAATAAGTAATGATACTAAGAATATATATGTATAATAATATATTTTATGAGATCAGTATAACTAAATCAAGTTCTATATAAAATTAATAATTTAAAATTTAATGATAATTTTTTAAAATCCTATAAGTTATGATATTATTTGTCGGTATATTTGTTAAATATCATAAAATATAAATTTATAATGATATTTATAATAAAATACCGTAAAATATAAATATATAGTGGTATTTATAATAAAATATCATAAAATATAAATTTATAGTGACATTTATGATAAAATGCCGCTAATAAAAAAAATATTTATTGAAAGATAATTATATTTTTATCAAAATACAGTAAAAAAAAATTAATGGCATATAATAAGAAATACCATAAGTAATTTATTGCTAAAAATTATTTTTATTATAGTGTATATATTAATTCTTAATATGTGACAACAAATAACAATAACCCCAGAGTTTCTTAACTCTCCTTGCACTGTTATATATTGTGAAGCAGATTTGAGTAGAAATTTTGCCTTTTGGTCTGGACAATGAAAGTGACTTGGTTCTCTTCTACGCTAAGTAAGAACACACGATCAAACCTTAAATCCATGGTTGGCGCAAGAAAAGGAAAGTTCTGCATCTGAATTTGAAAAGAAGATAACGTCTATTAATTATAGTTGCGCAACTAAGTTCATCTTTGTCCCTTAGACTGCTTTATCTTCACAGCTACAATGTGTTTTATCTGGCTCGAAGTGCAATTTAATATAACAACAAATATATCATGCGGGTTGGTGGAAAGCACTTAACAGACAAAACTAAAAAAGATAGATTGTTTAAGCCAGAAGCAACATCAAAAACCAGACAGCACCTTTGAACCTCCAGAGGCTTTGGCGTTGCTTTAGTCTTTCAGAAGGTGCAGACAATTCCTCGTAAGAAGGGAATTACATCAGGAAATCAATAAAAATGAAGGTATGGCACTTGCTCGAACTTATTTGGCTAGGATCAACACAATAATAAAGCGACATATAACGGAAGTTATAGGTAGCAATTATCACAAAGGGGCAAAGTGATGAGAAAAAGTTTTGAAGAACAAACCAGCAAATATGTGTAAGAGAAATGCGGCCAGTTAAGTAAAGTTAGCTTTGTTTGCCTATATTTTGTTCTAATATTAAACTTTGACAGCTAATGTAAAACTTCCTCTCAACAAGTTTTTATTTGGACATCCAGTTATCCAAAGCAGGATGGCTGTAGAGTTGTTATCTGGAAAAAAACTGCTATGGATGGCTAGCTCAAATGCCATTAAGCTCACTAAGTATACTAGCTCTCTCAGATCCCAGTTAAACTTTATGGAGATATAATCCATCAAATTGTTATGATGTTTACAACGTATAAGCTCTAACTTCTTTGTCAGCCTTCAATAAACAGGCACTGAATTCCCAGCTGAAGAAACTCCATGCAAGAGAAGGGCCAGCCGCGACGCGCGCCTTTAGAAGTCGAAATTAACAAAGTGGAAAAAGCTAGCTTATCAGGAGAAAAGCTTAAGAGGAAGCAAGCCTCACTTGGGTAGTTTAGATCAAAGGGAGAAAAGGCAAAGATCCGGCAATAGTGTAAGCTAGAAAGCCAAATAGAAACACAATATCATAGCCTTTGAGTGATTGTATCAAGAGCATATTTGGTTGGGGGGAGTTGAAATGAGAATAGGAATGCTTCATTTTGATTTCTGTTATTTGATTAGAGGAAGTCTTATTCTCATTCCACTTCCTAGAAGAAACGAGATATTCCTATCCCTCAAAACTCAATCTTTACTCTCTCCTAGTATTAAAATCTCATTCCGGTTCTAATCACAGACCAATGCTTTGAGGGATATGACCATTCCTATTTCTATTCTAATCTATTTCGATTCTTATTCTAGTGACAAACCAAACTTGCCCCATATATGCAATAAAAAAACTGCCCTACAGCTTGAAGCAGCCTCTTGCAGTTCTGATCGTGCAAACTAGTAATTAAAATTATCACGTAGGCATTTGAAATGAAAGGTCATGATAGAGAACAAGGGACAGAGAGGCAAGCACTTGTCAGGACTGTGTTTAGATTGTGGATGTATTATCGTGTAAGGAACTTTCATTTTCACGAGTAGAGAGAGAGAGAGAGAGGAGGGGGGGGGGACCATTATCGGTGAAGTAAATATTTACCATTCAATGATTCACTCAGTTCCAAATAATTTTATGAACACCATGTCTCCATTCAAGGACTTGCATTCCAGCCTACCCAAGCATACCAATGGATGTGACATTAGCAACGTGTGAAAATTGTCTGGAGCAATCAATTGCACTAACATGAACATGTCAGAATGAAAGAATAAATTTATCATGCTTTTGTTCAAGATGCATGCGGTTGTGAGAAAATAGGCAATAAAATGTAGCAGTGGGCCTTTACTAAGTGTCAAATTTAGCCCGTAAGTACTTTGAGGGCAATTCAAGATTGCAATATAAGCTGAAAAATCATCAAATGAAATCAGGAAAACATAGATCTGACTGATGATTCTGTCACCATGGTTGTACTGATCAAAATGACCATTATTTGGATCCTATTGATGTGCGCAGCAAGACCTACATTTATGCCAATCAATTAGAAGGAACAATGATGGGAGACCATAATTGGAGAAGCTGTTTAACTGGTACTTGACCAGCATTTTTTGGTGATCGAAGGTTCTACGACATTTTTCTGCTTTTCTTTCCTTTTTTTTTCTTAAATTATAATTACTATGCCTAAGTCTTATTCTAAATATATTGGCCAACCAAGGAAGTCTAACTAGATACTGTATAAGCATGGCACGGATGATCAATGTTAAGGTTGATTTGTGTTGCTGGAAAGGATTTAACAGCTGCTGACAGAGGGTGTGCCGGATGGTGGATGGCATGGCATGTGCAGCACGCCACGCTGATGCACCTGCCGGGCCATGCTGAAACAAAAATAAAACAATGACATTTTTTTTTTTTTTTATAGAAAAAACTTACATTTTTAGAGGATCTAATGCATGCCATGCATACCATGGGCAGTAGTAATGAAACAATAGAGTTGGTTATCAGAAGTGAATGCATTAGAGGAAGCTAGTCATCGACAGAAACATTTTAGGTCACCGCATTTTGCGAGACTCCACAACTACCACCATGCATGCCACTAATCTCTCCTATTTAAGCCCAAATAGTTTTATCCTTTGAGGGTGTTTGATTTCCTCAACTGCCATATGTTTCATATATATAAAGTGATCGTGGCTGCGACACTATTGCAACCTAAATCGGTTCCATAATTGAGAAATTGTTGGAAAATAAATTATAGAAATATGAGCACACATTTAAAAAGTAATGCAGGCCCTCTTTGTCAGCTTGAAATAAGAGAATATAACTCTAGTGCTTAGTGCATCCTGGAGGCAAAAGTTAGGTGGATAAACTGCAACAACTGTAATACAAAATATCATAGCAAGAAGAATTCAAAACCTTTAGAAAGGATCCGCAAATGCCAATAGCAAGATATCCAAATTTATGAGCATTTGAGTTCTAGATGATTCAAGCCGCGACATTTGCACGGATAACTTATTCAAAGTAACTGGTAAATCTAAGGCCTGCTTGGATGAAAACATATATCATCCATTGAGTAAATCATTCTGGCTGGAAAATGAGAAGGCAGACAGTAAAGGAACAACCAGAGGAGGCTTGTAAGCCAAAAACGTCAGGGATTATCCATTCCTTGGGTGGTGACTTACATTGTTCCAATGTTTTGTGGATGTGTAGTCTCAGGTTTCTTATTTGACAAAATCCTTTTCCTTTCTATTTCTAACATATTCCAACTCCGGACATATAAGGAATATTCAGTGGATAAGTTATGCAGGCATCCAAAGAGCCCCCCTAAGTTCATTTTCTTTCAAACTTCAAAGTGTTTAGCAGATAACTGGAATCCAGGAGTTAAATAGTAGGACATCTTTAAAATGAAGGAAATTTTTAAAATTCTTTTTAAATTCAGTAAAAATATCCTTAAATCCTCCTCTGAACACACTGAGGTTTCATTAGTGACTCGGCTGCTATTAAAACCATGCCAATGCCTTAGCTAAGCATAGCTTCAAAGGACGTACATGATCTGCCTCAGAAGAGACAAGATCAATAGGGGATCCCTGCTTTTGATGTTTACTTGTTTAGCATCTACATCGATGATGGCATAAGTACCCTCGCCAAACAAAGTATGTGGCATGGTATTTTGTGAACTTTATATATCAGGGTTTAAATCAAACATCGTTCGCAAGATGTATATATGTGCAATCATATGCACACCCCCCCTTTTTTTTTTTCTTTTTTTAATGGAATGAGAAGGAGGTAAGAAACTTCCCCCAGCTTTATTAAAGAGGAAAATATTGTACAAGAAGGTGACAGAAAGAATTTACAAGGAAGAAGGTGATATATACATAATTTACATACATATGGAAATGAAGTGTTGATATTTCTCTTGCACAGAAAAGCGCATATATAGTCCATGAACAGAAAATTTTAGATTAATTCCAAATAACTGCCAGAAACATATAATAGTATATGTTGCTAACCCATCAATATAAACAACCAACCACATGTCAAGGCCATTGGTATCTCATAACAATCTTCTTGGTGTTTAAACATTTTTATAGGAATATAAATATAGTGGATACAAATGTACAAAGATTGGAAGCAGGCACAATTTTTCTTTTCAAAGGTTTATGAAATGATGAACAGCCAAACAGAGTGAGGGTCCACTTCAATATTTTTGTAGTCTCTGGTGAAACTGAATTATTAGCTAATGGAACAGCAGTAAGTTCATCACAATATTAATGCACCTTCCACCGAAAACCCCATCTCAGGAGAGAAGGTGTCAGCTAAATTGAGTGGCACCACCTACTGCTGCTCGGGATAAAAAAAACAGCTGATAAATCGTTGAGACATGCGTTTGATTTTAGGAAAAATGTTCGCTCTTGGATACCGAACAACTTTAAACCAAAAAAGGAGAACATATCAATGTATAGAATGCATTATATAGTACTGTTGTTATTTTTTAAGATTTAAGGTGCTGTTTTAATAGATTTTCTTCCTCCCCATTTTTATGTCTCTGGAAATTTTTAGTTGAAGTATGCAATGGTCAAATAATCAAATGACTCTTTTTCCATAGGAAGAATGTTTATCCGATCTGAAGTCATGCAACTATGTTTAGGCTAGGGCTTTTAATGAACGTTTATTCTAATATTTGGAGCACAACTGGGACAACTATGATATCTTGAACATAACCTAATTTTCTTAGAATGACGAATTGCAATTTTTGTGACATCTGCAAAATCATTTCATATTCCACGTATACAGTGTCAATATATTCGAGCATTCTTCTGGTTGAGCCTTCTAACATCTCTCAAATATCCATGAAATTTTCATAACATTTAAACAAATGTAACTCTAGTTTCAACTAAAACAGGAATGCTAGGCTTCCTTCTTTTTTCAAGTATTCATATTTCTCATTATTTTTTACCCGCCAATAATTCTATTTCTCACATAACTTCTTTCCAAAAGATGTTGGACATGTATATTATTTTATCCAATTAAGGTTTATCATTTTGGTACCAGATCCCATATAAATAACATTTTATTATAGTGCTGTGTTCAATGCAGTATTTGGTTCATACTAAGCATCGATATATACTCTACACCATAAATCAATTCAGCCGATACTAATTCATACTGACTGGTACAGCAAACTTTGAATCTACCTACCTACACGCTCACACACCACGACATAATCCCGAATCATGGACATGTGTTTCTGATGGTTTACGTTGTATCTTTCGCGCGAAAAAAATGATGCATGCTTTTCACGACGTCAGGAGTTGGGTGGGGTGCTTTGCGAGGGAAGTTGTTGGGGTGCTTTGCGAGCTGTGCGAGACTCAATCCAACGGTTGAGGTCGTGAAGGAAGATGAATCATTCCTTCGCGCGAAAGGTGCGACCCGAGATAAAAAAGGAAAAGGTCTGGCCGCTCTTTTTTATCTCTTAAGAGAGGAAACATTGTCCTCCCGCTGGACTCTTCCGTCACCTGCCGGATAGAGGGGCTCCATGGAATGGAACAGGCTTAGGATTTCGCTCCTGGAGGTCGAGATTTCCAATGGCGGAGCACCAGCAAGCCCAGTCGGAGTCGCCAGCACGATCTCCTTGTCGCTTTCTCAGCCGCAGCAGCAGCAGCAGAGGCAGCGGGAGGAGACGATGGCCTGCGTTGCGGCGCTGTTGCCCTGCTTCCCTGCCCGCAAGCTCCAAGCCATCGACCGCTCCATCCACTCCTCCCACCAGAGTCAGTCCTCCTCCTCCCCTCCCATTTCTCCTCTCTTTCTCAGTTCTCACCTCTAATTTCTCCTAAAGCTCTATAGATTGCTCGGGATTCTGTTCCTGGTGATGGTTTAGTGTGGAAAGGTGGGATCTTAGACTAAGAGATGGGATTTTGGACTGATATGTGTTTGCTATTTTGCTCGAAAAGGGGCGTTGATTGACGAATGACTTTATCTTAATCAGAGGAGAGTTTATCTGGACGCTAAAGGTTGCGATCGAACTTATGTAAGTGAACTTACTGGTGTCGAATCAGTTTGCGTCGATTGGTTTGAAGTGTGAATCGCTGAAAGTTTTCCTGTTTGTGCAGTTTATATCCCCTGCGTGATGCTTGCTTATGAGGAAAAACCCAAGCTTTATCCAATTTTTTGAGGCTTTCCACTCGTATGGTTGTTGTGTTCCTGTGAATGTCTGGTCAATCTTTGTGCTTAGGATTCTTGTTTTTGACGATTTCATTTATTAAGCTTCTTTCTAATTGTTGGATTTGTTCTAAAATGTTTGCTGATGTTCAACTGCTCAACTTGATTGAGTAGCCTCACGAGAGGTGAATCCTTGTTGAATAGTGTAAAATAAAAGAATTATGGGTTAGTTTATAGTGAAGAACTGCGATGAGTAGATCACCAATCCCTTTACGCCATGCTGGCCGAGAGACCGTTTTTCTCATCCGTTTCTTAAAGTAAATTACAAAAAAATCGCAGCTAGTCTACCAAAAAAAAAAGCATGTGACTTAGCAGGAAACCTCAATTAGGCAAATTGCTGTAACTTATGAGCTTATACACAATCTTAGGTGGCTTGAAGCTGAAGTTGTTGGACCAGACATATGGAGGAAACAGTTCATCTTTTGGACTTTGAAGCTAGCTTTTTAAGATAGTGAGACTGCGATAACTTGATCTAATGACTTCCATGATCTTTAACTTCACTGTTTCTTAGGATGAACTGATGAACTGAATAGTTTATGTCATGGGTATGGAATTTATAATGGTTAGGTTCTTTTGATGTCTCAATTCTGTCTAGTTTATTATAACCCAATGTCTTAAGCTTCTGTGATGCAGTCAGTTGGTGGAATCATTAACATAGGTCATCTTGGTCATCACTTAATAATTTCTACCACATTATGTTTTACAGATCTGGCTTCTATTTTTTTTAGAACAAATCAGGGCTTTGGCTCACATCTAGGTCTTGCAATCTAAACAGATAGATTGCAATCGCTAATCCCGTTAAACTTCAACAAATGTAATTTAAGACCTAGAGTTTCATTCAGAAGTTGCTTGAGATTCAAAAGTAGAGTGGTGTTGGGGATGGATTAGTTGTAATTGGAGAATGGTCATCTACAGTAGCATTAAATTTCATTATAGTCATTTTTGATTGGAAGTTACTTGAGAATCCTTAAAGATAGATTGCTAAGAGATCTATATCTTGCATTTTCCTTTTCTGCTGGCAAAGTGTAAACCACAATTTCTGGCAAAAGGAGAAAAATAGATCTCTTTATCTATGCAATGAGGCTGAGCAAACTACAAAATCAACTGACAGTCAGATTAACATGATGTCCTACATGTGGCTGCCAGCTAGTAAATTTCATGCAGTTGCATCATCCTCTGTTGAAATATCTTTGTAAAAGACCTGTGTGCTTTCTTTGTAAGGTACGTCTCTAGCTTCACTCCAAGATCATAAGAAATGGGAGCAAACGTATATTTACAAGTCTAATATACTTAGTTGTCACAGTGCAAAATCTTTGAGGCAGTTACATATTGTGAAACATGAGGTTCTTAATATCATTATAGGTCTTAATATTTGACATTTATCATATGGATTTCAGTTTTTTGCAATTACCTCACTTCTTTATACCGTCTATGCCATAAATCTTATCATTAAAAGTTCTCGTCTACAAAATGAGCTTAAATTTTAGACCACTGATAGATTTTGGCTATGTAAACTTGCAGATTTGACCTCCGGTGCATGGGTCATGGGCTCTGTTTTGGATGCTGGGAACTTGAAAATAATGAAAATGGAAGGTAAACTCTGAGACAACTGGATGATCTTCTACAGCTGATTATAACTGTAAAATTCACTTTTCATGTTCAATCATGCTTTCTTTGATTAGACACAGTTGATGTCAAGGCAAGCAAGAGATTTTATGGAGTCTGCGAAGAGTCTTCAATTGCCGTTCATCGGGCTACAACGTGAAGATCAACCCACCAAGGAAGAAAAGCTTCGAAAGGTACAGCTCCATTAGGTACAATTTTCTAAGATACCACAGGAAGTTCCTCATTGCAAGTGTTTTATACTTAATTTTGTTGAAAATTTAATGAGTATGGGGATATATTTTCACTGTTTTGACTCTGGATCATGTCGCCAGGAGATCTTCATCATGAAGAGTTGAAAACCAAGTCTGAGCCGATTAAGAAGCATGAGAAACTCATTCAAGGGTGTAGGAAAGATTTGGAAGGACCACCTGGAGAAGCATGTCATGGAGTTGGAGAGGGTGTAAATTTTCCTGTTATTGTTTGCTTCAGTTTAGCAATTTAATTGTCACTTCAACCAAAAGGGGTCCCATGTACCAAGGATAGAGAAAATATCAGGTTTAGAAGGAATTCCTAAGTTTATGGAAGCAAGGCATATTGTTTTCAGGGGCTCTGTGTCAGTATTCCTACAGGAAATGGAGCCGACTCCTGCTGACTCATCGAATGCTGGAGATGTTAGGATCAAGTCGGTGATCATTGAAAAGTCATCTAGATGATTTAAAGAATTTTGGCAAATGATGGTTGGAATCAACTATTCTCATCTTTTATGCCTTCAGTTCTTATTCTTTTCGGATGTGGCGATCCTGCTGTTGCCTCATACGGTGTTTGGATGATCAAATATGCTGCACCAAGCAAACTCATAATTAAAATTTACCAAATGCCGTGTAGGGGCTAACAGTTCAAGTGTTCAACTGAACTTACCCTAATATGTTTCTTGGCTACATTGGATGGGAAGCAGTCAATGTCACTATACAATTTGATCACCACAATCGCTTTCCACTTTCATGCATCCAGATGTTCAAGATAGAGAGCTCACGATAGATCGAGCCTCGGATTTAAACTCTATATATTTTTAATTAGATTTTGGATTAGATCTATTTAAAATTTAATATTTTCTATGTCAAGGCTAGAGGAGTAGGACCCTTATGATT
The DNA here is from genome assembly GCF_000442705.2 of Elaeis guineensis. Classification (NCBI taxonomy): domain Eukaryota; kingdom Viridiplantae; phylum Streptophyta; class Magnoliopsida; order Arecales; family Arecaceae; genus Elaeis; species Elaeis guineensis. The sequence goes on along the minus strand of NC_025993.2, from coordinate 179,164,137 downwards.
TAGTCGGTCTAGTTCGATCAAGGCTGTGGGTGCTTTTGAGACCATCCATCATGATGGGTTTGGAAATCCTTATGTTGCGTTTGGTAGCTGGTGATCTATCCAGATTGCTGGCAACTTAAAGGAGTCCCATCAGATTATCAAGTTTGGTATATTTTTTAGATTAATAATCCAGATTACTAAGGAGAGGGATGGCTATCTAGATTACTACGTATTTGATAATTTTGTAATAATTTTTTTGGATAAAAATATTTTAAAAAATTCGGACGATCTTCTTCCTCACGATGAGCAGCAGAAAGAAGGGGGCCAAAACCGGCACCTTTCTCCACAAAATCAGGCCAGCAGCAGTCCCAAAATCGATGAATCGATGGGCCACCGCTGTCTCCCAACCATCGGCCATCGGTAGCTATCGAGAAGCAAAGAAAAAATGCCGGTCAAGACGGGATCCGACGACCCCTCCTCCCCTCCTTTTTTTTTTTTGTTTATTTGGTTAACCGGGCCACCGATGAGCCGCGTCCAGCGCCGTCGACTGTCCAGATGTTGCTGTCGGAGTTGTCGTCGCCTCTCTGAACGGTGGCCTACGGTCACTGTGTGGAGAAGGAGGACACGGCGTGGAGGAGCCGGCGGTCCCTTTCTTCTCTCTATTTTTTTTATCTGATATGATGAAGGAGAAAATCGGGCTCGACAGGGATCAAGCGACGTCAGTTGCTGCCAACGACGCCGTGCTGGACGGCCACAGGGGATGGGGTGCGGGGGACTGGCGGTGCGGGTCAGGGCAGCGGCGTGAGTGGGTGAGGACGGCGATGGAGGCTGCTGTGGAGGGTGCAGGGTGTGGGTTCGTCAGGGGGCAGGGGATGGTGCAACTGGTGGCGCGGGGGGTCGGGGGCGGTGTCAGAGATGCGACTACAAGGGAGCTGGGGGCAAACGATTGGGGGGCTGGGGGAGGAGCAGCCGGGGGTTTGGGGGTTGTGGCATGCGGAGGAAGGAAAAGAAAAAAATAAAAATAATATATTATATTATATATTATATATATAATATAATATATATATATATTATATATTATAATAGATAATATAATTTTATTTTTTTATTCTAAAAAATTGAAAATTTTGTGCATGGAGTGTGATTTTTAATAAATTTAATTTAAAAATATTTTAAGAATTTGATGTTATATTATCAGTAATCTAATTGTCATATCAAACTTGTCAATCAAGATTTTTAGTAATTTATTATAATATTATCTACGTGTATCAAATACAGTAATAAATATTATTGACAATCTATACAGATCGCAGATAATATAGATTACCAAATAATTTAAATTATCATTATTTGATAATATATTAAATATAATTTTAATTTTTTATTTATCCGAAGTCGCAGATAGTGCTGGGCTCTAATTCCATTAAATCGCCTGAAAGATGATTGACTACTATATCCTCATAAGTGCACGATGGATTAATGTCTTAAAAGCTCATCATCGTGACGTCCTCAGAACCCTATTTACTGTTGTGGCTCTCTTTGATGGGAGAATAGTCCACAAGAGTCTTATGAAGGTTCAGTTCAAATTCCGCATCCACCTTTGTAGGGTTGTCATGAGTTTTTGAAATGCCCTCCCACATTAGTGCATGGTAAAAAAAATTTTGTTTTGTAAAATTAAATTTTGTTACTTGAAGGATTCTTTCACTCAAAAAATCTATATATTTTTGAGGATTCTCAAATTCATTTTATATTATGATGTTATAGATTTTATAAATTCATAAGATTCTAGTCCGAATAAAATAATAAAAATTATTTCAAATACTCTAAAATAGCTTCTTAAAGACAAAGTTTTACTTGTCTGATACCTTTATCTTGATCTTTTTTTTCTCCTCTAATTATGTATTGGAATGTATACTTTTAAGAATAGGAGTGTTGGGACAATCAGACCTACTCCCCTCAATTCACAATCAGCCTTCCGACTATTTATTGGCAATGGATGGTGGACCGTCAAGGTCGGACTGCCAAAAGAGATCCGATTCGACTACGACGTTTACAAGGCTCATCACCTGATATTCTATCGATACCATAGATACGGACAGCCGACTATCAATTGGTAAGCCAACCAACTATCGGTAACTTCTAATCGATTTCTCTGACGGCTACAAACCAACCATAATGACTCGATTGACTATATGATCGATGGCCAGTCAATATATCAAAGTTACTGACTGATGGTCAGTCGGTATATCAAAAGCACCGATATACAATCGGTATGACAAGATCACCTACACACAGTCAGTATATCAGAATCTACAGTTATGATACCAAAATCATGGAAAAATACTCCACACCATGACTATTAGTGGCCATAAACCATCCACTAATCCATGATCATGGCTCGATAATAGGGGTTAACTATCCTTTCGTGCCACAATAACTGAGATCCCACGTGTTCGATGGTTACACCCAAATTGCCTATAAAAGAGAGATAAGGGGACAGTATTAGTAAGACACTTCTGGGCTAAATCTTACTGGATTCTATTTTAAAATATCTGCTGTTCATCACTCTCCACTGACTTAAACATCAGAGGATCTCCGTCGGACACAATTCCAACCAGTGGACTTCTTTTGCAGGTTACTCTTCATCGAAGTCAGGCGCAATCAGAGATTGACCATAACAGATTGGTACATCGAAAAAAGGAGGAAGAATCCAGTCATGGCAAAAATAAGAGCCCAGAACAACTCCATCGGCTCTGCTAGGCAGTCTTCCCATGGAGAAGATCTCCCACCTTCACCTTCACTTATAAAGCTTAGTTCCTCGCGTCCAGTCGTTACTGCAGATGCACAGCAATTCACTGCACTAGTGCAGTAAGTGAGAACATTAACGAAGGCAGTACACAGCCTCCAGTAATAACAAACGCAACAGCAGCAGTAATAACCAGTGGCAGAGGAGCCGGCACCGCGAACTGTGCCATCCAGGCACAGTCGCTGTGCCCCATGATGATCTTCTTCTCCATCTTCAAAATGATGACCGGCTCGATATTCCCACCATATCGAGCCACCATCATCCTAGCACTCCCACCATACTGTCCGCCATCAGCGATGGTCTCCTTCTCCTTCTCATCGTCATAGTATCAAGAAGGAGAAGAGGCCACACTCACTTTCGACTCCTTCATCCTTAAGTTCTTCAGGAGATTCTATCTCTATCTTTTCTCGACGGCGAAGGTTCAATGACTATGCGCATAAGCTTAAGGAACTTGATTGTCGACTTGCTCAGCTCTAAGTGGATTGTCGAGGGTCCTCCAGCGATTTTGGCATCCACACCACTCCATCCTTCTCCCGATGTATCATGGACAAGCCGATCCCGACTCGGTTAAGATGCCACAGATGAAGCCTTATGATAGCTCCACCAATCCTGTTGACCACTTGGAGAGCTACAAAACTCTTATGATGATTCAAAGGACAATCGATGTCCTTTTATATTTTGGCTTCCCGACCATCATTTGGAAAGCTGCTCGAATCTGATATTCTGAGCTTCAGCCGAGAAGCATAAGTCCTTCGAGCAACTAGAGTAGTCATTCATGGTCCACTTCAGCACCAGCAGAAAGATGTCATGAACATCCGACAGTCTGTTCTCCCTCAAACAGCAAGAGGGGGCTCAGAAGCTCCAAGTTCACTTGATCGCTCGACAAAACGCTCCCCCGAGCCTACCTCGAACTTCTTGAGCATGCATATAAGTATGTGTACATGAAAGAAAGTGCTTCTGACCAGCATGAATCATAGAAGAAAAGTCAGAAAAAGAAGCAAAAGAGTGGAGCACCGATCGAGCCAAGTCGGTCATCAGCTAACAAAGGAGCTTCATCCCACCGACGGAGTTCGAAACCGAACAATTATAGTTATAAGTATGACTCCTACACTTCTCTCTCTATTTTTTATGCGCAGATCTTGATGAAGATAGAGAGAGAAGACTACTTTTGACGCCCTCCACCAATGAAAGTGCCCCCGAGGAACCATGATAAGAGAAAATATTGTCGGTTCCATTATCACCATGGTCATGATACCGAACAATGTATTCAACTGAAGGACGAGATAGAAGGTCTCATCTGATGGGGCTATCTCGAAAAATTTCGATGCAATTTTCTGACTCAATCTCCTGCCGACCAACAACCTCAGCATCAATCTGAAGAGATGAACAACAATCGACCGATGATGGGAGTCATCCAAAAAGAATCATCCAAAAAACAACGATATGATAAATGTAATCTCTTTTTTGGATGATGATGCTCGAGGAGTACAAACTCCTTATGATGATGCTGTCGTCGTCTCGACGATGATAACAAATTTTGATGTAAAAAAAATTCTTATGGATAATGAAAGTTTGATCGATGTCTTATTTTACTCTATTTTCTCCCAAATACGACTACTGACTGACCGACTCAAAAAAATCTCTATATCCTTAGTCGGCTTCACTAGAGATGCAGTCAGTATAGATGGAGAAATTACTCTTCCTCTGATTGCAGGAATTGATGCACGATAAAGCACCATCTTCTTAATGTTCATGATTGTCCGAGTCCCTTCGGCTTACAATGCCATACTCGGATGATTGAGACTTAATACGTTAAGAGCGGTTGTATCGACTTATCATCTACTTGTCTGATTTTTGATAAAGAACAGAATCGACGAAATACAAGGGGATCAACAACTGGCCTGACACTGCTTCATGGTCTCTGTCAATGGTAACAAACTTGAAGATCCTCTATCGGTTGCAAACTAGATCAGAGGGATAATGAAGAAAGAGGAGAGCCGGTTGAACAACTAATTTCGATCCTATTACCCATTGAAAGAAGATGATCCAGCTAAAACTATTCAGATCGGGTCACAGCTATTTGAGTCAGAGCGGAAGCAACTGGTAGATCTACTGAGAGCAAATGCTGGTGTCTTTACTTGGTCGGTAGCTGACATGCCCGAAATTCTCCTAGAAATAATATCTCATCGGTTAAATGTTGACCTAAAAGTTAAACTGATAAGACAAAAGAAAAGATCTTTTACACCTGAAAGATAAAAGATTATCGATGAAGAAGTGGACAAGCTTCTTGTGATAGGTTTTATCAGAGAAGCTAATTATCCGGATTGGCTAGCCAACGTCATGATGGTGAGAAAAGTCAATAAAAAGTAGAGGATCTACATAACTATACCAACTTAAATAAAGCATGCCCGAAGGACAGCTTTCCTCTATCAAAGATTGATCAGTTAGTCGATGCAACATTGGGGCACCGACTCCTGAGCTTTATGGACGTCTTTCGGGATACAATTAGATCCAAAAAATATCCAAGGTATTGAATATATATCCTAGAAGCCAATATGACTGACACATTGTAATAAATCTAGGACATAATTTTATACTTAATTCATTGATTTGATTAATAAAGGATAAGTTTGATTTCTATTCAAGTGTGATGTATCTTTAAATCCTCCATGAAATTAACAATTCGATACATATTCTCAAAGTATTGAAAATTAGAGATGCGTATATAATTCCTAAATGCTCTCAATCATAGTATCATCATGAGGATGGTGATCGATCTGGATAGACCGACAACAGATCGCTTCCTTCAAGGTAAATGAGTCTTCGATCTATATACGCTGAGTGACGAGTATAAGTAATTGTTAGAAAATAACTAGTACTGACTCTGACCATACGAGAGATCATTTGAATTTCTACTCGATCGTCAGTGATTGTTTCGATGCTATAGTTGTATGAATAATCCTTTGATCTGTGATGGTACGACTGCTTGCAGTGAGACTACTGAACTTTGACTGATACATAAATATAGTCTCAATGAGTTCTTGTAGTGAATGTTGGCAACAGTTGATCTACTGTAGGAGTAGGATGCACATCTAGATGAAATCTATCGATCTTGATAGAGAGGAGTAGTCCTATAAAATTTGAGAAGCTAGGTCCAAGAGTCTGTGGCCACAGCAGTATGATTGATGGAAAAAAGTTTCTATAAGGATCGCAATTGGACTTGAACTGATCGAATCTATCATATGACTGATGCTGAGGTTTGATGATTTATCCATGACCTGCCATCTAGTCAAAACTCACGATAGAGGGACTGAATCACATGTGAACTATACATTAAGATTTTTTTTCGATTCTGCTGGATTGCCGCTACATATTGTTAGATATCACTGGTGGATGGTGAGAACTTATTAGGATTACTTAGGATCGATAATCCTTGATGAGTTAGAGTGAAACTATTTCGATCTATTAAAAGGAGTTTCAATGATACTATGATAAAAATCATTGTATATCTCACTACCAGATAGAATTGAATCTACAGGATCATACAACAAAGAGATTAGATCTGAAATAAGCAATTAGATTTATGAAGTCTCAATTAGGTTTAGAGAAATCCTATTGGGTTCAGGATAACTTTGCTAGCACATGGTTGAACCCAATTTTCTCTTTGCATTTGAATTTTTTATTTGATAAGATTAATTTAAATTTAATTATCTACTAATAACCTAAATAAATTAGATTTATTAGACTCCAATTATTGGATGTCTAGGATTTTGGACCAAATGAATTAAGGGTTCAAACCCTTAATCAATTTTTTTGATAATTTTGATTGGACGCCACTTGATTTGATCAAGTTAGGCGTGCACACACTAGAGAGGATGTGTGGACCTGATTGGAGCGTCCCATAGCAGCCATGTGGCATGTGTATTTGTGGGTGCAAGGGCTTCAAAAGTTGAAACCTAAAGGATTTCTTAAAGGAGGTCAAATAACTAAAGGAATAAGGATTCTTAATGCAAGTAGGATTTATATTAAGTGGTTGTTTGATTTCGAATAGAATTCAAACCTTATGCCTGTTTAAAGGAGCCTTTCCTAAGGCTCCTAAGCTCTGAATTCTAGCAGCCCATGCCTTCATTAGAAGCTCCCCATGCCCCCTCTCTCTTCTCCTTCTCTTCTCCTCTTGAAGTCTAATGCCCAAGGTGTTGGGCGTCCCACTTCTCCACGCCCAAGAGGAGCTTGGGCATCCCTTTGCTTATTATTTTTCAGTCTTTGATTGCTTCATAATCAAGAGAAGAAAAGCAAGAGAAGAAGAGAAAAAAAGATCAAGAAAAGGATCAAAGAGTTGATTGCGATATAAATTTCATTTAGATTCGCAGGTTGATTGTTCTTAGAGAAAAAAGATCAATACCAAAGAGGGCTATTCCAAGCTAATCCTGAGTGAAAACCCATAAAGGCCGAATACTTGTATGGCTAAGAGAGAACCTACTCTCTTTCAGATCTAGATTTATAGAAAAAAATTATAAAACAGGTATATGATTTTATCACATATTCAATTTCAGCATAAAATTCAGCATGTGTTCAATTTCAGCATATGAAGTAGATCCTTGTATTTTATATTTTATGCACGCATGATTAAGATGAAAAGATATTTTAATTTTTTATTTTACTACGTTATTTATAAAAAAAATTGAAATATACATGCATGCCCCGATGCGAAATTCTAACATGTCCGAAGGACAGCTTTTCTCTATCAAAGATTGATCAGTTAGTCGATGCAACATCGAGGCACAAACTTTTGAGCTTCATAGACACCTTTTAGGAATACAATTAGATCTAAATGGTGCCCGAGGATGAGGAGAACACAATTTTCACGATCGATAAGGGTATTTATTGCTACAAAGTGATACCATTCGACTTGAAGAATGCCAGGACGACATACCAATGACTGATCAATAAAGTATTCAAGGCACAAATCGGATACAATATGAAAGTTTATGTCAATGACATGCTGGTGAAAAGTATCAAAATCCATGATCATGTCTTAGATTTAGAGAAAGCTTTTGACACACTTTGATGATATCGTATGAAGTTGAATCCGACTAAGTATGTATTCGGCATGACTATCGAAAAGTTTCTAAAATTTTTTATATTACAATGAGGAATCAAAGCTAATCCAGAGAAGATAAAAGCTATTTTCAATATGAAGCATTTTAGCTCCAAAAAAAAAAATACAACAGCTGAATGGCAAGATTACCGTACTGGATCGATTTATCTTGAAGTCAGTAGAGAGGTGTCTGTCCTTCTTTAAGACCTTGCAGCAAACGAAGGGCTTCTCATGATCGGACAAATGTCGACAAGCTTTCGAAGACTTAAAAAAATACTTGACATCTCTCCCACTACTTACAAAATCAAAGAGAGAAAAATACTGTATCTCTACTTGGCAACTTTTTTGAAAGCAGTCAGTTTGGTTCTTGTCCGAAAGGATGGAAATCAAATTCAACGGTCCATCTACTACACTAACAAAGTACTCCACAATACTGAGACAAGATACTCGAAGGTGGAGAAGATGATCTACGCTCTGATTATATTAACTCAGTGACTTCGACTGTACTTTCAAGTACACTCGATAATCATCTTGATAGATCAACTTTTGAAAGCGATCTTACATCGACCAGATACTTTCGATCGAACGATGAAGTAGAAGATCAAACTCAGTGAATTCGACATACAATTTCACCTATGACCATCAATGAAAGCTCAAATCTTGGCTGACTTCATCGCCAAGTGCACTGTATCTGATGATAATTTGATCATGAATTTGACGATAAATCAGATCAAATTGAGAATTCAAAAGCCGAACTAGAATCTGTACGGGTGTTATATGTTGATGGAGCATCCAACACTTTAGAAAGTGGAGCCGACTTTATTCTCACCAATTTTGAAGGTACAGTGATTGAATGTCCTTCGGTTCAACTTCTAAGCTTCCAATAATCAAATCAAATATGAAGCCTTGCTAGCCGGCTTGAAGATTGTGAGAGAGCTTGGTATAGACAACCTGAAGGTCTTTATTGATTCATAATTGATTACTGATCAGGTCAAAAGTGAATTTGAGACCCAAGATCCGACCATGATGAAGTATCTTCAGAAAATGAGGGATCTCATTTAAACTTTCAAATATTTTGAGATTTTTCACATTTCAAGAACAGAGAATGCACATATCGACGCACTTTCTTGACTGACGACTACTTCTTCCAATCTACTTGATCGAATATTCATTGAATATCTTGAACAATCGAGTATCGATAAGGTCGATGAAGTGCAATAAATAAATGACAAACCAAGCTGGATAGATCTAATCATTTAATACTTAACCGATTGTACTCTTTCTGGTGACTTATTAGAAGCCAAACGACTAAGATAGATGGCTTCACAGTATGTACTAATGAATGGACGGCTATATAAAAGATCATTCTTCCTTCCACTGCTAAAGTGCTTGAGACCTAACAAAGCTAATTATACTCTCTAAGAAATCCATGAAAGAATTTGCAGAAATCACTTGAGGGACAAATTACTGGCTTACAAAATTCTACGATAGGGGTACTACTAGCCCAAGATGAGGAAAGACGTAACCGAGCTTGTTCGGAGATATGAAGTATATCAAAAGTATGCTAACATACAATATTAACCGATAAACTAATTGATATCAATCATTGCACCATGGCCATTCGCATAATGAGGAATTGATATACTCGGTCCTTTTTCTCCATCGACTGGTCAGAGGAAGTTTCTGGTGGTTACCGTTGATTACTTCACCAAATAAGCATAGACCGAACCCTAGCATAAATTGTCGAAGGTTAAATGGAAGGCTTCATTCAGAAGTCCATCATATGTCTAATCGGATTACTACACACCATCATCACTGATAATGACCGATAATTCGATAATCAAAAGTTCAAAGAGTTCTATACAAAACTTCATATCATGCATGAACTCATCTCTATCGGCCATCTACAATCAAGTGGTAAAGCGAAAGTGATAAACCGAATAATTCTATATGATCTCAAGATCTGACTGAATGAAGCCGAAGGCTTATAGGTAAAAAAGCTATACCAAGTCTTATGGGCTTACCGGACGAATCCATGCATTCCAACGGGAGAGTCATCGTTCAATCTGGCATATGAAATAGAAGCGGTGATCCCATTAAAGATCGAATTACTATCAATGAGGATCGAACAGTATGCAGAGCCAAGCAATTTCGACTGTTAAAGGGCCGACTTGGACTTGCTTCTAGATGTTCGGCAACAAGCTCCGATAAGAATGGCTGCATACTGACAAATGACAGTCTGATATTATAATGCAAGGTTTAAGCCGAAGGTCTTCCGTTCCAAAAATTTGGTCTCAAGAGAGGTAGAAGTTTCAAAATCTTTGGACCAAGAGAAGTTATCTCCAAACTGAGAAGGACCCTATAGGATGGTCGAAATCTTTCGTCTGGATGCATATCGACTAGAGACCCTCGACAGAACGACTGTCTCCCAGATATGGAATACCGACAATCTACGAATGTATGACCAATGAAGTTGTATACATGTACAGTATCTTCAAAATGACATGATCGATATTCTACTTTCAACCAAATATCCAATTATATACAAATGTGATGTCTGATCGATGACCTATCGGCTAATCTACATGCCAACTCGGGTTGATCGAATCTACATAATAGTACAGGTCGGATGACTACATATGCCAACTCAACTAGGTTGAGTGGAACTATATGCCTACTCGATTAAGATCGAGCAGAATGATATACTGACTCAACTATGGTTGAGCGAAACTTCATACCGACTCGACTAAGGTCGAGCGGGATAATATACCCATTCGACTATGATCGGATGGAGCAAATGCTGGCTTGACTCCAGTCGAATAGAATAATGTGTCGAAAGACATTTGACAAATTCTACGACATTAACTACCGACTGCTATTCGACTATATTGACAGCAATTATCTACTACGAATAATGATCACATTCAAGAAGTTCAACACCTAAGAAATATTTTCTTTCATTTATCAATAGAGGATTACAAAATCAGACTAAGATTCGATTACAAAAGAAAAGTTAGATTACAATCCGACAACAAAAATTTAAAACCTATCTATGCCGACTGTTGCTCGTCTTCACCAGCAACTTCAGTTGCAGCAACTGCTTTGGCTATCGCTACTGCTTCAGTCTCTTAGACTTGGATAGTAGCCGGCTCTACTTCGGCTAACCCCAATGCAATTTCTTCAGTGGTTGGGGCAATCCTTTCGACAATCAGAGCTGCTTCTGCCACCCTTTCTTTGGGGGTCGAAACTGTGACGCTACTCAAATCCAGCTCTAGATAGAGTTCTCCGACAACATCTCTGCCGTCCGCATACCTGACTTAGTGGGCTTCATTGCTGCCTTTGAGGACTTCATTCTTGAAGTCTTCAAACTTTTTATAGTCCTCGATGGCTCAACTAAGAGCCTCCTATGCCCGACTGAGAGCTTCTTGGGTGGTCTTTGCCTCTTCTTTGGTGAAAGTCGACTCTGCATCGGCCAGTGTCAGTCTTATTTCAATGGCCCGATGCTTCTCTCGCTCTCTCTCCAGCTCTCTGAAACAATCATCACGCTCCCCTCAGAGTCGATTGATTACATTCTTCTTCTTCTGGATCCGAGCCTCCTGAGACTTGATGGACTGCCGAGCTAACTCTAACTTGGCCCAAGCCGACTCCAACTCAACCTTCATGTAGAAAATTTCTTCTTGATACTTCTCCTCTTGCTCAGTTGCCGCTTGTAGATGTTTTATGACAGTAGCTTTATCGGTGTTTGTGATCGCAACTTTCTCGACCCATGTCTGACAGAGATCTGCAATCCCTCGATATCCTCTCTCCAATGCCGACATGTCGTGCACCAGTTAAAAAAAAGAGAACAAAAAAAATAGATAGAAGAAAGGCAAGTGAAAAATAGAATACCGACTTATACCAAGGATTACTGGGTAAAACGATGAAAACATGTCAGACACAATTCGGCTCCTCTTGTTCTCCCAATATATCAGGAGAAGTGCGACCTCCAGGAGCTTTTTGGTCAGTTTTGGATCACCTAGGGCCGACTCCCCACTAGATACCCGACTGTTGCAATGCTCTGTCCATTCTTTCAGAGCCTCACCATCGACTGAAACTTCTGGTGCCTTCTCTCGCTCTTGAGCGGATGGCTGGACGGTTGATGCCGCCATCCATTTGAGCATAGGTGGTGCCTAAGATACTGTCGGCCCCATGCTGGCTGGTTCTGGTTCGGGCATTGGATGCACCCAAGATATTGCCGGCCCCTCGCTGACTGCCTCTGGATCGACGACCATGACGACGTCATGATTGCTTTGTTGCCTAATAGGCGATAAGGTTTCAGGTAGTGGAAGGACCACCAGGGCTAACAATGCAACAACTACTTCAGCGACGACCTCGAGGACAACCATCGATGGTGTGTCGGGCTGACTCTTCTTCGGGCCTGAGAGGGTCCTGCACCAATAATGGGCCATTTCTTGATGGCAGCCCGTCGAATCTCTTCAGCAAACGGTCGCACAGCTGCAAATAGAAAACAACAATAACTTAGTTACAGATTTAAAGTCAAATGAAAAATGAAAGAACTACACTATGCTATACCTACGACAAGCATCGAACTAAGTCCGATATCGTATAGAGCCTACTCTATCAACAGCTCCTGCTGTGAAGGGACTTCCAAATCCTTTAATTGGAGGAAGTCTTCTCTGTCGGTGGCATCAACTTTAGTATTTTCATTCGGGCTCACCCTCGGATTCTCCTAAGTGGAAGAAAAGTCTCATAACAAAGAAGAAGAGACAAAAAGGAATTGATCTTCCATCCATGGATGGAAGAAGGAAGATCGGTAATGAAGGATAGACCCTTCCTCGGACTAAAGAACCATCGATCCTCAGCCATAAGGTAGGGATGGAGTACGAAGAAGGGTCGGAAAAGTGATACCCAAGGATTGGTCGGAAGCATATGGCACAACAAGACAAAACTAATAAGAAGCTGAATAGAGTTTGGAGCAAGTTGGGCCAGACAGATCCTATAATAATTCAAAATATTTCGAACAAAGTCCGAAATTGAAAAATGAAGGCCGGCCCGAAGGTTCTCTATGTAAAAGGCTACATAATCTGGAGGAGGGGAAACCATCCAGTCATTCAGATCAGGCGTAGACAGTCGAAACTACTCCAGGATGCAATACTGCTCCCGGAGGCAGATGATGGTGGATTCGGTCAGAGAGGAAGCCTCTATTATCGGATTCGGAAGGAAATTGCCAACCGAACCAGCCGGTTGACTATCCCGAGAGGGTTTAGGGCTAGGAGCCCGATCTACCGACCTGTTTTCTTCCCTAACCTTAGTTTTCTTCTTCCTACTGCTACTTGCCATTGATAATGGCAGAAAAGAAACTAAAAGGAAGCAAAAAGGATGGAAGGAGAAGAGGCCAACCTGAAAGCTAAAGCCTTAGAGACCTAGAGACCACGAAGATAGGGAAAAAGAAGATGAGGCTTTCAACACCCATTGGAACCCCAATGAAGCTCTCGACGGTCGACACCCACAAAAACTCTCGGACTCTCAGAGTTTGTAGTAAAAAAATCTAAATGGAGAAAGACAACCTTTTTATAGAGCTTATCGACGGACGAGATGAATTCATCCAAATCAAGACTTCTCAGATCTTGACACTCGATGGTATGACGGTGGAACATTAGTCAGACCTTTCGATGCACCTATCGCCTGATCGAGACATGTCAGTACTATCCGTATGAGTTGTCAAGAGCCAATTATCATTGGACATGCGGTGGCACCTGACTGGTTAAATTCAAAACAATTGAATCATCCGACCGCCTAACTGACTGCAACATTAATAACCATCTCTTCGACTAGATGTGCTAATGATGATCGCACGATCATCGAAATGATGAAATGATGGGAGACTTTCGATTTTCAAGAAGGCCATTAATACCTACAGCCGAAATGACTACAGAATTGAGGCCTGAGGTGAGACGTGGTGCGTCGTCCAACGTGTTAAGCCACCTTGGACTTGAGACGACATGTGATAACTCCCATCGTTCAACATATCAAACCACTTTGGACTTGGGAGTGAGGAATAATTGTTGGGACAATCAGACCAGCTCCTCCCGATTCATTATCGGCCGACACATAGTCCCGACTATGTGTCGGCAACGAATGGTGGACCGTCACGATCGGACTGCCAAAGGAGATCTAGTTCGACTACAACATCTATAAGGCTCATCACCCGATGTTCTATCGGCGCCATGGATATGGACAGTCTACTATTAATTGGTAAGCCGACTGACTATAATTGACTTTTCTAGCGGCTACAAATCAACCATAACGACTTGATCAACTACATGATCAATGGTCAGTCGGTATATCAAAATCATCGACCGATAGTCAATCGATATATCAAAAGCACCGACATACAATCGATGCTCAAGATCATCGATATACAGTCAGTATATCAGAATATACAGTTATGATACCATAATCGTAGAAAACTCCACACCACGACTATTAGTGGGCATATCGCCCACTAACTCCATGATCATGGCCCGATAATGGGGGTTAACTATCCTTTTATGTCATAATAAGTGAGATCTCATATATTCGACGTTTACATCCAAATTGTCTATAAAGGATAGATAAGGGGACAATATTAGTAAGACACTTCTGGGCTAAATCCTGTCAGATTCTATTCTAAAATATCTACTGTTCACCATTTCTTACTGACTTAAGTATCGAAGGGTCTCTATCTGACATAATTTTGATCAGTGAATTTTTTTTACATATTATTTTTTATCGAAGCCAGGCACAATCAAAAATTGACCGTAACAGGAAGCATTATTAATTTTTTTCCCCTCATTGTTTGCATTGAAATCCTATGAAAGGTATATGCTCAAAAGATGAAAAAGTCCAGTTGCACAGAGATATCTGGGTTGCCAGAGAAATCCACTACAAACCTTTTTATCTTTTTATTATTTCTTATGAAAAATTCTGAGGATTTTGCCCACATGAAATCACTCACGGCATCAAAGCTGCGACCATCCAATTAGTGAGGCCCAAATAAATGGGCAAATGTTACCCTAGGGAAACCGCATGGGAAAGGCCGTTTCTGTCACAAACGAACATGTAGTACCGGATATGCAATCTGCGTGCGGTAGCCGACGCCGTCGCTGTCTAGTCCTATTTTGATCAACCCTTTGATTCGGCGTTGTGTCCGTCGCTTCGCCAAGAACCAGCAGCCAATGCCCAGAGAAGGCGAGCAAAAGAGGATTTAGACGAGGGAGGATCTTGTAGGCTCTATGCGGGAGATGGGCTGCCAAATTTCGTCGCTGCTGCTGCTCTTCTTCAACTTTCTAATTCCGACCTTCGCCGGTAAATCTCCATCTCTCTCACTCTCCTATCCATCTTAGGTTTTGCAATTAGTGTTGTCTCCTCTGGATTTCTTTCTTTTCTTTTTTTTTTTTTGCCCCCCGCTGCAATTTAGGGCTTGGAGGACGATGTTGCATTCGATTTCTAATGATTTTGTGATAAATATGTTGTAGCGTAGTTCTTGATTTCTCAGTAACTCTTGAAAAGTTCGGAATCATCTTGGGGATTTTTTAGCTTGCAAGTTCATTGGTATCCATCTATAGGTTGGTGTTTTCTTTAATTAATTGTAGTCGCACTATTGTCCTTGATCGACGAGTCTTGATGGCTAAAACCACGAGTGAAGAGCATTATGAGCACGAAATATTGAATGGTATGATCTTGATTGGTTAAAACCAAGGATATATTCGCCTTCTTCAGCTTATTGGTATCGCTTATTGGAGCGAGCACTTCAGCCCGGCATTTGAATTGTTGAGTGGGTGGTATTGAATATGAGAATGAGTTTTGGTGTCTTCAATCTTACCCATGGGGTGGGTGGTACTGCTTTTTTTTCTTTTTCTTTTTTTTTCTTCTTTTTTTGTGTGTGAAATGGAGAGGCGAACAATTCGCATCCCCAGCTTTATTGAAAAATAAATTAATAGAGACAAAGGCAAGTTACGGCATTAGTTGGTGGATAACAAGGAATTACACAACAAATTAAGACTCTTTAATTTGAAGCTGAGGAGGTCATGCTGCTGTGGTATTGGTTGTTAGAGCTCTGGAGGCTTCACTTTATGTCATGAAGGGGGCGGCTATCTCACTCACAGATGTTACCATGTTGGGCTGATAAGGGTCGCATTGAGGGATCGGTGGAAGAGATACTTCATGAGAAGGCCTACTAGGTTGGGTTTAATAGCAAGAAAGAAAGCTCGTGAAACTATCTAGCTGAACTGGCATGTGATCTACCACGGAGCCATCTAGTGTAGATGTTGGATAAGGAGCATGGCGGAGTTGGTGGACTACCCATATCATAGATATTTGATACTTGACTATTACAAAACTTGATTGTTCTATTTCAGGTTACAACTTGTACCTCAACTTGTGTTGAATTCCATCCTGTAGGAGTCTCATGCTGTGGAATTGCCAAATGACTGACTATCAATATTTTGATTTCATCTCGTGAGGTAGTCATCGATCATGGATGATAAATGAGCACCAGTAACATGAGGAAGACAGGAACCCATGGATGGAGCAGGGACATTTTACTGAGGTCTCATTATCCCCAAGTGTGTCTCTCTGTAAGACAGTTGCTTATGCCTTAGCCATGAAAAGGTAGTTGGAGCATGCGGCCTCTAGGTTGTAAATTGCTTTAAAAGGAGAATCATTTCAACTAAGAAGCTTAATACGACTTATGTTAACATAATTATCAACAGAAGGCTTGCACAAGCTATTTTCTGTAGGAATTATAGATCTTATCAACCAAGGGAAGTATCCTTCTCTAAGATGAGAATAAATCTTCTTTTTTAATTGGTCATAATTTTTTGCTGAACTTTTAGCTCTTCTCTTTTTAGATGCTTCTATATAAATTCATTGCTTCTATTAGAACATTTCTGGTATATGTTGCACAAACAAGATGATCCACATACAAATGTTTCCATTGTCTTTCTTACTGAATTTAAGATCTTTGGGGTGGGTTTTTTGGGTTTTTTTCTTCGGTGGAGGGGGGTGGAGTTTCTTTAAAAATGGGATCCTATAAGTTTAATCTCCATATAAAGGATTTAGAAAACTAACCTGCAGCAGCCTACCCATGCATTCTTCTTGAAAAGTATAAAATGTTTTAGGATATGTTGCTTTTTGATGTACAATGAATGATCTTGTGGAAAATAATCCTATAACCAACTTAATTGTTAATTTAGTTAGAGATAAAAACAAATTCAGGCATATTGTATTACAACACTTGAGAGTCTAGAAGAAGATGTGGATATAATCAACATGAATAAAAATAATTGGAATTTATCTTACATATTTGTGGAAGTCACCATTGGTGAAGTTGGTTCGTTTCAAGTTTATGATAAGAATGGATGTCAGTCTGTACATTGATGAAGTTAATTCATGACTTGAATACATTATTTGTCAGTTATGTACTCACTGAACAAGGAAGCTCAATTCAAACTCTAGCATTACCATACTTGTCTATAGATGACAGCTTTGATGGTATAACTTACATTGAAATGATAGATCATGCAACTTAAAATCTCTTTCCAGTAAGCAAGATGGTGGTAACTACCTCTTGCCAATCATTCTTCTTTTCTCATTAACTCACTTGCATACCTCAAAGTGGTAATTATCTCTTTTCCTAAATTGTCCCTCTTTGTTGATTTATTCACTTGCATTGATCTCATCAATCATTTCTCCTTTAACCTTTTTTTTTTTTTTCCAAAATTAATTTGGCATTATGAATCCCACCATTTCTTTTAATTAAGGGTGGTATTCTTTTTTTCAACCTTTTGAATGCTTCCCCACATCCTTTTTCTTAGTTGTTAGGTGTAGTTCTCTCTTAGATGAACTCACAAAATTTTGAGCCTTGATTTCCCATAGAATAGACCTAAGAAGATACAATCCCAAGTAGATACTTGACATGTCCCCCCTCTTCCATGTCCATCACAAAGGAAACAAAAACCAAATTTTGCTTTATCGGGTGTCGAACGGAAATTGCAAGCAAATAGAACACTTGTCAATGGTATCACTACAATCATATGGATTGTAAATGTATGAATAGGATGGACCAAAGAATATGTGGTTCCTAATGGAATAGGTAACAAAGCTACTTTGCTCCCTATTGCTATTAACTCACCTCCACACCTCCCCCCACCACACCCACACCCACACCCAAAAAAAAAGGGTTAAGTTGATACTTGTTGTTTGGACTGTTTACATGTAAGACCTATTGCTCATGCGATTTGGGATTCTCATTTTGGTTAAGCAACTATAGAAGCTTTTACTCGAGGGGGCGCTATCAGCCTACTGTATATTGCTCGTTCCAGTGTTTATCAGTGGTGGTATATTATCAGATGGAGCACTAATAAGGATCTCTATACAAGAGCTCTTTATCCATTTTTCTTTCTTCTATATCTCTAATAGCGGATAGGTGACATGTATAATCCAAATGGAAATTAACATTGAATCAATTATAACAAGTCACACAATCATATTCCAAAAATACCAAAACAAATAAATCCCATGGTCAAACTATTAGAATGGTCTAGAAATCCGAGTTTGTCTTAAGTAATGTTTTGATTGAAAAACTAGGACTTTCTAGTTCATATGAACCTAATTCATTGAAATTCCATCCTATAAAATGAAAGAATTATAAATTTTCAAAATAATATATAGGAATATCGCAAATAGAGCCATTGTGACTTTTATAAGTGTGTAGTCCACCAGCCTGCTACTACTTTACCATATTCTGAATTCAATGGTTTCAATAAATTCCTTACAGCATTTCATATTGGTCCAAATCTAGAACTACCCTCAACAGTTTGTGTAGCCATAAAATACTATTCATTGGTTGGCAAAGTCTAGCCATTGTTCTTTATCACATATCTTATTTCACTCCGATGGTATCATAGATTGGGATCGATGCAAAGGAACTGAATGCATTTCTACACTATAAATAAAATTAAGTGGAATAGATAGAACATTGGATCATGCCACATCACCTATTCTATTCTACATGATCTTATAGAGCCTATTCATGCATGACATGATTCGGGTATGATTATAGAAAAGATTCTCCTCAAGTGAACCTACCTAGCCTTTTCTACATAAGGGGTGCTTACATGATGGTTGTTTGTGGAGACACATTTGGTTATGAAATCCATCGTGGTAGGTGAAATCATAGATTTCCATGGCCCAATTAACAGGTCAAGTCACACAATCCCATGATCCATCCTCTCTTTAGAACATCCACTTCAACTATTCGTATCAATCTCATTTTTTTGTTTGACCACTTGTTAGCATAAATAGTTGATACATGAATTAAAATTGCTCTATTGACACGTCATTTCACACCTACAAATCAAAGATATCTGAGATGAGGAAAACTTGTTAATTATCGGAGTAATTGATATCCCATTTATGATTGCAATTATAGGAGTAATTGTTATCCCATTTATGATTCTTTCTTGAGACACAGTGGCGTAATAATTCCACATGGCTCAAATGGTAAGTGACTTGGCCAACACTTAAAGTTTTATCTGTGCTGAGACCTTTCGGCCAAAATTAAGGTGAAGCTGTTTTGTGGAACAAAGTTCCAACCATGTTAGCTTAAACTAATTGGTTTTCAGTCAATTTCATCAAAAACTGACCGAAACTGACCATAAATGCCAATCTTAAGAATTATTTGGATGTTTTCTATCATTTGAGGTCATTTTCATCAATTCTTGTAAGCATGTCTCGGTAATTATTTTAAACATTTTTTTCATTAACAAAGGAGTGATTACTCATAGATGATAAACACAAGCCTTTAAGAAGTATCTTCATACTAATCACACAGATATTTGCATTAGGAGTTCTGTGGAAAGTTTTTTTTTTTTTTTTTTTGTCTGGAAGCACAATACTTGTTGGGGATTTTGGGAGATTTTTTGAGGGGAAATAGGGAAGAAGGCGTTGAAGGAATAGATCAAGCTCCTCTTTTCTGGAGCATTCATTCACAAAACTTAGCTTAGATTTGCATGATCTGAGCTCAAATCTCATAACAATTAGATAGGGTAGACTTATGTAGTTTATTTTCAACTTTGTAAATTGTAACTTATATATTGGTACTTCGTATGTGATATGATATATAATAGTAATCATAGCAAATTTGTATTGGTATGCAATGCTATATTTGCATGTTCTACTCTTTAGACACTTACCATTTTTTGTCTTATATTAGATTGTCATAGCTCAGCTATTGGCACCTCTCTCCCTTGTCAAAGAGGTTTGATGCTCAAACTACAATGTGGTCCATGTGTTTTGAATTGGATAATTTCAGTGTGTAGGGTGCACGTTGGCCAGCTTTGACAACCAGGCATAAGGTTTGTGTGACAATTTGGTTTATAGAGACCATAAGTTTGTGCAGTTTAGACTAAGGATGTGGGTAGGCATCAATCTTCATTAGTTCGGCATGCTTTGGATGCAGTTCATTACACTCCAACGTGAGTATAGGCTTAGGACTACTATGGCCAATATGTAATATACCTTTAGCCTATGTGCTCTTGTAGAGGGTTCATCACACCAAGAACAGATTAAAGAAAAGCTTTTTGTAAACTTCTTGTTAACAATTG
Organism: Elaeis guineensis; assembly: GCF_000442705.2. Taxonomy (NCBI): domain Eukaryota; kingdom Viridiplantae; phylum Streptophyta; class Magnoliopsida; order Arecales; family Arecaceae; genus Elaeis; species Elaeis guineensis. The sequence goes on along the minus strand of NC_025993.2, from coordinate 179,143,607 downwards.
AAAGATACATTTATCATTAAAATATACGACACATTCAATTGATGTGCGACATGATTGCTGACTTTTTTGTGGTTTTAGTTGTTAAAATAATTTTCAATCATCTCAGGGATTTTGCCTGAAAGTATGAAAGCCATACATTATAAGCTTCCAAACAATATAAAATACTTCAAAATCATGAAATACTTTTTTTCTTTTTTTTTTCTTTTTTGGGTGGGGTTCTTTATGTCTCTTGTTTTCCTGATTCATTCCTAACCAGTTGCAGATTTTTTTAAATATCCATGGGTAATGTAATTACTGAATTGACCAAACTTGCCATCCTAACCCAACATTTTACATCAGCCATAAGTCAAGACATTATCTAGTGTTTCTTATCTTCCTGATTTATTGCCACCTACAGAAGTATAGAAAACTGAAAGTAGATTATCAATTTATGGTGGACCCTAGCTTATTACCTTCTGAATATCTAGCAGTACCAAGATGATCACACCAATGTTTTCCTGATTGATTGCCACCTATCGAAGTATAGAAAATCAAAAGCAGTATTATGCCTTGAGAATATCACAAACATGAATTATTTTGTATGGCTTTATCGTGGTTTCTAAGATATAGCTTCCTAATTCACTTAGGATGAAGTGGTAGCCACCAAAGAGATATACATTATAATATGAAATATGACTTGATACAAACACTTACTTGGCGCTTACTCATCCTTAAACTCCGTGAGGTTCTTTCTTCCCCACTTCTGTCTTGCCCACCAATTGGCCTAGAAGGCCTAGGATTAGCATAGCCATATCTCATCAGGCAAACAATGCACTTTCAAACCTAGAAGGCCACCAGGATTATTAGCCATGTCTCATCAGGCTAACAAAGCACTTTCCATAAACCTAGAAGGCCATTAATTTTCCCGACTTGCCAACTATCCTTCCAGATTTATGGGAAGTTCTCTTGCCCAGAGATGCCTTTGTTGAAAAACTTAGCACCAATTCATGGAGGGTTTACACCAGCTTTGAGTACTGGCCATAAATGCTCTTAGAAAAGTTCAAGTGGGCAGTATTTGACTCGTAAAGTCGAGCCCATACAAACATGACAAGTCTTGCTGGTTAAGATTGAGTTCATCTTTTTGAATTGTAGCAGATGAAGGATTCATAAATGCTTTGAAATGCAGGTCAGTCAAGTGGAGTATGTATTTCTCCTGGTGGCCGCTTCCCTGCATTTTCTTCTGAAGGGAAGCCTCCTAGGAAAGTATCCAGGGGACCCAGAGATCTGGCACTCTGCAGGGTCTTCCGCCAAAGTACATGTTGTGATGTGGCTCAGACATACTCTGCTTTGCTAGCAGTAAGAAAGCTAGCTTCATTTGGAGAAGGCAGCCAAGAATGCTTGCATCTGTGGGAATTGTTGGAGTGCTCTATTTGTGATCCACGTGTTGGCATTCAGCCAGGGCCACCTTTGATTTGCGCCTCTTTCTGTGATATGGTTTTAGAGGCATGCTCAAATGCTTATTTCTCTATTAATGCAAAAACCCAGGTAGCTAGTCTCTGTTCATTTTTCATTTTTCAGTAAGTTCGACTAAGTTGTTCCACTCAGACTTGTAAGCTGATATGTACCATGCATCACTTGCCAAATCTATGCTCAACTTTGTCTATTGATATTGACAAATTATAAAGAAACTATTTAGAGTATTACTTCATGCTGACAGTTGCTAATTTTTGGCTTAAAGATAGATAGTGAAATCTTGATAATAGGAAGTTGTGTTCCAAATGTAAGGATGGACACACATGCAGATGCGCTCACGTGCATGCACACATGCAAACCTGAAAATATGTTAACCTAGAGCCCCATTTTTTTAAGTTGAGATTCTTATTAGATTTGGTTCCTACTATGTCAGGTTTTGTCTCCTTGTGGCTTAAGCGACATTGTTTGTGGTAGAGCAAGTGAATGGGCCTCTAATGGTACAGAGCTCTGCCAACTTGCAGGTTTCTCTGTGCAACCAGCCAGGGTCAGCTTTCAAGATGTTGATGAGCCTTTTTGCTATGGTGGGAAAGCAAGCTTAGAATCGATTGCTGATTCATGGAGGGATCTGCAATCTAGTTCCCCTGGAAAGACCAAGAACTCTAGGGCACTTGAAGATTTTCAGCAATGGGTGGGGGAAGTGCCAATTAGTGTAATGATCTCTTGGGCGGTTGGAGGATTGGTGCTTACCGCAGGGCTTCTATTCATAAGGTTAGATATTTAAACCTATGCAATTCGAAGTGATAAATCTTGTTGGCCAATTTTTGTTATCATTGATATTTATGTGAAGTGTCAGAACTTTTGCATTTTGTTCCCTTTAGCTCTGCAAGGTTGGTCTCCAGCATTAAAATACAAATTATTTTGAATTTTTTGAGCTGGAAAGTTGGACTGCTTACCAATAAGAAACACTTGTTTGCAATTGTTCCATGTAAAAGTTTGCCTAATTGTCTGCATCATTCTTCTTGTTGTTATTGTCCATGAGAGTGATAACCTTCTGATTTTCAGTTTCTAAACCGATGCAAAATAGCTATAACAATGTTAACGTGTGGCTGGCCAAATATAAGAATAAATATCTATCTTCTTTGGCATATGATGAACTTTTCTCATCGTGGACTCAAAAGGTGTTTGTGAGCTTTTAGTTAAAATTCTGTTCTAGAATAGGCCAATTATAAAATATTTTTACTGATATATGTTGGTTCTTATGCAGAAAAAGGGAGAGCTACAGCCATCGCCAAAAGCAAGCAGCTATTCTACGCACTGCTAGAAAGCTAGAAGCGAGGATCAACCAGCAGCCCCTCAATAGACGGAGATAGGGAGTTGCCAGATTAATCTGCTCTTTAATGCATAATACCTATTTTGTCATGTCATTTAGCAGATTCCTCTATTGTTTTATGCTGAATGTTTTGTAACTGTGAGCTTATTTTCCTTTTTCTTTGGCAAACTTTCTGCTGCATATTGCTTACTGCTTGGCAAGTATTTGGTGCATTTGTATCGTTTTCGCCCACCACATGATGGTCCTAATCGATCTTGAATGGATTTTCAGTACTGTAGACATTCTGCAAGCTGGTGTTCCTTTGGTCACTGAAGTAAGTTGATTGCTTGCTCGCTAGAAATTATCATTCTTTAGTCTTTTTATTCCTATTGTATAATAGGAAGGCCCGTGTAATCTATACTTTATCCGAAGTTTAACAGCTTTCGAGTTCACATGGAATGGTGCATCGCTTACCTTTCATTTCAGATTACGTGAGATATTTTTCTCACAATCTTGGACTACTAGGATGTTCATTCAGTTGTTCATTATCCAATCTGCATTCGCCTCTTTGAACAAGTGCCCATGTATAATTTACTTATGTATGACCTTGTTGACGGTAGCAATTGAATTAATCTGACTTGAAGAAGGAATAAGATTCAATGTTGACTGTTGTATCTGATATCTGTTTTTATCACAAGTTCCCAAAAACAAATACTCAATAACTTAAATTAATACCGCTTACATTATCGTCATTGTACCGCCCACCCACCCTCATTCCTTTCTGTAATCAATCATAGCCAAAACCAGCATCCTTCTCTGACTCACGAGGACCATCGGTATTCAACTTGCAGCGCTCCTTGTTTGGTGGGTCCTATCCATCCTACTAAATTGCATCTCTCCATAATAGCATTATCCTCCTATTCGGTCTCACCTTTCAGCAGCTCACTGTATAATAGCATTATGCTGCTATTCGGTCTCATCTTAGAGCAGCCCTCCTTGTATGTTTTAATGCTACAGACGGACATACTGCATTACAGCAGGTTACTCGAATCTGCAGTCTGCGTTTCCCAAATGACCAAGCCTCGATTATTTTTTATTATCATGTTACTCTTCAGCTGCGACTTTCTGATCATACAGTAACTGAAAACTCCCAATAAGCCACTTATCATTTACCATTTACAAAATTTAATTCTTCCCCGGAATATCTCCAGAATGGATAAGAAAAAGGATAGTTAAAATGTCAGTGAATCTAACGAGCGAGTGAAATAGGATCTGGGATAAGTGAAAGAGGTGCTCTCTTCCCCCTTCTTACAGTGTTGAAACAGAGCTGGACCTTGTTGGGCCCTGATAAGGTCTGATATGCTGACTCCCGAGGATGTCTCCCAAGTTTGAGGTAATCTCCTCATTCAGCTATCTTCTGAAGGTGCGGTAATATGGAAGTTAATACAAAATCATCAGGGCTTTTATTGTCAAAGAATGTTGTCAATCACATCTGCAAGTTAGCGGATATGTTAACCAATAAAATAGGCATTTAATTAAGCATATGATCAATGAGCTTTGTATGCCTTGTGAGCTTGAATGCAGTAATCTGTAGTAGATTAGCTGCAGCTAACAGGATACGTCTCATTTCCCCTGAATCAACCCTCGTCTGAAAATTCAATACAAGGATTGGGCGGGTTTTTTAGTTGCGACGGGCTGCAAGTTCAGCATCAACCTCAATTGGTGCAGTAATACTTGTAACGACGATTTCAGGCAAAAGGAGTAGACATTTAACACAATGCTAATTGATTGGCATGTAGACTACATCTCAAAGCCCATGCAACCATGTTTCACCCATACATTTCCTCAGACCCGTGAAGTTTAATAAATCGGAAATATAACGAGGTAGGCAAGAAGTTTCATTCTTATATCACCAAACAGTAAGAACTAAAACATACTCCCATCAACTGGGTCAATGCTTTCTGAATGTCAAATGTTAACCTATGATCTTATTAGCACAGCAAAAACAGAGGAATAAGTTGATTAATAATACTTCCCAAAAGAGCAGCTCATCCTGAGGATAGATTAACAGTCAATGTACCATAATACCAATGCAAGAATTCAATAGCGAGATGATTGATGCCAGCAGTTTGTCATCAATGAAGAATATTATAGCTGAAAATGGAAATATTATCAGAATTTTTAGCATGGCTATGTGGCCTATTAAAAGCTTCAAACAACAAAAAGCACCGGAAGCACAACTCCATGCTGATCGAAATGATCACAGCATCAGAAACTGACATGCCTGCTGCTTTCTTACCTGTGATACTAATATTGGATCATATGTATGACGAACCTTCTGTTTCTTTACAACAACACAGGATCATATGCCAGCAATGGTAGCTTTTCTGATATTTGGAAGAATAAGAGAAAAGAACAGGTGTTATTGGGCCGAAACAAAAAAATTGATGATACAAAGCATCAGGGTTGTTTCTGAGAATGGCAATGAACCACAGAAGCATGCTTTATCCCAACCTTTAGTGGGGCCATCTCATAGTAGAAATGGCCAACAACATTTAGAAGAGAAGCCAACACACTAGGCCCTGGAATAAGATCTATGAATGACAAAGCGACGTATGGAGAGAATTGGTAAGTGCTGAAAATGCAAAAGTTCAGCAAAGTGTAATTCCCCCAGAGATAATATACATTAATATGTTCAACCAGAATGGAATATACCAAACTTCCCTGGCTGAAGGGAAGAAGTGCCCATGTTAAAGCTGCAGCAATAGAAGGCCCTAAAGTAATATACCAGAAATTCACATAACCTACTTCTTTGCATATGATATGAGCATAGGATTCTGTTGTGTAATCTTGAAACTCTGAAGCCCTTGCATGGCAAGTGTAGCCTGCATCTCATCTCCATACTCCACAAAAGCAATTCCAGGCTTTGCTTCTACCATTCTAACCTCCTTAAAACCAGGATACTGGCAGAAGAGCATTTGCAGCATCATGGGAGTCGTCTCATGGGGGAGATTCTGAACAAAGAGAATGTTGTTTGGCAGTGCTGGTGCTTCTGGAACCATAGACTTCGCCCCTCCAGGGTAAGGCAATTGAGAAAGCTGCATTTTTTTTTCATAAGAAAAGTAGATCAGGAATTTTTTTTCTAAAAAGAAAAAAGGAACACAAAAAAAGATTGGTAATTCAGAGATCACACCAAGGCAAAAATAGTAAAAGCCAGACCATAACCATCAACACAAGTATGTGATGATGGTTATCGTCATGAGCTCAAATTATTATAAAATGAAACAAAATCTAGTTTTTAGACTGGTGTCTTAAGCACAATTTTACGAATTGTTCCATTCCTCATAACATTCTTTTGATATTAGAGATGCTGGTAAAAAACCTGTTTGGTTGCCTGTAATGGGCTCCTGTGCCTGTAATGGGCATCCGTGTTCAGTACAGCCCACAGGAGCCCATTTCAGGTGTTTTGGCTGGCCCCAAGTGGAGCTGAAGTGAATTCCCACAATGCCCCATTAGGGAGAATTGGCCCGAAGTGGCTTCAACCAGGGAGAGCCGATCCCACTTCAACAAAGTGGGTTTCTGCTCAGCCCACTTGCACCAAACAAAATGGGCCCTAAACGCAGCATTGCTACTCACTTTCAGACAACAATGCAAGGCCCATACTGCTTTATCAGGTGTATCGTACAGTATTAATAGCGATACTCGGTATAGGAGGCATAGCAAGCATCTGTATCATGAACCATCCTGTAGCAATATTTTAGTAGAATGGTACCCATGGGCACCAAAACCAGTATCGAGAACCATGGAGAGATTATTATTGATGTTCGACCATACATATAAAAATAAAAGACTAACCATTCAGGTTAAATTTCCTAACCAAAGGATCAAATCAGAGACTTGCTAGTATATTATATGACCTACAAAGCATACGATTTCCCAAATACTTGTGCAAATCTCCTCTCCTCCCAATAGAAATTCTGCCCATACAGGTGCCTGTCACCCAGATGCATGGTTCTTTATTCCTTAACATGGATTATTGTTAGTGTTAAATTGGTGCTATCATATCATTATTCATGTTGTACTTCCAAACAAGTGTCATATACCTCTATCACAACACTTTCTTTTGTCCCCTTTGCTAGAAGCATCCAGGTTTGGTAACTGCAACTTGCACATTCCTGCCTACTTTAAAACACAAATATGTGCGCATAGCTCTTGGAGGCAACTTCTAAAACAATGTGTTATGATTATAATACCTATAATATGTGGAATAAAATATCTCACAGATCTGTTTTGGCTACTAACAAATTTGTATATGGGTTGGGCATGTAAGCAGCGAGCCTAGGATCTGTCACCATAGAAACAACATATTTTCATATCACATAACATGGTCCAAATTTTCAGAACACTACTTTGCTAAGCTTCTCCACAGAAAGGACATGAAATAGACACATCACATTTATCTTTGAACCAATACCATCAGCCTCTAGCAAAATCATTTGCGACTTCAAGGTGATAGGAAAAGGTGATCATACAAGTAGACAGCCATAATAATCTCTTGTTATTTAATTACCACTAGCTAAATATTACTTTAAACAGTTCAGTTATATTTGTTTAAGAACTCAATTATACCATGTAATATAAACTTTATATACATCAGTACATATTAGAACATGACCACCCTTATGTTCTTCTTTTTTTTTTGCATTTTTCTCCTTATTTTGGGGATCAATAGAAAACCTCATCATTCTTTCTTTCAGCCTTCTCTTGTTATGCACCAACTGCAAGTGTGGCAGGCACTGCACCACCCCCACCCTCCACCCCGCGCGGCTCTTTTTCTTCTTTCCCATTCAATCCTCTCTTTTTTATCATGAACAATAACCATCAAGCCTTGTCCAAAGTACTCAGGGTGGAGAAATGAAACCCCATTCACCTATAATTTCTATTTATGGCTAGTCCTCTTGAAGTAATGCATGTTAGATCATCCCATATGAGATTTCTTGTTGCAATAGATGTCTTCAAATATGGCGATACTTAACCATAACTAATAATCATTCAGCCTTGTCCCAACTATTTAGGTTCAGTTTCATGAATCCTCATTTGCAAGCATTCCTACTTCCATGGCTACCTCTGATGTGATCTCAAACTTAACCATAACTATAATCATTCAGCCTTGTCCCAACTATTTAGGTTCAGTTTCATGAATTCTCATTTGCCAAGCATTCCTACTTCTATGGCTAACCCTGACATAATTTCAAACCTTTCCATATTCTAACAATCTCCATCTGTGCAACTTTTCAATTCTATCCCTTGTCTTTTACATCCTTCAACACAAAAAAAGCACCCATCCTACTGGAGGTCTCTTCTTTGTGCATGTGGAAGCAGAACAAGTCTTAGAGAATGTGTGGCAATCAAATATCAATTTTTTTTTCTTTTTAATAATTTGTATGTCTGAAATGGATCTTAGTTTCATGAACATAAGAAACACTACTTTGATTGGGTTTTCCAATCTTATGGCAAATTAGAATTGGATGGGCATGAAGTGTGCAGATACAAGGCATAAGAAGGTAACCAAGATAGTAAAATAGTAAACAAATTCATGATTCTGCACATTATTTTTTCCCCCTTCTTTTTATGGTTTTTCTTTTTTCTTTTTTTTTTCAGGGGGTGGGGGTGTAATATTACTGTATCATGTAAAGGATGCTTCCTAACAAATATGCACAAGAACAAAAGGCTTTCTGGCAGAGTTCATGAAGAAGCTTTATACATAAGTTCTTTGAAAAGTTATTACAGTTCAAAATAGACCATGGTCAGATCTGAAATATGAAAGAAATAAAAATCCCTCAATGCATACCGGTGGTGCAGCTCCATAGGGACCCAATCCAGCTTGATTAGCATCAAGCCGCTGCTCCCGACGCTTTCTTTCAGCTGCATTGTATCAGGACCAGAAAAAGAATAAGCATCTTTTCCTATCAAAATAATGCAAATTAATAAAAGCAAATATATCTAAATACAACAGAGTTCAAAAATTTTGGTAGGTCAAATTATGTCGTATAACTGCCCAAGATAGTCAGGCAGGAGTTAAGACTTAGCCCCTCAATATATATACATGAAATGATACATGTCGTTAGCTTAGTATTTGAAAAGCATTTAAGGAGTTAGTTCTTATCTACTAATTCATCATATTTGTGTCAAAGAAAATTGAGGTAGCCTATTCTAAGCTAAATAATCTCCTGGAATTATCTACTGATGCTTTGAAATCCAGCAACACTATCCTGCCAATAACTGCAACATTTTGTTTATTCATTACTTGCAATTACTTCACAATTAAACATGCCACACTATCTCACTACTTGAATAAAAAAAAAAAAAACAAAGATAGCCACATCATGTTGCAGATATAAAATTTTCTAGTGTTCAAATATCTGAAAACCATGAACAAAGATCATTTCAATTAAAGAGTAGATGTAACTGCTTTTGGTTTTGATTGTCGCAGGCTAAATACAAGGAAAAGAATTATTTTAGTAGCTACGCTAATCATATTTACCATAAAATGATTGATGAAGAACAGTAGATGCAAGAAGCAAGAAATTGAATTACCAGACTACATAAGATAGATATAAGCAGTTTTCTTACATAAAATAGAAAGAAGAAATTTTAAGTAACATAAAGAATACCAAACTCCAGCCTTACCTTTGTCCTCAAGCCTTCTCCGTCTTTCTCGAGGGACAAAAGTACCATCAGCTTTTGCTATTATATCTGATTTGGTCTTAGCATACTGGATTCTCTGCATTTTAACAAAACTATCTCTATTATTTATGAAGGGTAGGGAAAGGAGTGGACCCATTGTGGGACAAGAATATAAGAGGGGACAAAAAGAAGAAGAGTGCATATTATATTGGAAGTGCATGATAGATTTTCCTGAACACTTTAAAACAGAAAATAACTTTGGGCGACACATGCAACCTCTTGCATGCAATAAAGATCAACGCTTGCTTTTACATTTGTACTGATAGTGGAAAGATGAAAATCAAGAAACTAAACAGCTCTGAGGATGTACGATGCAAGTTGAAAGCAGTTTTTTTCATCATCTAATAAGTCACTTAAAGAACTTCTATTCAAATGCCAAATGCTCTATCATCTGAAGCCAAATTTTCAAGATTTTTGAAGTGCTCTATCATCTGAACCCAAATTTTCAAGATTCTTGAAGTGCTGACGTGTAGACACCGGACAACAATGACAAACTATAGTTGTCATGGACAGCCCCACAAATGGAGTCCATATGTCAGCTAGAGGTGTTGATATTTAGCATAGTTTCTGGAGTGTCCTACCAAGACATTCTTGTATGAGTTATGACACAAGTTCCTAATCATTTCAACTTCAACAGCATATGCCTGAAAGATAAAAGAATTCTTGTTAAGTGCCATACTACCTTCTGCTCTGTCATGAATGCAGAATGGTGCCTAAAAGATCAACCTATAGCAGAAAACCAGCATTTAGTTTTTACAAGCAAGCATTAGAATTGGTAATGTTGAAAAGATCGCCATGGCTCAAAAAAAGCATGGCTAACTCAATGTAACTACAAAAGCATAATGCAAGGAATAGTACCGAGCATGTGATGCCACACTACTTTAAAAATTCAAGAGTTACTATGAAAGCTTTAACAAATTCTGTTGTCAATATTATAATTGGCATTAAAAGGCCCCGACATCTACCATGGGCTTGTCATAGAATGGAAATCCTTGCATCTGCTTGAGTGCTTCAGTTGCTGATGAAACATCCTCAAAGACAACCCATGCCTGTCCTTTATGTTTCAGCGTCTTAAAAGCAAGCACCTCCAATATCTTCCCAAATTGTGAAAACACCGCACGCAGGGATTTCTTAAGCTCTGTTTAACAAGATATTGATTTTAGCCAAACAAAATTAAGCCAAGAAAACAGAAGGATAAGCTCAAATGGAACAAGAGGGCACAAATCCATACAGCAACATAAAGAAAGTGACACATCAAACAGATATCAACAACTCAGAATAGATGATCAATTAGTTTACTTGATTCCAATATTGAATGGCAGATGAGTACTCCTAAGAGATATTATCACAATTCATCACATCATCACTCAAAGAGCCCACACTGGAAAACATCTCTGTTTTTCCTGTCATTTCAATGTTGACTTTCTGTAGAAGACAATCAAATCAGATGCCTGATCAGGTAAACAGCTTAACAGAGACAAACCAAAGAGAAGGCTTTTATGCAGGCTGCTACGGACTTCTCAGCAGATCTAAAAACAATCTGAATAAAAGAAAATTGGAATGGAGAAGCATAGAAGAAGATATAATAATGGAGGGAGAAAATCAGGAAGTCAAATCTTAATTATTCTCTGAAATTTGTTGAATTTCATACAAACACACAGATCCCAGTGGACATTTGATCCAGCTTCAAAAGTCGATAGTTCATACAACTTAGATATGTTCTAGAAACTTGCACTTAAATCATTCCTAAGCTTGAAACCTATAAATAGAAGACCACATTGGCATGCTAAATGCCCATTTATGGTGCAAATATGTACACAGGACATCATCGACTTTTGATAATCCAATGCAATAATCTATGAAAAAGGATGACCAGAAATATTTAGTTTTTCCCCATGGTTAAACAAGTTTCTTGACTCAAATGCTGGTGTTCCTTATCATTATCAGAACAAACAAAACGCCAAATCCTAAGATAAGAAAAATATGAAAGATGGCTAGGAGATGAGGTAAGAAACAATAGAAAGACTGTTAGGATGGTTATATTTCTGAATAACTGTAGCTTTCTTAACTGCTGCTTAGAAATTAAGGTCATGATTTATCCCAAAATGAATAAAGAGCAAATTATTTATCAGTCGTCATCTATAAAAAGGAAAAGAGGCCTAAATATCGATTCCACAAAGAATTGAGGATACAGAATCTAAGGCATTGGGATACATAATGTTAATGCATAATACTACTATCCACTACCTGTTGTTTCTTGGCCAAATCAAATACTAACACAATCCTCTTTGTGATGTTTCTTATTTGTTACTCAACAATGTTATGAAGCTTAGATATGGCCAAGGCACATTCTAGCTTGTTGACAAGTAACAGGGCAGGCTTCAACTCACTCTATAATTATATTGACTTTTCATGTAAGAATGTCATCCCATAGCTGTTGATTGGAACTAAAGTCTTCTTATCCAACGAAGAGAAAGAAGAACAGCTGTTATCATCAAATGTTTACCTCATCCACTCAGATGTTCTTTACTTCTTGTTACAAATCATTATTTATTATTACAATCAATACAAGCATTTTGAAGTCCACTCTTACATCAACCATTTTAGATTATTAATGGCAACCCCCCTTCCCCTCCTGCTTCTATAAACTAGTTACAGTCAGGACAGTAGCCATGAAATTCTCCAAACTGCGGTACACCTTTCCAACTATTGATTATTTTTTTATCTAAATTTATAATTTTAAGGTTTCATTATGTTGTTGGCAGAACAATGAAATTTTGGCAAAATCAGGAATATTTTACGAAATATGAGTTTCCAAAGTATCATTATCTTCTTTCTCCTTTTTCAGTATCAAAGAGTAATATATTGCATCTGCATAACAGTCAGATAAAAGCAAGAAATTCTGCTCTGCAGTCAAGCTAGCCCATGAAAACAAGGAAGAAATGCTGCACCAACTGTCAGGCATAAGTTTGGTGCAGATCTACCCCTTTTCTGTGTAACATACCAACAGGCAATCCCCCCCGACCAGAGTAAAAGCAGGTTGGTATCGGAACAGTCTAAGTACGCAAGCAGATGTTGAAACCTAAAACCATATAACTCATGAGGTATCCTAAATTACAGATGTTATCGAACAAATGCAGTCTATCACAAACAGTGTCCAAATCCAACATCATGCTTCCTTTCGATAACAACATCTTATATTCCTCAGATTCCGTGTCAGTTTAGACACTCCTACACAAATCCATGTGGAGTTAGTGATCAAAACTAAGCCCGAGACTCTTAGCTCGGAGAAAAGAGCGGAAGCAAGAATTATTCTGAGAAACAGGCATTGTAAGCTCTAAGAATTGGACAGAAGAATCGATGACATGCCACTTGGTTAAAGATTATAACCAGGTTTTGACCAGCGAATCAAGACCAGGACGATAACGAAGTAAAATAAAACAACAACAGCACGTACAGACCCTAGCTTTTCCTCGAGAACTTAAACAAAAAAAGGGAAGACATCAACCCTAATCTCCTGTTTAGGGTTTAGGATTTAAGAAGGGGAACTGATTCTCGCATCGCCTCAAGAAAATAAAAGGAAAAAGAGAAAGAAAATGGGGGAGATGGGACTCACCATCGAGTTTGATCTTCTCGTTGAGGTTGTTGATGTAGATGGTCATGTTGGGTGGAATCGTCGAATCCTCATCGCCGCCGGCGGTCATCTTTCCCTCTCTCGCAAGCGAGCGGGGAAGCAGGTGGGGGGCGAGAGAGAGTGAAACAGGGAGGGGGGGAGGAGGAGAGTGAAAGCTTAGAGAGAAGGTAAGGCTGCAAATGGGTTGGGTTAATTCGTAACCCGATTCAGTCCGGTCTGTTTAGATTCGATCGAATCTATTTTAAAAAACTCACGGATGAGATTTTAAAATTGAATCCATTCAATATTTTTAATTGATCTAACTTTATTGAATTAAAATCTGATCTGATCCAATCTGCTAAATTCAATATTGAATCCAATATATAAATTATAGAGCAAATAGAGTAGGATTAAAATTTCAAATGCTATTATAGCTGTCAGGAGAAATTTCGTCTGATTCGAAGATAAGAAGAGATCGAAGGCCCAGCATATCCTCAGTCTAACTAACCCACTACCAATGCTAAAAGATCTTCATCAACTATGCTGCCCCATGTATCCTGTTGATTTTCAATCGCGCGTCGTCCTCTATGCATGTGCTATGAGGGTAGTCCTGGGTCATTTGAACTTATATTAGTGACATCATCACAATTAATTGTAAAGATTCTTCTCTACCCAAAAGATATAGTGGATGGTCTCCCCTACAAGCTTGACATTCTTAAGCCGGGATAATGTGCTTTACATGTACCACTTGACAAGACATTAATTGCCTCTCCTCATCCCATCCTCCCATGAGCATTATAACAAGACAAAAGTAGGAGAGAGAAAAGATAGTGGGAGAGGAAAAGAAGGAAGAGGATGCGTCCGGCTTCAGTCTACGGATGCCCATTCTCCGCACGTGTCCAACCCTTGCCTCATCCTCTGACCTGGCATTGGCCTTCGCTCAGCTCCACTCTTTGGCCATTAGCCCCCAAGAGGCACCTTTATGGCGCTGTCACATCATCATGGGAGTAACCATGAGTAACGTAAGCCCCTCCCATACTCTTAACTTTTACTTGTCAGCCCATACCATTAATAAGTAGGGCCCTCCATATGCCATGAGGTGACAACACCAAGAGTGATTCTCCAGGACATCTAATGGGAGACAAAAAAAACTCTGACAGTTCTGTGCTCTCCTACAACTAACAATCTGGCTAGTGGCCAAGACAGCAAGCAGCAGACCGCAGATGGCCACGACTAACAAACTGTTAGTAGGCAGACAGTCTACCTTGACAAGCTACGGGCTTAGACCTACCAGTCTCCGATCTCCGCCCATAAGAAAGAGAAAAAGAGAGACCCCCAGATACGCAACACTCTCTCACGAACACCCTCCTTTCCCGTCTGTTGGCCGGGTTACTGACTTGAGCATCGGAAGGTCCCCGTCAGAGCAACTTTCGGTGGAGACTTTTTCTTGTAGGTCTCGCTCCTGACGATCCGGTGTTCTGCCAACTTCAGTAACTCCAGTGCTTGATGAAAATCCGCACCAATAGATTGGTAATAGAGAAAGGATTTTATGCCCGTTTTTGAGAAAGGGCACGCTGTTCGAGACATCATCTGGTGGAGACACCAGTCGGAAGTCGTGCTTCATGCTAATTGTTGGAGGCATCTCTACCACCCTTTCTATCGACTTTCGAGAAGAATCAGCATTAGTTCAGTACTCATACCAACCAGACACGGGCACTGACTGCAGTAGCCCACATTGTCCAGTGGTTGGAAAGAGAGGGAGGAAGAAAGACCTCCTATGCATCCAGCCTCGGCTCTGGCTAGAGTCCCCAATGTACAGTCGCCCCTGCTCATTGCGGAAAAAAGGTACCATGTTATTTTCTTATTTTTTATTGGTGCATGTTGTGGGAATTGGGCCACTGGTGTCTGGCATTTCCTCCACCCCTTTTGTCCCATCTGTCACAAATGATAGATGATGAAAATAAAAAAAAAAAAGAGGAAAGAAGAGAAGAAGGGGAGAAGAAAGAAGGAAAAGGAATGTGGGGAAGAAGGGAAGGAAACCGGCGGTCATCAGCCTCCCCACATGCCTGCACACCCTCACCGACGTCAGGGCCAATTTCGTCGCCCCCACACGGCCTTTTTTGGCTTCGCCGCCCTCGTGCGGCCTCTCTTGGCTTCACCGTCGGATCTGGTGGTCCTAGGCTTCCCCATCATGCCCCGAGGGCTCGTTGGCAGTCTTGCGCATCTTCGACACGGGGTCCCACTAGGTCGGCACCCCCAAGCTTCTCTGTCGTGCGTCGGGGGCTTGTCGGTGGCCTTCAACCTTCCCGCACCCATGCGCACTCTTCCATCATGTGTCGAGGCCAGGTCAACATCCGTGGAGCTCTTCCATGCCCCTCAACTCGCGCTCGTGCACTTTAGTCTTCGCTAGTGCTCAGGTTTGCAGCCCGCGCCTCCCGTGCATTCCCACACGTCGAGCTCTGCCAGTTTCTCTATCACCCCTCCCTCGCCCGACGCATCTTCAGCACGCATCCTTTGGTTGACTTCGCCTTTACACAACCCCTGCTGGATGACACCTCCCGCACACTTGCGCACCCCTCTAGCGGCACCAAGGCCGGATCGTCAGTCACCACAAGCGACTCCGTATCCCCTGCGCATTCATACACCCCTCCAACAGCTTTGAGGTTAGATCAGCGACCCCATCCGTCTCCAACTCCCTGCGTGCTTCCTGCATGCCAAGGCCTCCAATGGCGTTGATTGGTCCAAAGTCAAAAAAAAAGAGAAAAAAGAAAGAAAAGAAGAAGTATTTTTTTTTTGAGAAGTGGGTTTATAATCTAAAAGGCTATCCGCACTACCATGAATATTGGTGTCCACTTCTAGGCAATCAAGTGAGTTGCCAGAAGAGTGGAAGGCTGGACAAAGATAATGAGCATTGATGTATGATCTGATAGGCCTGGAGGCAAGAAGCCTAATGTCTCCCAAGTACTGGTGGATCCAAGGGAGCTAGAAGATAAAAATAAGATGGATGCTTTGGCAAGTCATGATAAAAGTACAATCGATGCTAATAATTCAAGCATTCGATTGGATAGATCGAGCCATATGATTTTTGGGGCTTGGTTAAAGCAGATGCAGCAAAATTTTAAATTCGAGCAGAGAGAGATCAATCCCAGATGACCGAGGAAGCTGACCTAACGAGGTCGACTAAAATAAGGCCGACCACAGAGGATCGATCGAGGAAGTCTTTACGGAGGAAGAAGACCCCCTACACCTACCATCAGTGATATTTTTTAAAAATATTTTTCAATAAGAAATTTTTATTTTAAGCCTATGGATCTTGTCTGTAGGGGTGAGTAAAAAAATTCAAAAAATCGATTAACCGATCCGAAACCAAAAAGCCAATCCAAAAAATGCGGTTAATCGAACCATTGGTTTCGGTTTGGATTGTTTAAAAAAATTTTGGTTTCGGTTTGGATTCAGTTTTTCCTTTAAGAAAATAATGGTTAACCGAACCGACCATTATATATATATAATATATGAAAAATATGATTCACATATAACACATAGTTGTGTTGGTTGTTTTTGTTTAGGATAATCGACAGATCTAGGGTTCGAATTATAGTTTCACACCTTTTTTTTCTTTATTTTTTTTTATTTAAAAATCTAAAAAATCTTTAGCCGCGCTTCTTCGTTCTTTTTCATTCTTAACCCTAACTTTTCATCTTCCTTCTTTATTCTTCTCCCACCGTTGTCGCTCTTATTCTTCTTCACCTTTTTTTCTTTATTTTTTTTTATTTAAAAATCTAAAAAATCTTTAGCCGCGCTTCTTCGTTCTTTTTCATTCTTAACCCTAACTTTTCATCTTCCTTCTTTATTCTTCTCCCACCGTTGTCGCTCTTATTCTTCTTCTCCGTCCCTTGCTGCCGAACTCCTCCATCCCTTACAGCTGAGGTTTTGTTCTTCCCCTACCACCGCTGCTCTTATTCTTCTTCTCTGCTATCACTATTATTTTTTAATTTTTATTTTTTGACATCTTTTCTTGATTATATTATTTTTCAAGATAATATCTGTCAAGAAGATTGCTCTCTTCTTTGTTTTATTGAAATTTGACAAACCCATGTTTTGTTTTTCAGATGCTCTTCTTCTCCATCTCTCACCGCCAAAATCTCGGTTGAGTTGATCCTTCACCACTGCTCTTCATCTCCATCAATCCGACAAGTTGATCCTTCAAGTTCAGTAAGGTATATTTAATTTTTTTATTTTTATATTCTTCAACCATACGAGAGTACCTTAGATTTTTTATTTTTATATTCTTCAACTATATGAGAAATTGTTGAAAAATTCCTACGCCAAAATTGTTATATTTTTTATTTTTATATTCTTCAATCATATGTGTTGGTTGTTTTTTTTTTTGATAATTTCACGTAATGCTAAAGAGGGGAAATTCATTTGATTCTGCTTGCTTTTTCATAGTGCTACTTTTTTATTTTTTATTTATGAATGCTTTATCAAAACTCATTAGATGCCCAACATAGGGATGCATAGCTCTAATATTGTTATTGCCACAAGTTTAGAAAATATTATATTAATTAATTTTTTTGCATATTAAAATCTAAAAATTCTGTAAATTAATCTTGCTTCCTAATTAAATTCTATTCTTTGATGTCAAGTACGGGAGATAATACCAATACTGTGATAGAGAGTGGGAGTGTTGATGTTCTGAGCTCAACACTATCTGCTTCAACAAAGCCACCTATTTCAAAGAAAAGTGGTAAAAAGAGATCTTGGGCTTGGGATCATTTCACCAAGATTGACTGTGAAAACAAAAGAGACCAACGAGCCTCGTGCAATTATTGTGGTAAGGATCTTGCTTGCCCTGCTACAAGAGGTACAAGTTGTTTGATCAATCACTTGGGTAGATGTAAGAAATATCCATATAATGAGGTAAAGAATCAAAAGACTTTAGAGTTCATACCTGATAATACTTCAAAAGAGGGGGGAACAAAACATTCACTTGTGTCCCACACTTTTAGTCAAGAAGAATGTAGGAGAGCACTCTCTAGGATGATTATTGATGATGAAATGGCTTTTAAGATTGTGAAACATGAAGGATTTCATCACTTTTGTAGTGTTTTGCAACCAAGGTTTAAACTTGCTTCTCGGTTTACAATGGCTAGAGATTGCTATGAAATGTTTATGGAAAAAAAATTAGAATTGAAGAAATATTTTGCAAATATGTCTTCAAGAGTTTGCCTCACTACTGATATATGGACATCTTGCCAAAACCTTAGTTACATATATCTCACTGCTCATTTCATTGATAATGACTGGACTTTGCATAAAAGAATTATTAAGTTCTGCCCTATTCCTAGTCATAGTGGTGAAGTTATTGGTAGGGCTATTGAGAGATGTTTGCTTGATTGGGGCATTGGCAAGGTTTTTACTGTGACAGTAGACAATGCTAGTTCAAATGATGTTTGTCTTGATTATTTCAAAAAAAGACTTAATAGTTGGAAGGGTAGTGTATTGAATGCTGAACATTTGCATGTGAGATGTGCTGCACATGTCTTAAGTCTAACTGTTAGAGATAGATTGGAGGAGCTGGGTGATTCTATTTTGCGAATTCGCAATGCAGTTAAATATGTTAGATCCTCTCCTTCAAGGTTGCAAAGATTTAAATCTTGTGTTGAAAAAGAAAAAATTGAGAGTAAAAGTCTTGTTTGTTTAGATCTTGAAACTCGATGAAACTCAACTTACATGATGCTAGAGGCTGCTACAAAGTTTCAAAAGGCTTTTGATTTGCTAGAGAGTTTTGATAGCAAATATGTGTCTGAGCTTACAAACAAAAAGGGTTTGCCTACTAGTAGTGATAGGGAGTACACCCAAAATCTAATTCCTTTTCTAAAAATCTTTTATGAAACCACTTTAAAATTGTCTGGTTCACTTTATATAATTGGCAATGTTTACATGCAAGAAATTTATGGTCTTGGAATGATAATTGCTGAAAGGTGTCAAAGTGTTGATCTGAATGCATGTTTGATGGCTAAAAGAATGAAAAAAAAAAATGACAAATATTGGGGAATTGTGAAGAATATTAATGTCATGATTTTCATTGCTGCAATTCTTGACCCAACACTTAAGTTAGATTATGTATCTTGGGTTATTGATTCCACATATGTGGGTGAAGATGCTAGGTTCTTGCATAAGAAGGTAAAGGATACTTTGGACGCTTTGTTCAGTTATTAGAGTTCTATCCATCCTTTAAATGTACAAGGAACTAAACAAGTTAGTATTGCAAGTGACATGGAAGTTGATAGTATAGTAGATGGTGCTAATTTCTTAAACAAATTGTACAAGAAGAAGAAAGTAGGGTCTGGGTCTATCGAAAACAAAACTGAACTGGATAGGTATTTAAGTGAGGAATGTGAATCTTCTGATGATAACAAATTTGACATATTAAGTTGGTGGAAAGGGAACTCATTTAAGTATAAGATCCTTTCTTCAATGGCACGAGATGTGTTGGCTATTCCCGTCTCCACCATTGCATCCGAGTCTGCTTTTAGTGCTGGAGGCCGAGTTTTTGATCCATTTCGTAGCTCTTTAACTCTAAGAATGGTTGAGGCACTTACATGAGGACAAGATTGGTTTAGAGCTTTTTGTGAGCCTATTTGTGTGGAAGAAATTGAAGCGATGGAATCAGGTGAATCTTTAATTATTTTTCATTTACTTAATCTCATTAATTCATTTTATTTGTTTATATAATAGTTAATTCTTTTTTTTTACCAGAGTTATCTTCCATCACCAAAAATCATGCCATCATTGATATTGATGATAGAGAGGCTCATGATTGATATTATTGTGGAGTAGATGATTTCTCCCTGACATCACAAAGGTAAACTTCATCCACTCCCGGCCTTCTATTTAGTTTTCCAATCTTCTGTTGAACTCCTTTATTCTTGTAGATCATAGATGATGTAGTGGCATCAAAGCTAGAGCATTCTTCTCAAGAAAAGACACCGGAGAGGGTGACTGAATTTCACTCTTTATCATTCCTTACTCTTCAATGCCCACCAATTGTAGTCTTTTATTTTATCATAGATGTATTTTATCATGAAGATTATGATATTGTTATGGTGGATATTGTTATGAAGATTTCATTATATTATAAAATTATTTTAACATTTTTATATATAGATAAAAAAATTGATTAACCGATTAACCGATCCATTTGATACGGTTAACCGATCATCGATTAACTGTATCAAATGGATCGGTTACGATTTATGATTTGAAAAAATCGATGAGTTCGATTCGGATTGAAAATTTGAGCAATGGTTCGGTTAACCGAACCATGCTCACCCCTGCTTGTCTGTTCATCGATCCACAGGAAAAGTGAGGAAGGCTCTTCCAATAGCCCAAATGGAGAAGACCTTGTCGGTCCAAGCACTCCAGTGAGGAATGGCCTTTGATCATCCCAATGATGAAGAAGCCTTTAATCGGTTTGAAATCAATGGCTTTTGATCGGCCTCAATGTGCAACGGCTTTTGATTAGCCCAATGTTGAAGGAGCCTTTGATCGGCTTGAAATCAATGGTCTTTGATCGGTCCAATATTGAAAGAGCCATTGATCGGCTTGAAATCAATGGTCTTTGATCGGTCCAATATTGAAGGAGCCTTTGATCGACTTGAAATCAATGCCCTTTGATCGGCATCAACGTACAATGACTTTTGATTAGCCCAATGTTGAAGAAGCCTTTGATCGGCTTGAAATCAATGGCCTCTAATCGACCTCAATGTGCAATGACCGATGATTGACTCAATATTGAAGAAACCTTTGATCGGCTTGAAATCAATGACCTTTGATTGGTCCAATGTTGAAGAAGCCTTTGATTAGCTTGAAATCAATGGCCTTTGATCGACCCAATATTGAAGAAACATTTCATCGACTCCAAAATTAATGGTCTTTGATCGGTCCAATATTTGAAGAAGTTTTTGATCGACTTTAAAATTAACGACTTTATTCGAAGGAGCCTTTGATCGCTATTATGCGGACAGTTTTTGATCAGCCTAGCCTTTGATAGACATTACGTGAATGGTTTGTAATCGGCCCAGCAAGAGCCTTTAAGTGAATGGCCTTTGATCGGCCCAGCAAGAAATAGCCTTTGATCGAAAGATCGAGGCTGAAGCAAGCCATATCTTACGAAGAGGAAAGGTCTCAAGATGTCTCAAATATTTTTATTCCTACATCCTTTCTATACCAAGAAGACATCAATGCACAAAGTACTGTGCTCCACGAATTTCCAAATGCATGTTATTCGCAGTGCATATGCCTTGGAGTCCACCCCGGATCACTTAATCTGGCATGCGCAACAACTTCTTCCCCTTGTTCCACCTCATCATGATGATAGACAAGCACTACAAGAAAAAAGAGTTTTTACGATGAATTTATTTACGATGAAAATATTTTCATCATCAAAAAAGATATTTACAATAAAAAATTATTTTTATCACTAATAAAAATTATTTATGATAAAAATTATTTTTCATCATAAATAGCTCCATATTTGTGATGAAATTTTTTTTTATCATAAATACCTATTATTTATGATATAAATAATCATCATAAATAATAAATTATTTATTATAATTTTATATTTTTAAATATTTATGATAAAAATATTTTCATTGTAAATACTATCGGTATTTATGATGAAAATATATTTTTCATCAAAAATAGATGTTATTTATGATAAAAAATTTTCATCACTAATATTTAAAAAAAATAAAAAATTTTAAAAATTCAAAAATTATATATTATTTATGATAAAAATATTACATCATAAATAATGATTATTAGAAATAAAAATAAAATTTTATCACAAATAATGAATTATTTATGATAAAAAATTTTCATCATTAATATTTAAAAAAAATAAAAAATTTTAAAAATTTAAAAATTATAGATTATTTGTGATGAAGAGGTTACATCATAAATACTAGAGTTTTGATGATGAAAAATATTTTTTGTTACAAATATACAAATATTTATCAAAAAAATTTTTCATCACTAATAGGTGAAAAATATCAAAAAATTTTAAAAATTCACAAACTATAGATTATTAACGACAAAAATATTATGTCATAAATACTGGAGTATTTGTGATGAAACTCAATTTTTCATCACAAATTATCTACTATTTACGATGAATAATTTTTATCACTAATATTTTAAAAAAATAAAAAAATAAAAATTTAAAAATTATAGATTATTTATGATGAAAATATTACATCATAAATACTTAAATATTTATGATGAAAATTAGCTTTTCATCATAAATAATCAACTATTTATGATGAATAATTTTTATTATTAATATTTAAAAAAATAAAAAAATTAAAAATTATAGATTATTTATGATAAAAATATTATGTCATAAATAATTGATATTTATAACAAAAAATAGTTTTTCGTTACAAATACTAATTATTTAAGATAAAAATATTTCATCGCTAATAAATAAAAAAATTAAAAATTTTAAAAAATCAAAAAACTATAGATTATTAGCAATAAAAAAAAATTTCTATCGTAAATAGTCAATTATTTGTGATGAAAATATTTTTATTGTCAATATTTTTAAAAAAATAAAAAATATAAAAATTATAAAAATTATAGATTATTTATGATGAAAATATTACGTCATAAATAACTTAGTGTTTGCGATGAAAATATATTTTCCATCGTAAATAGTCTATTATTTACAATGAAAAAAAATTAAAAATTGATCATTATTTACGATAATACTTTTCGTCTCTAAATTTCTCTGAATCTGTCTCATTGCTCAATTTTACATAGATTGTTGGTTCTATGGACTAACCAAAGATTACAAAGTACAAAGACCTTATATCTGCTCAAGAACATAGAAAGGAGATGATACTGAATCTTTATACGTTAAAATATGATTCACAAAAAAATTATTGACATGGTACTTGATCTTTATAAAGAATAAAATTTTATCAACTTTCAATTGTATAAAAAATAAAACTTTATCAACTGTTCGATGAATTAAATTATGTCATATACTTTTAAACCGTATGTGGAAGGCCTTTGCTGGATCCTTCAGTATTATTTTTTCAGAATGCATTTATAATCTTAATTGGTATGCAATGATTGTTTATTATAAATACTCTCGAACTAGCTAAACTCTTATTATTGCTATCAAGTTCAAAATTTATACTAAGATGGACATACTCTTGAACAGGTATTATCCTTTCTACTATGCTTCTTTTGCATCGGATCTTAGCTACTCGCAGATTAAATTTGAGTTCGGATATCCATTTAAACCTTTTGATCAACTCATGTCCATTCAAATCTTTCGATCAACTTATGACAGTGTTGCCACTAAAAAAATAAATCTAATTAGTTAAATTTTTTAATTATAAATTATATTTGATTGTTAGTTAACATCTACAATGTATCAGTAGAAAAATACTTCTCATCTGATGGTACATGATTACATAATTTTTTTGCATACGTAATTTTTTTTTGTACGTAATTTTTTTTAAAAGAAAATTGATAAATTAATTATTTATATAATTTTTTTATTAATATTTTATTTTCATCATGAATATTTTTTTAATATCATTTTTTGTTGTTAAATTTTTTAGATAGAAAATTTTTTTAGTGAGAAAAATCTAAAATTAATTTTTTATGAAATTATTATTGGAGAATTTTTTTTACAAAAATTATTTTCGATGAAAACTATATTTACATTGCTAATAAGATTATTAATGACTAAAATTTAGTTTTCATTGTAAATAATTTTTTTTATGAAATTTTTTAAGATGAAAAATTTTTTTAGTGGGGATTTTTTTTGGTAGAATTATAGGTGATAAAATTTTAGTTTTCATTGCTAATAAGATTATTGACGATGAATATTTTTCATTGCAAATAATTTTTTTATTTTTTGACTGAATTATTAGCAATGAAAATTATTTTTCCATCGCTAATAACCTAATTAATGAAGCAACACTTTTCATCGTAAATAATTTTTTTTTATGAAAAAAACTTTTTTAACGAGAAAATGAGGTTTTTTTTTACGAGAATTATTAGCAACGAAAATATTTTTTCATCGCTAATAACCTACTTTTCATTGTAAATAAATTTTTTTTTGTGAAAAAATTTTTTAGTGAAAAATATTTTTTTTGGTGAGAACTATTAGCGAAGAAATTTTTTTTCGTTGTTAATAGGCTTCTTAGCAATGAAATTTTTTATTTCATCACAAATAATATTTTTTTATGTAATTATTAATGATGAAAATTAATTATTAGAGATGAAAATTTTTATTGCTAATAGTTTGCGTTCCATCAAGTCCCATCCTGAAATCCATTTTCTTCCCCTCCCCCCTCCCCCTCTTTGCTCTCCCCCCTCTCCCCGTCGATGCGTCCCGCCGCCGTGTTCGCCACCATCCGCAACTGCGTCATCCGCCGTCACCATCCATTGCCATCGTCGCCGTCCTTCACCGTCCACCACTGGTAAGTTTTTTTTTTTGGTGTTTTCTTGGGGCACCGGAGGGCCGACGGGGATGGGGCCGGGTGAGGCTGGCAGGGATGGGGCCGGACCGGCGGCGACTATGACTGGCTCGGTGGTAATTTTTTTTTCTTATTTTTTTTGGGTGTTTTCTTAGGCCACCGAGGGGCTGACAGGGATGGGGCCGAGGCGGGCTGGGTCGACCGTGACTGTGACTGGCCCGACGGTAAGATTTTTTTTATTTTTTCTTGGTATTTTCTCGGACCACCGAGGGGCCGGTGGGGAGGGGCCAGGCTGGCGGCGACTGTGATCGGGCCAGCGGTAGGTTTCTTTTTTTTGTTAGTGTTTTCTTGGGCCACCGTGGGGCCGACGGGGATGGGGCTGGGCCAGGCCGGCAGGGATGGGGCCGTCCAGGCCAGGCTGGCAGCAACTGTGACCGGTCGGGTGGTAAGGTTTTTTTTTTTTGGTGTTTTCTCGAAACACCGGGGGGCTAGTGGGGATGGGGCTGGGTCATGCCGGGTCGGCGACGATTGTGACCGGCTCGGTGGGATGGGGTCTAGGGTCAGGGAGGGTGTCGGCAACGGGGAGGGAGGAAGGGAAGAGAGAAAGGAGGGAGAAAAAGAAAAAAAAAGAAATGAAAGAAAAAAAAGGAGACAGGGTCAGGGAGGGGGCGGTCGGCGGTTAGGGGAGATAGGACCGAGGAGGGGGCCTATCGACGGTCGAAGGAGATGGGGCTGGGGACAGGGCTACTGGCGGTCGGGGGAGACGGAGTTAGGGTGAGACGGGGCCAAGGAGGGTGTCGACCGATGGAGATGGGGTCGGGGAGGGTGTCGGTCGGTGGAGATGCAGTCAGAAAAATTATTTGATTAATTATATTTGTTGCATAAATTTTTTTAGTACTACTGTTGAATTTTTTTAATTATTTAATTAATTAATTTTTTTTACTAACACAATACACATTACTGTTACTTAATTATAATTTAATTATTTTATGTGTTATTTTGTATGCTTTTATTTATTATAATTAAATATAAAAAGTATTTCTATTTTAGAGAAAACTCTATTAAAATTTTTGATGAAAAAATTTCAATATGAAGTTATTCTTTTTTGATAAATTAGAAATTCATCTTTGAATGTATGTTCAAAGATGGTAGTTAAATTGCATTGAGCCATAGATTTTTGTTCAAGAGTCGATCTTCATCGAGATCGACTCTTGGATGTCCCCGTATTTAATTTTTTTGAAAAAATCATAATCTTATTGTTGTTAATAGTTGATATTTTGTTTCATTATGTGGTATTTAGTAGTTATCTGTCTATTGTTCTTCGGGTATATAGTGGATAGGGTACGTAGGCACCATATTCACATCGTATACTTGGAGAATCATGGAGAGATATTGTCGAAATTTTGTACAAACCATATTCATATCGTATACTTGGAGAATCATATTCATATCGATTCACATTTTATCAGTGTAAATTTTGCACGAACATGGTATCAGAATGAGCCGTATATATTAGCAACTCAAGTAAAATAAGTAATATATTTGAAGGATCTAAAGTATCGAGATAATTGGCATATTGTACAAAAAATAACATCTAGATGGTATATGACATACCAACCTGATTAGAGATGGATGAAAATTCAGATTTACATGAAGAGGAAACTTTTCAGCAAGAAGGATAAACATTAGCCGAGCTTTTTGTTGATAAAGAACTTGTAACAGCATCTTTGAATAGGACTGATCTACCGTCCAACAAAGTTGAAGCTGATCATATATTTAATCTTGGTGAGTCAGAGGGCAACGATCAGTTGATAAATGATGATGAGATAGAAGACGACACATATATTAATTATTCTGATTCGGAGGAGGATCTACACATCGAGGAAGATATGAATATTGATGAGTAGATCTATATTCTTCGTTCAATCTTCTCTTACAATAATAGTATGCTATATAATTATATTTATTATAATATAATTTATTTATTATTATTATTATTCAATATTATATTCATTTATATGTCAATTATTGCAGATATGGTACTAGGAGATAGACAATGACGTTCGCATTCACAGTCTAGCTCGGAGGTTGAGATGCCTTCATCGATCTCTGTTGCCGCACCAACTCCATTGTTAGAAGGTCCTGCACCGGTAGGTCCCAATGAGGTGGGTCCCAATGAGATGGGTTCGAGTGAGATGGACTCGAGTGGTATTATTATAGTTTTTATATAATAAAATTTGATTCTTTTATTTGGATAGCTATCATACTAATGATTTATTTATTATTATTTCATATCAGTCTTCATTGTAGTGAGACGAGGGCGAAGTCCATCGAAGAACCTCGCTCTAGAGCGTTGGAGATGCGAGCACTCGAGACAGCATCTCCAGATCGAGATACCAACCGGCTACACCAGGCCTATTAGGAGATAGTGCGAGCCATAGTAGACTGAGCTGGGCATCATATGCCGCAGCTATACTCCCATGACGTTCTTCAATTGGCGTCACGTTCTACCGGATCAGAGACATGTTTTGTACACCCACTTAAAGGTAAAATAAATTATATTGTGAATATTTAATTTGCATAGTATTCTTCTAATATTTGTTATTGGCAGGGTGTATTCGACATCATTGATTTTGAGAAGGATCGTGTGAGGCGAGCTGTGGACACTCATTTATCGTTGCATTTTAGGGATTATCACCATTACATGCATCAGCATTGGTACCATGTGGTGCAGGATCATGGGGAGGAGGCAGTGTGGTAGCAGCCTTATGACAGTATCACTATGGATGACTAGACTGTCATATACCAGCATTACGAGGATTCAGCATATCAGGTTATACATCCAAACTTCTTCTTTTTTTAGAGTTTAATGATTAAATTATTTATTCTTAAATTAAATTTATTATCTACTAATTTGATTGATAACTGTACAGAGAAGATGTGTCCAGAATGCTGTGAATCGGGCAAGACAGACCATACCACATTGTGGGGGTTCGAGGTCGTTCGCTCGTCACATGGAGCACATGGTAGATAATTTTTAATTTTTAATTAGCATATAATTCTCTAGTTATTTAAAATTTTTTTAATTAATTCTCAAATTGCAGAGAGATACTGAGAGTGGCGAGCTTCTTGGTAGGATCGATATCTACCAGTAGACCCACCAGCGATGGTCAAGAGAGTGGACAGCGGGGAGCCAGAAGTTCTTTGTAAGTTTTTTCAATTATTTTTTCATTCACAGTTTGATTTTTGTTACAAAATTAAAATAGCTATAACTTTAATTTTTAAGACTGTATGACAGACATGAGATCCCAGCCTATTCTTGAGGGCTCGATCGCACCCACAAATGATGAGATCTGTGATCAAGTGCTTGGTACGAGATCCTGTTATGTTAGGAGTCTAAAGTATGAGATCACTGCTCCCTTATCCTCACATTCATCTAAGACTGATATCCATTTTACGTGTGAGGCTCGACTAATGGAGGTGCAGAGGCAGGCTGTCGATCCTCGACAGTATACTGTCGAGGATCGACAGCAGGCTGAGTAGTGAGCTCAGGAGTTGGCTGCACGTATCGAGGAGTATCAGCAACTCCAGATCTAGATGATGGAGTGAATGACACAGATGGAGCAAACGATACAGCTGATGAGGCAGCAGCAGACTAGTGCGAGCTCTTTCAAGCACTCTCCTTCTCCAGCTCGTCCTGCAAATGCCGACACTTGACGGCTTCTTTATATATTTTTTTATTTTTATTTAAATTTTTTTATAATTTTAATTTAATATAATAAAATAATAAAATTTATTAATTTACTTATTATGTAAATTTTTTATTTTATTTTTTTAATTTATAAAAATATTATAGATATAAATTAAAAATATATATTCATAAATTATTTTTAAAAAAATATGTTTAAATTATTAGCGATAGAATTATTTTCGATGAAATTTTGATCACCAAAAATATTTCAATACGATAATTTAATTTTTTAATAAATATGAAATTATTAAAATTTTATATATAATTAATAGTGATGAAAATTGTAAATAATTATTAATGATAAAAATTTTTATCAAAAATTATCATATTTACGATGTAACCTTTTCATCATCAATATTTTATAAATTTATTTTTTTAAAAAAATATTATTAAACTAATAGCAATAAAAAAATTTTGTTGCAAAAATTATTATCTATGATGTAAATTTTTCATTGTTAAAAATTTTTAAAATTTTATTTCAAAAAAAATTTAATTAAATTAATAGCAATGAAAAACTTTTCATCGCTATTAATTTTTTATGTATTAGCGATGTTATAATTCGTCACAAATAATTTTTTTGTATGGTTAAAATTTTTCATTAAAAATTTTTAACGATAAAAATTATTTATCATAAATAAATATTATTAGTGATGAAATATTTTTTTCATCGTAAAATATTATCAAGGATGTGATTATTTATGATAAAAAATTAGCGATAAAATTTTTATCGCTAATAACTATTAGCGATGGAAATAGGTTATTAGCAATGATAAATTTTTATCACTAATAATCTGTTTTATTGTTGTGAAGAAAGAGGGAAAGAAAAAGACAGATGGTGGGAGGAGCAAGAGAAGAAAGAAGGAAAAAGGAGGCCACATGCCACCTCCCATGCCTGTCGCATGCTTGATCGGCACTGAAACTAGCCATTATCTGTTAGATTTGTGCTCTAGAAGTTAATTATTGGCTAACATATTTTGTAATTCTAGAACTTAAATTTATACTTATAACTTTTTATTATCAATAAAAATTTTTTTTATTCCAATCATATTTATGTATCTATGATTTATCTTAGAAATTAACAAAGATGATTTTTACATATTCTTAAAGTGTTAAGAATTTGAGACATATATTAATTAGTGGTTAATTTTTAAATGCTCCTGATCAAAGGATCATTTTGGAAGATAGTGATCAATCTAATCGAAATTGATGTACAGTTCACCTCCCTTATAGACAGAGGTCTGCAGTGTAGGGACACTGGGATGAGGGTGCGGGTGGTTGTTAGAGAACAACTTGCACTGAGCATGACCAACAGAAAAATCATATGGATGTCTACTCACTCGTTAATAATTTTTTTGATGCTGCAGTAGTGTGAGTGGTCCTTTGACCTGCAGTGTCATTGGCTATTCACAGTGAGGCTACTGAGTTTGACTACACATTTTCTTGATCCCTAACCATTCGGATCCTTGTTGTGTATGTTGGTTTCAGTTGGTTCAGGTTTGCTGTTTAGAGTAGGATGCATCTAGATGAAATCTATCGATCTTGATAGAAAAGGAGAAGTCCTATGTGATTCGTGAGACTGAGTTCAGAAAGTCTTTGATCAAAGCAAGTATGAATACTGAAAAAAAATTTTCACGTGATTCACAAATGAACTCGAATCGAGCTAATTTAGCATATGACTGACCATTAATAAGGTCTGACGAGTTTTTCATGACCTCCATCAAGTCGGAACTTACGATAGAAGGACTGAATCATATAATAACTGCACCTTAGGGTTCATACTTTCATTCTACTGGATTGTCACTACATACTGCTAGGTGTCACTGATGGATTGTGAGACTCATCGGACGTCGTCTTGATGATCGATGGCCCTCGAAAGATAGAATTGAAATTATTCTAATCCATCGAAAAGAGTTTCAATGATATTGTGATGTAGATAACAATATATCTTACTACTAGATGGAATAGAATCTATGGGGTCACACATTAAGAGATTTAATTTTGAATTTATCAATTGAGCTTATGAAGTTCTAGTTAGGCTAGGATTTATTAAAATCCTATTGGATTTAATAGAACCATGCTAGCACATGGTTAAACCTAATTCTTCTCAAAATTTTGATTGGATCAAGTCCATAGCTTTAAACCTCACCTAAATCTATTTGGATTTAATTGGGCTTTTAATTATGAGTCTAAGAGAATTTGATTAAGTCAATTAGTTGGTTAAATTATCTTCTCATTATCTCTATATTATCTCTTAATTATCTCTAAGTGGTGTGTGGAATAGATGAAAAGAAGGGAGGTGCCTGCCTCTCTTTTTGGCAAGACCAGGGGGCGCCAATCCCCTAGATATGGCAAGAGAGGCCTGCCCCCTTTTGTGGCTTGGCGTGGAGGGGAGAGAAAAAGAGGGGCCATGCCCCCTCTCATTTGTCAGGAAACCCTAAGGGGGCGCCAACCTACCTGCCTTATGTGAGATGGGGCACCCCATATACCTGTCTTTGAAAACTAGTGGCTCTGATACTACTGTTATATTAGATCTGAAAGTTTAGTTGATTTAAAATCGATCTTGTGCTAATATAAGATTGTCCTACTATAGGATTTATCCCTTATATTGTAAAGATTGTCCTCGCATAAGATTGATTGATTTTGAAAATTATTTTTAAAATAATTAAATCAATCTTTTAGATCTAAAAATTTGTATATGTGATATGTCTAATCTAAAATTTAGATATGAAATTAGAATGATTAAAAGTTCACATCAAACTGATATAAGATTGTCCAGGTATAGGGTTTACCCTTTATATTGAAAAAGTTGTTCTAGTTTGATTTGAACTGATTTTTGAAAAGATATTTTTAAAATATTTTAATTATTATTTTAGATCTGATTTTACATATATTTGATATGTGTAAATCTAATTTTAGATCTGAAATTTGATGTATATGTGATGCATGTTTAATTTAGATCTGAAACTATATATATATGTGATATATGATATTAGATTTAGATCTAAAATAGTTTCAAGATTATAAGCTACTAATGCATGTAGTGAAACATAATTTAAAAATTATTTTTAGATCTAAAATTATGTTGTTGCATATGAGTATGGGTTGAACAAATTAGATCTAAGTGATCAAACTACAATTAGGATCTAATTGATTAGATCAGGCTAGAATCTATTTTCGATTTTGAGCAGTTGATTGAACCTAATCAATGGTTGATTAGGATTAGATCAAAGAGGCTCAAAGTCGAGTTTGGTTATAGTTGATCGCATCAATTCATATTTTGATATCAGTTGATTGACTCAAGATCGAATTTGACTCCGAGATTCGGATCCGTTTCAATAGATTAACCTAATCGATTCTAATCGACCAATTTGGTGTCGTAGGCAAGTATTTAGATGGTGGTTATTGAATTGGTTCTGTTGTTTAATCTAATCAATTTTGATTGATGTCTAAGGAAAGCAACGGAGGGACCACCATATATCTTAACTTACCTGGCCATCTTGAGAGATTCAGTTTCGTGTTAGGTTACTTGTTGACTCGAGTTCACCCATATCGACTAGGCTGGTTAGAAATGTTGATGTGCTGACCTAAATTTAATCAGTCGGATGTCAAATCTACTAATTTAGAAGAGATCTAAACCTAAATCTCTTTATTAAATATTAAGTTCAGAGATCTTCCATCATTGTAGAGATGCGGATGCCTTCCTGGCATTGATCATTCTCGACTGATTATAGTAGTTCGATTGTATCGAAAAGGTATAACTACTCTATTGGTATTTAATATCCCAAGATAAAGATGGGGTTGGATATAATAACTGTTAGATGAGGATCCCAATGATGATTTTGCATCTGTTGGTGAACGATAGATCTGACTTAACGAAAAAATATGTCAATAACTATTAGGTGAAGCCGCAGGACTTAGAGACCAAGTCCATTGCATCTTGCTTAGTGAAACAATGGACAAAATGCTGTCCACTCATTAGTCTGTACTCATCAATAACTATTAGGTGATGTGTGTATAGATTAATGGGAGCACAATATCCATTTAAAATCGATCACGTATAAGTTTCTAATTTTTCAATAACTATTAATGGGAGCCTTTATTTATTTTTAAAGCCCTTAGAACAAATAATTTTATAAGTATAAATATCTAACTAAAAATTATTTTTTCTACAGATAACCATGTCGAGTTTCAATCTTTTAGCCCGTATCCTCGATACTAATAGGTTGATCGGTACCAATTATAAAGACTAGCTCCGGAACCTAAAAATTATTCTAAGCTCTGAAAAGCTTACCCATATCCTTAATCAGGAAGCACCTGTGTTACTTGCTCGTTCATCCCCTGATCAACGAGCCACACTTGAGAAATGGATGGACGAAAATAACAAGGCAAAGTGTTACATCTTAGCGTCCATATCCAATGATTTTCAGCAACAGCATGAAGACATGAAGACTGCTAGAGAAATGCTGACCCACCTACAAGAATTGTATGGTGAACGAGTCGCACAGCTCACTTTGAGGTCTCTCGGAGACTTTTCAAAGTGAAGATGCATGATGGGCAGTCTGTCAATGATCATTGTTTGACAATGATCAAGAACATAGACGAGCTTCAGAAGCTCGGTATGAACATAAAAAAAAAGTACAGGTGGATCTGATCCTCCAGTCTCTTTCTGATTCATATGAGTAGTTCATCATGAACTACCATATGAATAAAATTGATGCCCCTTTATCTGAGTTATTGAATATGTTGGTAATGGCAGAGGGCCCCTTGAAGAGTTCAGGATGTACAGTTCTGACTGTGGAACGAGCTTCCTTCAAAAGAAAATCTTCTTTTAAAAAAAAAAGCCTACGAAGAAGCAGAAGAACGAGATCAAGCTCAAGAAGCAGGTTCCGAAGAAGGCCGACAATAATGAAAAATATTTCTATTGCAAAGTCGAAGGCCACTGGAGGAGGAACTGTCCGGCCTACCTGGCGACTGTCAAGAGCAGGAAGAAGGATGGGCCCTCTGAAGGTATGTCTGATATGCTCATTATTAAAACTAATCTAACGATTTTTTCTTCTTCTAGTTGGGTACTTGATTTTGGTTCAAGTGCTCATTTGTGCATTTCTATACAAGATCTTGAAGAAGTTAGAGGGTGAGGGAAGGTGAGATCACTCTCCGAATCGATAATGGAGCAAGAGTTGCTACTGTGGCCGTTGGAACTTATCCTTTGTGATTACCGTTAGGACTTAATTTAATTTTAAAAGATTGTTATTATGTACCTATAATCAGTAGAAGTTTGATTTTCATATCTATGCTGGCACAGGATAATTATAATTTTTATTTCAATAAAAATATGTATTCAATTTATTTCAGAAATAAATTTATTGCATGTACTTTCTTGATTTACGGTCTTTAGCATTTGCATATGGATGCGAGTGTAAATATTAACAAGTAAATTATGAATACTATAGGGTCTAAGAGACTTAGAGATAGGATTAGCCAAAAGTTTCTGTGGGACCTTAGGCTAGGCCATATTGGAGAAGACAGACTCAACAAACTAAAGAAAGATGATCTTTTTGGATCATTGACTTTCGAGTCTCATCCAGTTTGTGAATCATGTCTTAAAAAAAAATGACCAACCTACCCTTTGTGGGACAAGGAGAAAGGACCACTAAGATATTAGCCCTGATACACACTGACATATGTGGTTTATTCGATGTACAAGCCAAAGGTAGCTATGTCTACTTCATAACCTTTATCGATGATTATTCATGGTATGGGCTTGTATATTTGATGCACCAAAAATCTAAAGCCTTTGAAAAGTTCATAGAGTTCAGACATGAAGTAGAAAAACAGATCAAAAAATCTATAAAGGTTCTTCGATCAGATCGAGGAGGAAAATACCTCAGTAAAAAATTTTGAAACTATCTTAAGGATAATGGCATAGTCTCATAGTGGATCCCTCTAAGGACACCTCAGCTCAATGGGGTATCCGAAAGGAGGAATCGGACCCTATTAGATATGGTCCGATCTATGATGAGCTTCATAGAACTTTCTGTCTTTCTCTGGGGATATGCATTGCTTTCTGTGATTCATCTTTTAAATTGGATTCTCTCTAAATTCATTCCTACCACACTATATAAGTTATGGCATGGTAAGAAGCCAACTCTTGGTTACCTCAAGATTTGGGGATGTCCAGTCCATGTCAAGCGACAGTAGGTGGACAAGTTAGAGACTAGGTCCTTTAGGGCTCACTTTATAATATATCTTAAGAAAATCATAGGATACTACTTTTATCTTCCTGAGGATCATAATGTGATTGTGAGCCATCATGTCATATTCTTAAAAAAAGAGTTTATCCAAAATAGAGATAGTAGGAGAAAGATTGAGCTCGAAGAGAATATCTCTGAAGAGCAACGAATCCAAAAACTTGAATCCAATAATGAGCCAGTAGATGTGATACCTTCTCCATCTCATAGATCAAGTAGGGTCTCCTGTCCTCCTGAAAGGTACTTAGGTATTCTTACAGAGGATTTATAGGAAGCATTTCTTATGGGAGATAGGGATATTAGGAATGATCCCAAGATCTACGATGAGGTAATGTCAGATATAGACTTCAAGAAATAGATAAAAGCGATGAAGTCAGAAATTGACTCCATGCTTCCAACCAAGTTTGATCCTTAGTAGATCTACTTAAAGGTATTGTACCTATTGGGTGTAAATAGATTTACAAGAAAAAGTTGGATCGAATGGTAAGGTAAAGACCTATAAGGCAAGACGAGTCACGAAAGGTTATAGTCAATGCAAAGGCATTGACTATCATAAAACTTTTTCGTCTGTGGCTATATTGAAATCCATCCGTACTCTGCCTGTGATAGTAGCCTTTCATAATTATGAAATATGGTAGATAGATGTGAAAACTATCTTCCTAAATAGATATCTTGAGGAAGATATCTATATGAAGCAACCTTTAGATTTCACATCTAGTGATAGTGATCACAAGGTTTGCAAGCTGCAAAGGTCCATATATAGACTTAAATAAGCATCTCGAAGTTGAAACACTTGCTTCAATGATGTGATCAAAATATTTGATTTCATCAAAAATAAAGAGAAGCCGTGTATATATAAAAAGATCAGTGAGAGCACTGTCATATTCTTCGTATTGTATGTGGATGACATCCTCCTGATTGAGAATGATATTTTCATGCTGACATCAGTCAAAATATGATTGTCGAAAGAGTTCATCATGAAAGACCTAAGAGAAGCATCCTATATTTTTGATAAAAAAATCTATAGGGATAGATCTAAGAGAATGATAGGACTCTCACAGTAAATATACATAGAGGAGGTGTTGAATAGATTCAGCATGAAAAACTTCAAGAGGAGTCTTTTGCCCCTTAGACATGGCATTCATCTCTCCAAGAAGATGTGTCCTAACACACCTGAGGAGATTCAACGTATGAGCAAGAACTCTTATGCTTCGATAATAGGAAGCCTCCTGTATGTCAGTTATGTGCACGACCTGATATAGCCCTTGCCGTAAGTGTCACGAGCAGATATCAGGCGAATCCAGATGAAGAATACTTGATTGCTGTTAAAAATATTCTTAAGTACTTGAGAAGGACAAAGAATTTGATATTGATCTTTGATGGAGGATCAGAGCTAAAAGTTGAGAGATACATCGATTCAGATTTTATGACTAATATCGATGATAGAGAGTCTACATCAGGGTGCATCTTCTTATGTAATGATGGTGCGGTTAGCTGGAAGAGTTTCAAGCAACCGATCATTATAGATTCGATCATGAAAGTTGAGTACATCACCGCCTTTGAAGTTGCTAAGAAAGTCTTTTGGTTCAAAAAGTACATTGCGGAGCTGGATGTGATATCATTAGATGTCATTGCATTGCACTGCGATAACAACAGTGCCATAGCCCTCGCTAAGGAGTCCATGTCTCATCAAAAGTCTAAGCACATAGAGCGACGGTTTCACATCATACGCGAATACCTCAAGAAAAAATTTGTTGAGGTGTAGAGACTTGACTCCGTGCTAAACATGACGAACCTGCTGACCAAACCTCTCAGCCAGCAGAAGATCGAAGCTCATCTTAAGAAGATGGATCTTAGGTATATGACCAATTGACTTTAGATCAAGTGAGAGTTTTTTAGATTTATATCCTAGAAGTCAATTATTTACTGATGCATTTTATAATTCTAGGACTTAAATTTGTAACTTTTATTATCAATAAAAAACTTTTTCATTCCAATCATATTTATATGTCTATGATTTGTTCTAGAAATTAACAAAGATGATTTTTATATATTCTTAAAGTGTTAAGAATTTGAGACATACATTAATTAGTGATTAATTTTTAAATACTCCCAATCAAAAAATCATCATGGAGGATAGTGATCAATCCATTCGAGATCGGTACACAGTTCACCTCCCTTATGGGCAGATGAGTCTTGGATCTGCAGTGTAGGGATACTGGGTTGAGGATATAGATGGTTGTTAGAGAACAACTTGCATTAAGTATGACCAACATAAGAACCATATAGATGACTACTCACTCGTCAGTGATCTTTTCGATGCTGTAGTGATGTGAGTGGTCCTTCGACCTACGGTGTCATTGACTATTCACAACGAGGCTACTGAGTTTAACTGTATATTTTTTTGATCCCTAGCCTTTCGGATTTTTGCTGTGTATGTTAATTTCAGTAGGTTCAGGTTCGCTGTTTGGAGTAGGATGCACCTAGATAGAATCTATCGATCTTGATAGAAAAAGCAAAAGTCCTATGCAATTCGCAAAACTGAGTTCAGAAAATTTTTGGCCAAAACAAGTGTGAATATTGAAAATTTTTTTTCACATGATTCATAAATGAACTCGATTCGAGCTAATCTAGCATATGACTAACAATGAGATCTGACGAGCTCTCCATGACTTCCATCAAGTCGAGACTCACGATAGAAAAACTGAATCATATGATAACTGTATCTAGGGGTTCATACTTTCATTCTACTGGATTGTCATTACATACTGCTAGGTGTCACTGATGGATTATAAGACTCATCGAGCATCATCTTGATGATCGATGGCCCTCGAAGGATAGAATTAAAATTGTTCCAATCCATCAAAAAGAGTTTCAATGATATCATGATGAAGATCACAATATATCTCTCCATCATGATATATCTTACTACTAGATAGAATAGAAGTTATGGAGTCACATATTAAGGAATTTAATCTTGAATTTGTCAATTGGGCTTATGAAGTTCTAATTGGATTAGGATTTATTAAAATCCTATTGAGTTTAATAGAACCATGCTAGCACATGGTTAAACTTAATTCTTCTTGAAATTTGATTGGATCAAGTCCATAGCCTTGAACCTAACCTAAATTTATTTGAATTTAATTGGGCTCTTAATTGTGAGCTCAAAAAAATTTGATTAAGTCAATTAATTGACTAAATTATCTCCTCATTATCTCCTAATTATCTCTAAGTGGTGTGTGGAATAGATAGAAAGAAAGGAGGCACCTGCCTCTCTTTTTGGCAAGACTAGGGGCACCAATCCCCTGGATATGGCAAGAGGGGCCCACCCTCTCTTGTGGCTTGGTGTGGAGGAGAGAGAGAGAGAGGGACCATGCCCCCTCTCATTTGTCAGGAAACCCTAAAGGGGTGCTAAAGGTTGGCGCCCCACCTACCTACCCTATGTGAGATGGGGAGCCCCATATATCTATTTAAAGGGACTGATTACATGTCAATTAAGTTGATTTTATTGAAAAAATTAGATTAAAAAGGTAAAGTATTCTTATGAGATAAGGATATATCCTTTTAAATTAATTAGATTCCTCTTTTGAGTCAAGGTAGAGCCTATATAAAGAGAAGGTCTCTTAGGGCTTCTAGTTAATAGAATTTTGTGAAATCAAAATACTCTCCCTCTCCCTTCTCCACGCCTCCCCTCCCTTTTTGCTCTTCCATGCCCAAGGCTTGGGCATCCCACTATTCCACACGTCAGGGTAGAGGTGATCTTCTTCAAGAGTGAAGAACGAGGAGAAGAAGAAGGCTGCAGATCAAGAAATTGATCCCACAATCTAGATCAAAGTGTTGATCTAAGTTCTAAAACTGAGATTCTACTTGGAGAAGAAGAATCTACTATGAGAAGATCAGTTCAAGATTGATCCTGATAGATATCCGTAGAGGTCGGATAGTGTGCGGCTCGAGAACCTACAAATCTATGATCATCGGTTGCAGTGAATTTCTACTCGTACTAAGATATTGAGATTCGATCTTATACTTACTTTTAATTTTATATCATATATATATTTTTTCTTCTAGACTTGGATAGGATTAGATATGATCTTATGCATGTGGGGTTAAAGGGTTTAATCCGATCATTTTTTTGCTGCAATCAAAAAGTTATGAAATCTACACATGCTGACTATCCGAATTTCTAACATCATCGAGGAAGAAGAAAGAGAGGAAGAGGAGGCCATGAGCCCCCTCCCTTGCCTTTCGCATGCGCGGGCACCAAAACCAGCCACCATCGAAGAAGGAAGAAGGGGAGGCCATGGGCCCCTTGTGCGTCCCCCATGCTTTGGCATGTCCAGGGACCCAGCATGGCCAGGGCCCATTGCGATGGCCTTAAGGCCATCTTTGCATGCTCCTGCGGGTCCGAGAATCTTTCAGGCAAACACCTCCGTGCGCCGCAACGACGTCTACGCATCTTCTTCTATCGATGACATCTCTGCACATGTCCTTCGACCATGATCCCCTTCGCACGAGTGCCGCTCTTGGCCGATGTCTCCTCCACATGCATCTCCCTTCGGGCCGAGCCCCCATCGGCTCCGCATGCCTCCTTTCTGACTAAGCCCCCATCAGCCTCCTCGCACTCAGCCTTCGACAATGCTGGGCCCCATCGAGTCCCCATGCGTGTCTTCTGCCTCCATGATCCCAAGGTCACCCATGAGAGGCACCAGACTTTCCTTCGTACACTTGTCTCACCTTCGACGGCCTCAGGGTCACCTACAAGCAGCTTCAACCTCACTTCCATGAGATCACCGCGATCGGCCTCGCCCCCGTAGGCTCATCATGACCACTCTCACCCATGTAGGCTTGCCGCATCCGACCTCGCTCCCATGGCCTCATCATGGTCATCCTCCTTTCTGTGAGCTCATCATGGCCAGACTCACCTCCATGAGGACATCGTTGCCAACCTTGCCTTCAACAGCCGTGAACCTGCCATGGCCTCGCTCTCAACAGTCGTGATCCCGTTGCCGCCGCAAGCTTGTTGCTGCTAACCTCGCCTTACAGATGGGTCTGAGGTCCCAGCATCAAGGAAGTCGCCTGTAGACTGATAAGAATTCTTCTCCACCCCTGCCTCGTTCCCCATGATGCTGAGAAGCCCGCTTGCGGATGAATCTGAGGCCATCTTATTCCCCAGCCTCGTTATCGACGGTGTAGGGAACCCCATCCCCGAATGGATTTGAAGTTTCTCATGGATTCGTGCTCCCCCTTTGGAAGAAAGATGGACAGAGCCTGCCGCCTACACCGACATGGGCAGGTCTAGGGTTTTCTTTGAGATCTGAACTCCCTCGGATTGTGCTTCACCTTAGACGGCGCCAGAAGCTCACCTATGAGCATATTTGAGCTTCCTCCTCTTTCACCCTATTGCCAGCAGCGCCAAACAGTCCACTTGTGGGTAGATCCAGAGCCTTCCCTACTTTTACACTCATCTCCCATGATACTAAGGTTGCCTGTAGCTCAACGTTGTCGACCTCACTTTCAGGAGCTGGTCATGGCTGACCTTGCCACCGCAAGCTCACCGCCACCCGTGCCAAGCAGTAGAACCCGACAAGCCCCTACAAGCCACATGTCGAGACATTCAAGTTAGAAGCTGGGCCCAACCATCCGAGGCGATGTGTCGCTGACCCCTCAGATTGGATCGACCATCAATGCGGACTACGATCAGGTCATCTTGCGTTCCTATTTCTGTCTGACCAACACCAAGCCCACAGTCTTCGAGCTCATGTGACTCCCCACCAATGAGCAGCCCCAATATTCTCCCTGTGCACATCGCACCTCCGACAAGGCCGAGGCCGCTCATAAGCAACCTCGAGGTCCCCTACGTGCGTGTCTCCAGTGATGCCGAGGCTAGAATAGGCTATCTAGAAGCCTCCCCACGCACTCTCAGCATGATCGATGCCACCCATCGATGAGCCCCATGCTTGTGCACAAACAACAGGCTTTACTAGCATTAGAGCTCCTCGCAAAGCCATGCTTGTCTGTATCAGAGCCCTTTGTGCTGAGGCCTCCCATGCATTTGACTTCGGGTAACACTAAAGTCACCAGCTTATCTCTGTACTCAGTTTCACTGCCTTACCTACCATAATAATAAGGATCGTGCAATAAAACTTCTAGTACCATCCTCTTCAAGGAAATCTATCACAAGTTTTTCAAAGCCCAATTCAGATACGCACATCTCAACTATAAGTTGCATATGAATCCACGCTCTCTGATATGGTGCTGCACATCTTGGCTGAAAAGTATCAAATTCTGCATCTTCGACCTGTCCTGTCTGCATTACTCCCTTTGCTTGAGCCAAGGCTCGAACTCGAGAGTAAGGAGGCATGTGTTGGAAGAAATTTTATCCAAACCGAAGATAACAAGAGATCGAGGGCCCAGCATATCATCAGTCTAACCAGCCCACTACCAGTGCTAAAAGATCTTCATCGGCTACGCTATCCCATGTATCCCATTGATTCCCGATTGCACGTTGTCCTTTATGCATGTGCTATGAGGGTGGCCCTAGGTCATTTGAACTTACGCTGGTGACATCATCATAATTAATTGCAAAGATTCTCCTCTACCCAAAAGATATAGTGGATGGTCCCCCCTACAAGCTTGATGTTCTCAAGTCGGGACAATGTGCTCCACATGTATCACCTGACAAGGTGTTAATTGCCTCTCCTTATCCCATCCTCTCATGAGCATTATAATAAGATAAAAGAAGGAGAGAGAAAAGGTGGTGGGAGAGAAAAAGAAGGAAAAGGATGCATTCGGCTTCAGCCCACAGATGCCCATTCTTCACGTGCGTCCAACCCCGTCTCATCCTCCGACTTGACATTGGCCTCCGCTCAGCTCCACTCTTTGGCCATTAGCCCCCAAGAGGCACCTTTATGGTGCTGTCACATCACCATGGGAGTAACCATGAGTAATGCAAGCCCCTCCCATGCTCTCAGCTTTTGCTTGTCAGTCGATACTATTAATAAGTGGGGCCCCCCACATGCCATGAGGTGACAACATCATGAGTGATTCTCAAGGATATCTAATGGAAGATAAAAAATTTCTAACAGTTCTGTGCTCTCCCATGACTAACAACCTGACTAGTGGCCAAGACAGCAAGCAGTAGACCGCAGGTGGGTACAACTAATAAACTATTAGCAGGCAGACAGCCTACTCTGACAGCCTATGGGCTCAGGCCTACCAATTTTCGGTCTCCACCCATAAGGAGAAAAAGAGGGACCCTCCAGGTATGTAACATCTCTCTCACGAACACCTCCTTTTTTCGTCTGTTGGCTAGATGACTGACTTAAACATCGAAGGATCTCTGCTGGAGCCACCTTCGGTGGAGGCTTTTTCTTGTAGGTCTCACTCTTGGCAATCCAATGTTTCACCGACTCCAGCCACTCCGATGCTTGACGAAAATCCACACCAACAGTGATGTTTGACAAAAATCCACACCAACGATAATGTTTGACAAAAAAGTCGCTCTGACGCTTGACGTTTTACTCAATTTGACTGTGAGACTTTGAAAAATTATTTATAAATTAATAGCTAAGATAAAGTAATATTTATTTTTTTTTGTCATAAACTTCACATATGTTGGTTTATCATATGAACCGAGCCCGACTAGAATTTGGATCCAAGTCAGAGCCAAATTTTTGAGCTTAAGATCGGACTATATATGGACCCAATCCGATCCAAATGATCCAATAGGATAAATTTTTTGATCATGGATCTGATCCGATCCGATCTGATTTTTAGTTAGGTTGAGTCTGGATCCAACATTAGGGCCTAATCAAGGAACCGTGTCAGATCGGGATTACTTATAACCCGATCCATCCTGACCTATTTGCACCCCTAAGAGAAGGGGGAGGAGGGAAATGTGAAGGAGCCCTCTCAGTTGCCTGATTAGAGGTGGATCGCAATCATAGTCGGATTGGGACGGTCAGATGTCGTAGCCCAAACCAATCAGATTCGAACCGATTTCTTGTCCATCCCAAACATGCTCAAATCTAGTCCCCTCAAAATGAGCCAAATTCAAGCCAGCCAACTCATTTCATTCCAAGCCAAACTCGAATTTATTGTTCTTTTTAAATTCTCTGTACTTGAATTTCAATTTTAATTGATACAAAATTTATTTTCTTGCGCTTTAAATTTCTGTCTTTTATTTTTTCGTAAGTAGATGCTAGGATCTAGTTAGTAGATCTTAGTACCAATTTATTTTATGCACTTTAAATTTTTATTATTTATTTTTATTGTAAGTAGAAGTTAGGATCTAAATAGTAGATCTTAGTACCAAATTTATTTTTCATACTTTTAATTTCTATTTTTTGACTTAAATTGCTTTTCTTCAAAATTTTTTTTACAAAATCAAAGATTGCAAATCAAAATTCTACCTTCTTTGTGAATTAAATCTACTACTTTCTATATATTTTTAATTTTTATTGAAGTTAGAATTTGATTGATAATCACGATGTCCTAACGACAATATCTTGATCATCTCAATTTTTGGTACCATTGTCGGAGAAGGCACCAATTTTAATATTTAATTTTTTTAATTTTTTTATGAATATAGCTTACTAATTTTTTTTTATTTTTTTATCTTTTTATAAAAAAAAGAGAGATAGAAAGCTTCCAATTTTACTTGATGAGATCAATCCTAGCCCCAACCCTAACTATTCTTTTTAGTATTAATTACTATTTTTTTCTCAAATTAACCTAAAATTCACCCACATAAATCTAATAAAAATTACATGACAAGAGTAGATATTTAATTATTTGAAAGCATTCATCATCTTAGATTTACTTTTGGTGATCGCTAGAGACAAGGTAAGCTTTCAAGTTTGATTACTTTCATGCATCTAATTTAGTTGTATAGAACTCCTTGTCTGAAATTGGTTGTGCATATTCATCTCAAAATAATTTAAGGGCAACACCCATAACAAGATAAGATGGAGATCTCATCACCCTTTCTTAGCCCAAAAACAACCAACCAGCATCCTGTATTAACCCAAACCTAACTAAAATTAAGTAGACATTGGCCCCTAGGATCAATTGAGTTCAGTTTGAGATTGTGGTGAAGTCAAGTGCAAAATAAGTTTGGACTCACCCCTGAAACTAGTATCTAAGACAAAAGGTTACAAAGGCTCAGCCTAAGTGGACTCGTGGTTATTTAATTGGTTCCGTTAGCTTATCTGGCCAATCTAATTGATATCTAAGACAAGCAATGGAGGGATCCCCATGACCGCACCTCTTACCTGGCTAGTTGAAGAAAGTATGAATATACCCAATTTGTATCTAAGCTAAGCCACTCTACATCAAACTATTAGGTCTAAGAAATCTGTAGGTGTCTAGGTTTAATTATCTGCTAACTTGATTACAATTAACACTCAATCACAACTAATTCTTCTCACTTTTCGTCTTTAAGTCTAGGGCTTTCTTGAGGATCTTACCTTTAGAACTTCTCTCTTTCTTTCTCTTCTCTTTTTCTTTCTTCCTCTTCTTAAAAAATAAAATTTTAAAAAAAATTTGAACCACACATATTAGGATTTGTACTGGTACATGCATGGTATAATTTTTTTCTGATCTAGTTGAACTTAATTCTAAAATTGAACGATCGATCCATGTTAAACCTGATAATCAAATGGCTGAAAATCCTAAGAACCACCTAGGTAGATGAAGGAATATTTTATTTCTTCCACCTATAATCCATCAATATTTTCATCATTCTATGGAATCAAACATTCAAAATCTAGTCCTAAGATCGATCTGAACTTGATAGTTTAAAAATTAGATAAAATCAACTTTCTTATAGATAAATACCTAGCCTTAGATCTACAATCTTTTGTGTAATACACACCATCTCTCAATTATCAAGATATTCGTTCTATCTGTGCTAGTCCAGCCCATCATGTGAGTGAATATCCTACGGCTGCACAGTTTTTATCTTTTATCCAAGAA
This sequence comes from Elaeis guineensis, assembly GCF_000442705.2. Taxonomy (NCBI): domain Eukaryota; kingdom Viridiplantae; phylum Streptophyta; class Magnoliopsida; order Arecales; family Arecaceae; genus Elaeis; species Elaeis guineensis. The sequence goes on along the minus strand of NC_025993.2, from coordinate 179,099,008 downwards.
CAAGTTCAAACTACTCAAGGTTACTCCAATCCTGTCAATGATCCATTCTTAAATGTATATAACCAAGATTGAAGGAACCACCCTAATTTTTTTTGAAAATCCCAACAGACTCAGGCTCAAATTTTTTTGTGCAAAACTTTTAGAATAGGCCCCAATACCAAAACTATGCCTATAATAGAGGTCAATCTAGTCAGCCTATCCAACCATCCTATTATAATCAGCCATCATACCCACCTCCTCAACAGATCAATCTAGCCGATGATAGGTTTAGCCAACTTCAATAAATGATTATGATCCAACAGCAATCCCTTGCTAGGCTAGAAGCACAAATAGGTCAATTAGCTGAGTCTACCATGAGGAGAGAACTAGGTCAATTATCGAGCTAATCAATATCGAATTTTGAAAATGATCCATTCATCTACCAACCACCTGGACCTCATCATCAATCTAATATCCTACTTAAGAATCTTTAATTTGAAAATAACAAAATAATTTCTTAGCTTAAAAGTGATAGGATTCTTAAAGATCCATATCAAGTCTAGGTGAGTGAGGTTAGTACTGATGCTAGCCAAAGTGTGAATTTAGAAGAGGAGGTTAGTACTAAGGCTAACCCAATAGAAGAACATGAGTTTGAATTTGTTACTGATCTAAGTGAAAAAGATAAAGAAGAGAAGAGAACAGATGAGTTACCTGAGATATATAAATCAAGAGTCTCATTTTTTTCAACCCTAGAAGCCAGTTCTTCCACTTTAGAATCACCTCCTCTAGAACTGAAGTCATCTTTGATCACATCTGAGTACACATATTTAAAATCAAGTGACACCCTTCCAGTACCCATTACTTCAAACTCAACTCCTAACCCAAAAACTCAATTCATGAACATTTTAGAAGAACAAATAAGAGAAATTCTCAGCAAACAAGGGGTCTATCAATGGATCTATGAATTATCTTCTTAATATTGAAAAGATAAAACTGACAAAAAATAAAATTATGAAATACTTTTTGAAGATTGGCAATAAAATACTAAAATTTATTATAAGCCATCTTCCTAAGATTGACAATCCAAAATCATTAAAATTTATCAATCCAATATTTAACACAGGATAGGTAAGAGAATCGACATAGTCTGACTGAAGACGATAAACTTAGTACTTCCTGAGAGGCAACCCAGTTTTTAATTTTTATTTTTTTTATAATTTTTTTAGGTTAGTCGAGTCTTACTTTGAGTCTTTTATAGAGATCTAAAGATAATTTTGGCTAAGTTGGGGGGAGAATCAATTTTGAAAAGACTTCTAAATCAGATGACATCTCTCTTTTTCTTTCTCTTTGCGTGCATCCTTCATTTTTTCTACTCCATTGAGGATAATGTCGATTAAGTTAGAAAAAAAAATTAATAATAAAAATTTTTAAATTTTTAAAGTCTTCAAGTAAGTTAGTATTTAGTATTTAAGCATCTGATTATATTTAAGAATCAAGTTAAACCAAATATTTTTTAAAAAAAATTGATGTACAGTTTAAAAAGTTTATGAGATATTGAGGGATCAAGTATTAAGAAAACTCAATAAAGAGTTAAGTTTAAAACTTAAATAATTTTTTTTGAGTATTTTTAAATTTTTCTATCAATATCAAAGAAGAGTTTACTTCTTATGAGCTTGTGTAGGGTAACTATACATTTCTTTACATATATATATTAAAAAAAAAGTTTTCAAGTACTTCATACTGAGTAACCGGGCCTCTTTGTCTAAACAAGCATTAAGTTTCACGTCAAAAGGTATGAAGGATAAAGAAGCTTTGTTGTAAAGTTAGTTTTAACTCGTAGCTTGTTTGATTCGAGCAAGTAGGTTCTAGGGATATTCTATATCTAGTACCCTAAAATCGTCTGGTTTGAAAGTCATTGGCTGAAAACTCGCTACATGGGTCAAACAAAAAGCTTAAGGGGTTAAGATACTCAATAGCAGTTCAACTTAAAAAAAAAATCAATAAATGAAGGACTAAAGTAACAAACACTTGTCCATATGAAGGTTAATGATTTGAAGATAAAGATAGGAATAAATTTAAAAAAAATTCAAAAAAAAATTAGTGTTCTTAGTTTAACTCTCATATGGATTAGTATTAATACTCCAATGACATATCTCACTCATGCTCTACTGAACATCAATGATCTTTTGAAAATTATTTGGTGAAATTCGAAACTTTAAGTTAAACGGTACTTAATTCTAAATTCTTTCTTTACTCGAGGATGAGCAAAATTCAAGTTGAAAGATGTGACAAATGATATATTTTTTTATTTATTGAAATTATTTTCAATAATTTATAGTGCTAACATCTTCTTAAAAACCAAATTTCATGAATAAATTAAATTTTCTTACAAAAATAAATAATTCTAAAAAATATATAAAATTAGAAAATATTTATAAAAAATAGATATTAATTCAATTGAGCAATTTAAGTATCAAAATGATGAAAAATTTTTGAGAAATTTAATACATATTTTTTTTTTCAAATTTTCAGGTAAAAATTGGAACAAAAATCGAGCCAAAATATCCTAAAAAATAAAAAATATTACCTTTGGTGCATGGTGGACCAGCCGCTCGATCCACAGAGTCAATGGCACGGTCCATTGGAAATGTTATGTGGTCCACAGGCACAGCTCATGGCGGGCGGAAGTCTCTTCGCGTGATCCAACGGTCCACATTCATCCCAACCTAGATCTGACAGTTCACATTTATTGTCGGTTGAAAGAAGGACTCTTGGGTGCGATTCGATGGTCAAAAACTCATTCATCATGAGATCCAATGGTCAGTGTCATTCTTGACTTTGAATAGGATTCCTGAGTGCGATCTGACGGCCCAGATGTGATCCATCATGAAATCGGACGGTTAAGGATGCTCTCGATTGAGAATAAGAGATAAACAGTGCGATCCGATGGTCAGAAATTGATTAAAGATGCGATCGGATGGCTGACAATTGATCCAACTTTGATAACTAATACAATTCTATTTTTTTTGGATAGATCTGGGTGGTCTAAGCTCCATCCGATGGCCAAAAAAATTTTTAAGTGTTTAATACATTTCTAAGGGTTTTAAGACTCCTTTTCCTATCAAAAAAAATATGAAAAATTTATTTATAAATAGGAGGTCTGAAAATAAGTCTTAAGAGCAAAAAAATTGAGTAGAAAGTTAAAAAAAAATATTAAAGCTTTAGAGACCCAAGGAGAAGAAGAAAAAAAATCAGTTCACTCTACGGAGTACGACGGAAGAAGGAGAGGTCATCAACCATCTTGCCGATGAGGCTAGATTGATCAACTTCAGATCTTTGTTATAGTTTTATTTTTATTTTATTTTATTATTTTTTTAAATTTTTTATACTTAAATTTTAATTTTAATTAATATAAAATTTATTTTCTTGCACTTTAAATTCTTGTCTTTTATTTTTTCGCAAGTAGATGCTAGGATCTAGTTAGTAGATCTTAGTACCAATTTATTTTATACACTTTAAATTCTTATTATTTATTTTTATTACAAGTAAAAGCTAAGATCTAAATAGTAGATCTTAGTATCGAATTTATTTTTTGCACTTTTAATTTCTATTTTTCGACTTAAATTGCTTTTCTTCAAAATTTTATTTTTTTTATAAAATCAAAGATTTTAAATCAAAATCCTACCTTCTCTGTGGATTTGACATGACTCATTATTTTTTATATATTTTTAATTTTTATTGAAGTTAAAATTTGATTGATAATCATGGTGTCCTAACGACAACATCGCGATCATATCAACATTAAGAGGAAGCTTTTCAACAAGAAGAATAAATATTAGCCGAACTTTTTATTGATGAAGAACTTATAATGGTATCTTTGAATAGGACTGATCTACCATCCAACGAAGTTAAAACTAATTTTATATTTAATCTTGATGAGTCGGAGGACGACGATCAGTTCATAAATGATGATGAGATAGAAGATGACACATATAACAATTATTATGATTTGGAGGAGGATCTACACATCAAGAAAGATACAAATATTGATGAGTAGATCTATATTCTTCGTTCAATCTTCTCTTACAATAATGGTATGCGATATAATTATATTCATTAGAATATAATTTATTTATTATTATTATTATTCAATATTATATTTATTTATATGTCAAAAATTGTAGATATGACATCAGGAGACAAACAACGATATTTGCATTCACAGTCTATCGAAGAGGTTGAGGCACCTTCATCGATCTCCATTGCTACACCGGCCCCATTGCTAGAGGATCCTGCACTGGTAGGTCCCAGTGAGGTGGGTCCCAATGAGGCGGGTCCTAGTGAGATGGATTCGAGTGATATTATTATACTTTTTATATAATAAAATTTAATTTTTTTATTTAGATAGCTATTATACTAATGATTTATTTATTATTATTTCAGACCAATCTTTATCGATAGTGCAAGGGCGAGGTCCATCGAAGAACTTCGTTCTAGAGCGTCAGAGACGCGAGCACTCAGGACAGCATCTCCGTATCGAGATACCATCCAGCTACACCAAGTCCATTAGAAGATGGTGCAAGTCGTGGCAGACTGAGCTGGGCATCATATACCGCAGCTATGCCCCTGTGATGCTTTTCGATTGGCGTCACGTTCTACCGACTCAGAAAGAGATTTTCTACATCCACTTATAGGTAAAATAAATTATATTATGAATATTTAATTTGCATAGTATTCTTCTAATATTTGTTATTAACAGGATGTATTCGACATCATTGATTTTGAGAAGGATCGTGTGCGGCGAGCCGTGGACACTCATTTATCGTTTATTTCAAAGATTATCACCATCACATGCATCAGCATTGGTACCATATGGTACAGGATCATGGAGAGGAGGCAGCGGGACAGTAGCCCTACGACAGCATCACCATGGATGATTGGACTGTCATATACTGGCATTACGAAGATCCAGCATATCAGGTTACACATCCAAACTTCTTCTTCTTTTTTAGAGTTTAATGATTGAATCATTTATTCTTAAATTAAATTTATTATCTACTAATTTGATCGATAACTATACAGAGAAGATGTGCCCAAAATGTCGTGAATCGAGCGAGATAGATCATACCATATTATGGGGGTTCGAGGTCGTTCGCTCATCTTATGGAGCATATGATAGGTAATTTTTAATTTTTAATTAGTACATAATTATCTATTTATTTAAAAAAAATTAATTAATTATGCTCAAATTGCAGAGAGATGCTGAGAGTGGCGAGCTTTCTAGTATGATCGATATCTACCAACAGACCCACCAGCGACGGTCAGGAGAGTAGATGATGGAGAGCCAGGAGCTCTCTATAAGTTTTTTTAATTATTTTTTTATTCACGATTTGATTTTTATTATAAAATTAAAATAGCTATAACTTTAATTTTTAAGACCGTATGACAGACATGAGATCCCAACCTATCTCTGAGGGCTCAACCGTACCTACAGATGATGAGATCTGTGATCAGATGCTTGGTATGAGATCTTATTATATTAGGAGTCTAGGATATGGGATCACTGCTCCCTCATCCTTACACTCATCTAGGGCTGACATCCATCCTGCTTGTGAGGCTCGACTGACGGAGGTGCAGAGGCAGGCTGTCGAGGATCAACAGTGGGCTGAGCAACGAGCTCAAGAGTTAGCTGCACGTGTCGATAAGTATCAACAGCTCCAGATCCAGATGATGAAGTGGATGGCATAGATGGAGTAGACAATACAGCTGATGAGGCAGCAGCAGGTCGGTCCGAGCTCTTTCGAGCGCTCTCCTTTCCCAACTCGTTCTTCAGATGCCGACACTTGATAGCTTCTTCATGTAATTTTTTATTTTTATTTCAAAATTTTTATAATTTTAATTTAATATAATAAAATAATAAAATTTATTTATAGATTTATTATATAAATTTTTTATTTTTATTTTATAAAAAATATTATAAATATAAATTAAAATATATATTCATAAATTTTTTATAAAAAAATATGTTTAAATTATTAGTGATGAAATTATTTTTGATAAAATATTGGTCACTAAAAATATTTTAGTATGATAATTTAATTTTTCAATAAATATAAAATTATTAAATTTTATATAAAATTAATAGTGATAAAAATTTATTCATTGTAAATAATTATTAGCGATAAAAATTTTTATTAAAATTTATTATATTTACAATGTAAGTTTTACGTTGCTAATATTATTTAAATTTGATTTTTAAAAAATTTATTATTAAATTAATAATGATGAAAAATTTATATTATAAAAAATATTATTTGCGACATAAAATTTTTCATCACTAAAAGTTTTTAAAAATTTTATTTCAAAAAAAATTTAATTAAATTAATAGTGATAAAAATATTTTTGATGCTATTAATTTTTTATTTATTAGCGATGTTATAATTCATCATAAATTTTTTTTTATGAATAAAATTTTTCATCAAAAATTTTTTAACGATGAAAATTATTCATCATAAATAACTATTATTAGCGATGAAATATTTTTTTCATCGTAAAATATTATCAATAACGTGATGATTTATGATCAATTATTAGCGATAAAAATTTCATCGCTAATAACTATTAGCGATGAAAATAGATTATTAGTGATAAAAATTTTTCATCACTAATAACCTATTTTGTTGTAGTGTCTCTTGCCTCCATCATTCTCTCTTCGATAATTTTTGGATGACCGCCAGCTATCCCACCCTCTGTTCATCTCTTGCAGTCTCTCCATTGTCATGCACGATCAGAGACGGTATCCGAAGAGTCTAATCACTCTCTGTGAAGCATCTTCTCCTATTCTTGGCTGGTAATGCTTCTTTTCTCTAATTTTTTATTGATTATTCATTATTTAGTAAGTTATGATATTTGTTTAGTAGTATGGCTTCGATCAACACATCAAAAGCACTTGATTTTGAGAAAAAATCTAAGTTTTTTCATGCGTTGAGGCATTTTTTGAAATGCCATTGATTGTTGGACGTGATATCCAACATTTATACTTCAATTACTACATGTATTGTGGTCCCATTTTGACTTTATTCTAATGGTCCGACAGCCAAAGAATAGGGATTGCGGCTATGTGTACTGTGGACCCATTTGGCTGTAAATATATTTTTAGAATATGTGATCCTTTCTTGTGGTCCCACTGTATATTTTTCACCTTTATCTATATCAATGTAGTGGAAATAGAGACTTTCTTTATGTATGGACTGGCATTTCAGACATTTTAAATATATAGTGAAAGTAGTTAAAATATCTTCAATCCACTTCTACCGATGCTAAGTTTAATATGGACATATAGTTTCGGCTTTTTAAATGCATGGTGCAATGAAAATGCAAGTTTTTTATCTACTGTTTGGACTGATGTTGTAGTCCTTTTTGAGTCGATGTTTCACTTTGGATAGCATTGCTTTTCAATGCACAATGCTTTTCATGTTAACTCCGTATGAACTTCATGTATCACTTGTTCTATATTTCAAAGATGGACAATAATTTTTTTTACTATACGGATCTTCTATGGTGGGTCCTTCAAGTATCATCCTTACTACCACTACAATGGTGGGTTAGTAAGATACTTCAATAACTGTGACCCGGATAGGTTCAGCATTACTGAGCTAGACAATATGCTTGATCAATTAGGGTATAGAAATTATACCCACTTTTATTGCCTCATTCCAGGTTGCACAATTGAAAATGGGTTGAGGGAACTAAGGGTCGATACAGATATTATAGAGATGCTGGCTTGTACTAGAGAGACTGATATAGTCCAAGTTTATGTAGAGCATCCGCAAGAAGAAGCTGCTACCACTCAGAAAGCTGCTACCACTCAGGAAGTAGAAATGCCACAGTTACTACATCTATGCCTCCACAAGTGTCGTTGATTAAGGGTTAGGCAGTATGTGCCAAGGAAGCCACTGCCTCCATGCTAAAAACTAGAATCAAAAGATTGGCTGTAAAAAGTGTTGGTGGAAGAAGACCACTAAACTTTGGAGGTGCTGCCCCTTAAGAGCCTACACCTGGCACTTCCAGCAACACGGATGCATCACTTAGTCAACTAAGTGATTTAGATGATGATGATGATGATTTTTTTGACGAGTATGTAGACGAAGATGTTATTGATGAGGAAATAATTTTTTTGATAAGGAGCAACCTACTGGGATGAAAATGGAGAGTAGTAATAGCTCTCACCTCTACTCGTTGGGTAGTGATAGTGATTTTGATTTGGTTTTTCGAATTCACAGCATCCTGAATTTAATGAATCTGCAGATACAAAATGCCCAATCAAACTTTGTGTTGGAATGAGGTTCAACAATGCTGCACAGTTTAGAAAGATACCATGGCTTTATAGCATAAAGGAGGATTTTGATTTTGTATATAAGAAGAATGAGTCAAGTCGTATTACTGCTATATGCAAGCAGGGTTGTGCATGGAAGATTCATGCTTCATCGATATAGAGAGAGGATACCTATCAAATCAAGACATTCCAACCAGTGCATAGTTGTGGGAGGTAGTTTCAAAATCATAATATAGCATCTAAGTTTCTAGCTGAGAAATACCTTAAGGAGATTAGATCAGATGCAAAATGGAGTGTCAAGGGCTTCAGAGAGCATGTAAGGAGGGATGTGAAGGTCTCTGTTTCGAGATCATAATGCTATCGGGCCAAGGCTAAAGCATTAGAGATGATGTAGGAGAGTCATAAGAAGCAATATGCCCATCTATGAGATTACTGCCTGATCATTAGGCAGACTAATCCTGGTAGCACAATGTTGATGGATGTCAGGAGGCCAAATGAGGACAGTCAGCCTATCTTTAGAAGATTATACTGTTGTCTTATAGCATGCAAGCATGACTTCGTCAATGGTTGTAGACCTATGATTGGACTAGATAGATGCCACTTGAAGGGCTCAGTTGGAAGTCAGCTCCTGGTTATAGTGGGGAAAGATGGTAATGACAATATATTTTTCATTGCATGGGCCGTCGTCGAGGCAGAGACGAAAGATAGCTGGAGCTGACTTTTGAAATATTTATCGAGAGACATTGGGCCCTTAAAGGAGTATGGCTGGACTTTTATGTTAGATAGACAAAAAGTATGTTCAATACATGTAGTTTACATTCCTAAGTTATCATAGTATTTTGTTTTTAAGTATTCACAACATGGACACATATGCAGGGTCTTGTTAAGATATTTCAGACTATTTTTTCCATCGCTGATCACATATTTTGTGTGTGACACTTGCATGCTAATTTTAAAAGTGCTAGCTTTAAGGGTAAGAATTATAGAGATGCCCTTTGAAAATGTGTCAGGGCGACCACACTTCATGAATTTCAATTTGTCATGGATGAGCTCTGACAACTTGATGAGACGGCATGGCAATGGCTCAGCCAACATCCACCTGAGTTGTGGTCAAGACATGCATTCAGTCCGAGAAGCAAATGTAGTATGCTGATAAACAATATATGCAAGTCCTTTGATAAGTACATAGTCAATGCTCAAGATAAGCCTATTATCACTTTGTTGGAGACTATTAGGAGGCTCTTGATGCAATGGTTCTAAGCAAAAAGAGATGGCTTAGATTAGATTACAAGGCCTCTTTGCCCTAAAATTTAAAAGAAGTTGGAGAGAGCTAAGGTGGCAGCTATGGATTGTAACTGCATATAAGAAGGAGGGCACAAATTTGAAGTGGAGCATGGTAATGATAGATTTGTTATCGACTTGGAGAAGAGTATTTGTGGATGTAGGATGTGGGATTTAATTGGCATCCTATGTTGCTATGCTGTGGCAGCTATTATATTCATTAGAAAGGATGCAGTATACTTTGTCAGTGCATAGTACACCAAAGATATATTTTTACAGGCTTACGAGCAATTCATTGAGCCAGTTCCTAGCATGAAATCTAGGCCAACAATAGACTACCCCATTGTCTCTCCCCCTCCCCTAAGGGCTCCTCCAGGTAGACCAAAAAAGGCAAGAAAAAAAGAAGAGGATAAGCCAAAGGATTTTGGTAGAATCAGAAGAAGGGATGGGTCTTTAAGATGTAAGAATTGCCAACAATAGGACTATAGCTCGAAGACTTGCAAGGGTCCTAGGAAGGAGAAAGCAAAGATGAAAGAATAGAAAATTGGAGCCAGTCAAACAGGAAGCACAATTAGCAGGAAAAAGAAGAGATCACAGATTTAATTTGCTTATTTCTAAAATATAATATATATCTATATAATATGTATCTAATTGATTTTTACTTATGTTTCAACTATTTTTTTTCAGATTCAACAAATTAAAAGAAAAAAAGAAGAGAGCTGCAACTTCCTCCCAAACAGCAGTCTCCCTGCATGCATCCTCTCAATTAGCAGTAGCCTCTACCCCATCTCAACCAGTAGCACCCTCCCTGCATGGCTCCTCCTAACCAGCAGCAGCCTCTATCTCATCCCAACTAGCAGCAACCTTTATGTCCTCCCAACCAGCAGCACCTGGACCTTCAACAGCAGCCTCCCAATTATGAAATTTATTTGTTTTGATATATTTTGGATGAAACTTTATATAATTTTGGATGATACTTTGTATGATACAAAGTTTAAAGTGATACATTGGTAATGATGTATTTTATTTGGATGAAACTTTGTATAATTTTGGATGTTGAAACTTTGTTAATGATGTGTCTAAAGTGATACAAAGGCCTTTGATACATTGTTAATGATGTGTTTAAAGTGTTGAAACATGTGTTAATGATGTGTTTAAAGTGATACATGTGTTAATGATGTGTTTAAAGTGATACAGGTGATTAACTTATATTTACAGTCAGTTTGTGTTTGTAATTTACATGACATACAGATTTTGAAACTCCATCCGTTAAGGTACCCTTATGCACTTTGATAAAACTAAAGGGAGTGTAAATGAAACAATAGTTTTACTATAAGGGGTGTATGTGAAACTTTGCAAACTTGGATGGGGGGTAAGGATTGCAAAGACAAAGTACGGGGGGTATCACCATGATGTATGAAATCTTTAGACAACATTACTTTATAGTGTTCGAGGTTTAGGAAAAGTGTTCCTTGCGGATACTTTTACAAAACCACCAATTCTTACTTTAGAAAATGCATTGCTTATCAAAACTTTATGGTATCTTTACTTGACAACATGTATTCCTTTCCATATTGTTTACAATGCCACCTGTAAATTTATCAGTCTATAAAATACGCACATATTTGCTTCAAATGGAATGGATTCTCATTACATAATTGATTATAAATTACAAAATAGGCTTGAAACGTCATTACAAAATGGGATGAAGCTCAAACATTCAAAGCCATAAAAACCCAGCTTACTTAGAACATTTAAAACTCAAAGCCTTAAAATACAAAGCCATTAAAATCCAGCATGCTAGCACAAAGTAAAAGGCCTATTTCACCTGTCTTTTGTAACTTGAAATCTCAACTTCAAGCTTCTTATTTTGTTGCAACAATCGGTTAATAATATCGTTATCCCTTGCATTTGAAATCGGATCAAACCAATGGAAGTAACCACAACCCCTATGTACCTGAAACATTAATTTGTGGCTCAAGGTTAAAGGCAAAAATAGAATAATTCATTGAAAAAATAGAAATGTCAACATACCGTATACAATCCGCATCCGAAGAAACAACAGCCAGAGTTTGCAGATGTCCATAAGGTTCTTAATGGCGATCTTATTCTGCAATAGCAAAAATTGATCGGACGGGTGGACATGTTTCCAGAAAAACTTGATTCAGCAGGCTCCATCATCTCTTTCTACTTCCACACCACTCCATTTTCAGAGGACTACTTGGTTTGGGATTTCTTCTTCTTCTCTCCGCTTGATTTGGGATCGTCCTCAGCTCTCCCAATCCATTGAATTAGGTTTTTTTTTTGAAAGTATGAACAAAAGGATCAAAGCCCTTTGAATAGTTTAATAACTGACACTAAGGTTACTGTTGTCATTTAAAAAAATTGGGGTATCACGTGATGGCCACGTGATACCTTTCTATTAATGGAGATGAATGGTGGGACCACATTGAAACAGTTTGATAAGTACAAGGATCAATTTGACACTTTCTAAAGTACAAGAGGTGTAAGTGAGATTGAAATAAATATGAGGGGACATTCCTATAATTTTTTCTTAATATTATAACATCCTATAGGTAAAACACCTTTCAAATATATTTTTTAATATTTTTATGATATTCTATATTAAAATTATGACATTCTGTATTAAAATTATGATACTTCTAAAAAATAGTTTTGACAATATTATGATATTTTAGATTAAAATTATAATATTCTAAGTTAATATTATAATATTCTGTAGGTAAAACACATCCCAAATATATTTTTTTGATATTTTTATGATATTTTAGATTAAAATTATGATATTTTATATTAAAATTATGATATTCTATAAGTAAAATATCTTTTAAAGATAATTTTGATAATATTATGATATTCTAGATCAAAATTATAATATTTTAGATTAGTATTATCATATCCTATAGATAAAATATCTTTCAAATATATTTTTTGATATTTTTATGATATTTTGAATCAAAATTATGATATTCTAAATTAATATTATGATATTCTATAAATAAAATATCTCTCAAATATATTTTTTAATATTTTTATGATATTTTAGATCAAAATTATGATATTTTATATTAAAATTATAATATTCTATAAATAAAATATCTTTTGAAGATAGTTTTGATAATATTATGATATTTTAAATCAAAATTATGATATTTTAGATTAATATTATAACATCCTGTAGGTAAAATACTTCAAAATTAATATTTTTTGATAATTTTATAATATTTTGATCCAAAATTATGATATTTTATATTAAAATTATATATTTTTTATTTTAAAAAACTTTCTGTACATCTTTTATATAGATTCATGCAAATGATCAATTGATGGGCTTCATATGGTGGTTATCATAAGAATCCAAATTTTTCTAGTGTACCACATGCAAATAATGATAATGTTAATTCTCATGTTGGGATGAATTTCAATTTAGTAACCGATGTGTATAATTTCTACCATACTTATACAAAAGAGAGCCGATTTTGGATTCACAACCATGTGCGGTAGGTCCAATAACAAAAAAAAATTATGCTTCAAACATCTAATATGTTGGAGGAAAGGAGGATTGGGATGTCACTCTTCATCACTACTGTAGGGCCACCGACAAACCAAAGGATCTTCTTCCAAGCCTATAAGAGAAATGGTTTATGATAGAAAAATAATTTATGGTAAGAAAAGGAGTGTAGGAGGAATGAGGAAGGAGAGGGCCAAGGATGAAAATAATATGTTATAAATTTTTTATCAGATATCATAATTTGTAAATCGGATGTTTTAATTTCATCAAAATGTGAATATATTGTAATAGATGGTTTAAAAAATTTGTTACTTAAATAAAATATGATCTCAAATTGAAAATATATTGCATGGATTGATCATAATTATGCAATACTTTTTGCTTCAAAATAATTTTTTTACGAATGACTTCATAATTTTGATATAGGATGTCATATTTTTATGAATATTATATTTAAAAATATTTTTTATATCAAAATATCATAATTTTAATTTATAATATCATAATTTTGATTTAAAATATCATAATTCTGTGTTTGAGGATGTTTATTATGTCGGATGTCATAATTTTAATCTACGATATCATAATTTTGACCCAAAATATCATAATTCTGCAATCAATGATATTTTCTGTATGAAGATATCATAATTTTAATCTATAATATCATATTTTTGATTCAAGATGCCATAATTCTATGTTCGAAAATATTTTTTATACCAAAATGATATAATTTTAGTCTATAATGTTATAATTTTGATCCAGAATATTAGAATTCTGTGTGTGGAGATATTTACTATACTAGATGTCATAATTTTAACTTATAATATCATAATTTTGATCTAAAATATCATAATTCTATACTCAAAAATATTTTTTTTTGAAGATGTCATAATTTTAATCTACAATATCATAATTTAGACCCAAGATTATATTTGAGGACAAAATTATGACAACTTGATATAGAAAATATCATCAAATATTAAATTATGATATTCTGCATCAAAATTATAATATTATAGATTAAAATTATGATATCTGATACAGTAAATATCTTCGAATATAGAATTATGATATCTTGAATCAAAATTATGATATTATAAATTAAAATTATACCATCCTAGCATAGAAAATACCCTCGAACATAGAATTATAACATTCTGGATCAAAAGTATAACATTGTAAAGTAAAATTATGACATCTTGATATAAAAAATATCATCAAATATAGAATTATAATTTTTTAGATCAAAATTATGATATTATAGGTTAAAATTATAACATTCGACACAGAAAATATCGTTGAAAGTAGAAAATTTTTTTGAAATAAAAAAATATTACATAATTACGATCAATCTATATAATATATTTTAAATTTAAAATTATATTTTATTAAAGTAATATATTTTTTAAATTATCTATTATAATATATTTTAAATTTTGATAAAATTAAAATATCTGATTTATAAATTATGACATCCAATAAAAAATTTATAACATGTTATTTTCATCATTGGCCCTCTCCTTCCTTATTCCTTTTATGCTCTTTTTCTTATCATAAACCATTTATCCTATAAGCTAGGAAGGTCTTTTGGTCCACCATCGGTTCTGCAGTGGTAATGAAAAGTGACATCCCGATCTTTCTTCCCTCCAATATGTTTGATGTTTGAAGCATGTTTCTTTTTTGTTATGGGACCTATCGCACATGGTTGTGATTTCAAAACTAGTTCTTCTCACATAAGCATTGTAGAAATTATACATATTAGTTATTGAATTAGACTCCATTTCAATATGAGAATCAATATTATCAATATTTATATGTGGTGCACTAGAAGAAGGTAGATTCTCAAGACAACCATCACAAGAAGCCTCATCCAACTGATCACTTATATGAATCTCTATAGAACATGTATAGAAGATTCTATTAAGATAAAAAATACATAATTTTAACATAGAATATCATAATTTTGAGCTAGGATATCATAAAATTATCAAAAATATTAATTTTAAGGTGGTTTATCCATTGGATGTCATAATATTAATTCAAAATATCATAATGTTGACTTATGATGTCATAATATTATCAAAACTATTTTTAAAAGTTATTTTACATATAGAATATTATAATTTTAATATAGAATATTATAATTTTGATCCAAGATATCATAAAAATATTAAAAAATATATTTGAGAGATATTTTATCTATAACAATCATAATATTAATCTATAATATCATAATTTTAAACTAGAATATCATAATATTATCAAAACTATCTTTAAAAGATATTTTATCTATATGATCTCATAATTTTGATCTAGAATATCATAATTTTAATTTAAAATATTATAAAAATATTAAAATATATCTATTTTGAGTTGTTTTACCTATAGAATATCATAATATTAATCTATAATATCATAATTTTGATATATGATGTCACAATATTGTTAAAATGAAAGATATTTTATCTATAAAATATCATAATTTTAATCTATGATATCATAATTTTGATCTAAAATATCATAAAATTATCAAAAAATATCAATTTTGGATATTTTATATGTTGAATATCATAATATTCATCTAGAATGTCATAATTTTTATTGAAAATATCATAAAATTATCAAAGCTATCTTCATAAAATATTTTACCTATAAGATGTTATAATTTTAATATATAATATAATAATTTTGATCTTAAAAATTATAAAAATATTAAAAAATATATTTAAGAGATATTTTATCTATAAAATATCATAATATTAATCTAGAATATCATAATTTTAACTTAAGATATCATAATATTATCAAAACTATTTTTAAAATATATTTTATCTATAAGATGTCATTATTTTAATATAGAATATCATAATTTTGATTCAAAATATCATAAAAAAAATTAAAAAAATATATTTAAAAGATATTTTATTTATAAAATATCATAATATTAATCTATAATATCATAATTTTGAACTAAGATATCATAATTTTATCAAAACTATCTTTGAAAGGTGTTTAATCCATAGGATATTATAATTATGATCTAAAATATCATAATTTTGATTTAAAATATTATAAAAATATCAAAAAATATCTATTTTAAGTTATTTTACTTATAGAATGTCATAATATTAATCTAAAATATCATAATTTTGATTTAAAATATTATAATATTATCAAAATTATCTTTAAAAAATATTTTATCTTTAATATATCATAATTTTAATATAAAATATCATAATTTTGATCTAAAATATTATAAAAATATCAAAAAATATATTTTAGAAGATATTTTATCTGTAAGATGTCATAATATTAATCTAGAATGTCATAATTTTGATCCAGAATATCATAAAAATATCAAAAAATATATTTAAAAAGTATTTTATCTACAGAATATCATAATACTAATCTAAAATATCATAATTTTAATCTAGAATATCATAATATTGTTAAAAAAAAATTTGAAAGGTATTTTTATCTATAGGATGTCATAATTTTAGTATAGAATGTTATAATTCAAGATATCATAAAATATTAAAAATATATTTGAGAGATATTTTATCTATAAAATAGTATAATATTAATTTAAAATATCATAATTTTGATTTAGAATATCATAATATTATCAAAACTATTTTCAGAAGGTATTTTACCTACAGAATATCATAATTTTGATTTAGGATATTATAATTTTAATCCAAGATATCATAAAAATATTCAAAGTATACTTGAAAAATATTTTACCTACAAAATATCTTAATATTAACTTATAATATCATAATTTTGAAGAAAAATATCATAATATTATTAAAACTATCTTCAAAAGATATTTTATCTATAAGATATCATAATTTTGATCTAAAATATCATAAAATTATTAAAAAATATTAATTTTAAGATATTTTTTTATAAAATATTACAATATTAATCTAAAATATCATAATTTTAATCTAAGATATTCTAATATTGTCAAAACTATCTTCAGAAGGTATTTTACTTATATATCATAATTTTGATATAAAATATCATAATTTTGATTCAAAATATTATATAAATATTAAAAAATATATTTAAAAATATTTTATCTATAGGATATCATAATATTGATTAAGAATATTATAATTTTGATATAGGATGTTATAATATTATTAAAACTATCTTTAAAAGATATTTTACTTACAAGATATTATAATTTTGATATAAAATATCATAATTTTGATCTAAAATATTATAAAAATATCAAAAAATAAATTTAAAAGATATTTTACCTATATGATGTCATAATATTAATATATAATATCATAATTTTTAAATAAAATATCATAATATTATCAAAACTATCTTCGAAAGATATTTTATCTATAAAATATCATAATTTTAACTTAAGATGTCATAAAATTATTAAAAAATATCAATTTTGAGATATTTTATCTACAGAATATTATAATATTAATCTAAAATATCATAATTTTAATCTAAAATATCATAATATTATCAAAACTATCTTCAGGAGGTATTTTACTTATTGGATGTCATAATTTTAATATAGAATATCATAATTTTAATCCAAGATATCATAAAAATATCAAAAAATATACTTAAAGAGTATTTTACCTACATGATATGATAATATTAACTTATAATATCATAGTTTAATTTAGGATATCATAATATTATTAAAACTATATTTGAAAGATATTTTACCTACAGGATGTTACAATTTTAATATAGAATATCATAATTTTGATCTAAAATATTATAAAAATATCAAAAAATATACTTGATGGATATTTTACCTATAGAATATCATAATATTAAACTATAATATCATAATTTTGATTTAAAATATTATAATATTATCAAAATTATCTTTAAAAGATGTTTTACCTATATAATATCATAATTTTAATATAGAATTAGTTTAGAACTCCGTGCGATGCACGGCACATGTTTATTTCTTCAAATAATATTTTTATAAATTAAAAATTTAATATAATATAAAAAATATCATAGATGATATCAAATATTCTAAATAAAAATATAAACTCAAAATATTTAAATAACATAATAATAAAAAGCAACATAATCATTTCTATCTTTTGCTGGCAGAGAAATCATTTCTTGAATCAATATTTTTAGCATCAATTATTCTGAAATTCTCATCATCAAGCAGAGTATGACCACTTATTTGTATCCCACGTACATCTCTTTTCTTCATAGTCATATCAATAATAAAAATTTCATCCTCATCTATTTCAATTTGCAAAAAGAGATTTAGTTATCAATTATTAGAATGAAATATATAAATATAATCATCTATATGTAAAAGAATAAAAATATATCACTCACAATGAATTTTTCTCGATTTTTTTGTCTTCTGATTCATTGCATGCATCATTCAAAACTATTTTAAGAACAGTGTAGCTTATTCCTCCTTCTTTGAGATTGTATTCATCAATTTTAATTTGAAAAATATAATTTTTTTCTATAACTTTTTTGATTTCTAAAGAAATAGTAGAATCATCATCTTTCTACACAAAGAAAAATACATGACATAATATCATCAAGTAATTTATTGGATGAATAAAATATAAGATATATACTGCATGTACCTTATCCATGCATAATTTTTTAGCTAATTTGCTTATTAATCGTTGAGCAACTTTATCAAAAAGAACAAATGATGCAAATCTAGTATAATCCTCTATAAGAAATTGTAATCGATATCTAAAGAATAAAAAAGAATAAAATCAAATTAAAATTTATTATAACTAACAAATAAAAAATTATAATGAACATGAGCAAGAGATATGATATTAAAATATCTAATATATAAATTTTTAATTTTTTTATGATCTAAAGTATATATTTATCTTTTATTCGTAAATTCTAAATACCAAATACGAAACAAATCTTGGTATTGAATATTTAGGCTCTATATTGCATTGATCACATCAGAATTCAATATCAGTGTATCTTACTTTTTTCTAACAAACTTAGTATGCTGTATAGCACCATCCATATCTTATTTTGACATCATTAATTAGAGCCTCACAATTAAAAATAGTCTTCTATAAATCAAATAGTTCAATATTTAATTATGATTATATATCTTCAAATATAAATATCAAATTTAAAAAATTTACATGATATATGAATGAAGTTTTAGTATTACACAATTTTACT
Source organism: Elaeis guineensis (assembly GCF_000442705.2). NCBI lineage: Eukaryota > Viridiplantae > Streptophyta > Magnoliopsida > Arecales > Arecaceae > Elaeis > Elaeis guineensis. The sequence continues at coordinate 179,079,695 of NC_025993.2, read as the reverse complement.
CACCTGACCATGATAATTCCACTCGATAGATTTTATCTCTTGAGTTGTCATCATTTTAATAGATAATAAATCAGTAGAAGAAGTTTGTGATTGGCTTTGAAATATAATCTCTTGAACATCTATACATGATAAATCTTTATTGAAAAAATTATCAAATTTAGTTAGTAGTTTGTCATATATAAAATAATTTAACAGTAAGATAATGAATAAGTAAATAATACCTATAATTAAAGCTTTCCACTTTAGGTATATCCAAGTTGATATAAATTTTTGTTGCACTAGTACAAGAAAGATAATGCTCACCTATAATATAAATATCCCATTAAGAATAAAATTTTAATATAAAAAAAATTTAAAATATTTTTCAAATATCTCAAAATATTTTAACCATTGTCGATATTATAATTACAACCGAATAAGTGAAATTCTACAAAATTTCAGCTTCATCTATGTAATCAATAGCATTATCCCAGAGAGTTATCTTTATCCTCAATCCACTACAATAACATCAGCTTGAATTAAAAAGATAAATAATATATTTCTATATAAATTATATAGTATATGCTAAGCAAAATGCATACTCAAGCATCAATAGCTTCAAATTTCTTCTTTTAACATTAAAGTTCTGAGCACGAACATTCTCCAATGGTCTAACGGTAACCAATTTTTCAATAACATCTACAAAATATAAACATAAAAAGTATTTATTAGTTTAATAAAATAATCAGAAGATTAAGTAAGATATATGTATAATTTTTATTCTTACCACTATGATAGATATGATTATAAACTCAATTCACCATTTCATCATAATTTATGAAATAGAATTTGTACAGAGATGGACATATATCATCTTTCAATATTTTCTTCAATTTTTTGATTAGCAGAAAAAGGATCTTCTTATCATTCTTTATTGGACGATACATTCTATCAGTGTGTATAACTTTGAGATTAGTAATCAGATATATATGACCTTCTTCAATAAGCATACGAAATTTTTGTATAATATTTTTTCTGATTATTGCATGCATATGGTTACCCTAACAAACCAACAAATCAAAAAATAAAATATTAATAATTATTACAAGAAAAATATTAATGAATACAAGAGTGAAAAATATTTAAAAATAGAAAAAAAGATACCTCTTCGTCAATAATGAGCATGTCCAAACTTATAAGATCATTATTCTTTATGTTAATTGCATTCCATATTCTATCAATTCTAACTTTTATCTTTTAGTTGTCTCTCTCATTTGTTAAATTTCTTAATAAATTACACTGCATCTTGTAGTTGATCAAGAACCTATAATAAATATATATTAATATCCATAGAATAATTAAAATAAATATGAAATCGAGATAGAAATATTAACATGTAATTACAAACCTTGTATATTAAGAGGAGCAGCTAGATTTGAAAAAATCTCTTTATAAATAATATTCTTTGTTGAACAATAATCATTGGAATGCTCACCGTTATTTATCAATACTTTTAAACTATCTTTGCTAGTTACTCTAGATAATGCAATGTATAGCTGTCCATGAGTAAATACAGGCCTTGATAAATATATTTCAACTTATTTTAGTAATTATTCTTGACTCTTATTAATCATCATGGCGAAACACATACAAAGAGAGAATTGTCTTCGCTTCAATATAAAAGGCCACTTAGATTCAATTGGAGATAAGACCACTCTCGAAATAAACACACGATCATCAATATTGCTTTTGTTGATAACTTTAGCTTCTATAATCTTAAAAAATAATCTTATAATTATCAATCTAGTACCATTATAAAGACCGGCATTTTGATTCAAATTTCTTAGTAATATCACTAGTATCTCTATCTTTAACTTTAACTCATGATTTGAAAATTCAAAAAAATTTAAAAAATTAAAAAACTCGTTAGAATATAAGAGATCTTCTTCTGCACAGTTAAATGATGTCTTACAAATTGAATCGGCACTTAAGTAAATAACTTCTTCTACAAAGATTGAAGAAAGTATTCTCTCATTTAGTACATCAACAATTTTATTTATAGGTGCGAGAATAGCTCTCTCATTTAAATACTCTCTATCAAGTAATTTTGAACTCAAATCAAAATAAATATTCTGTATTATATCATTATGTGCATCATTCTATGGTATGATGATAAAATTCGATGGAAATTCAATCAAGTAGTCCCCATCTCCATCATCAATATCGTCATTGTCAATTTTCAGTATCCAATTACTGAACTGAAAAATATCTTGAGCATTTGTGATAGAATTTTCATCGTTCACCAATCTCATATTAGTTTGTAATTTGAATACACGACAATGGTTCCATAAATATGATCGATTAATGGAAGCTTGAACATTATCTTTTCTTCAACTTTTAGGAACAATAGGCAGAATCTATCTAAAATCTCTACTAAAATCTCTACCAAGAAGTACTACCTTCCCTCCAAAAAGTTTATATATATTCTCAGGATCTACATGCTGTAAAATATCTCTTAAACTTCTATTCATTGCTTCAAAACAATATCTGTGGGCCATTGGAGCTTCATCCCAGATAATAATTTTTGCACTTATGATTAATTCTATATTATGACTACCGAATTTAATCTCACAAACTGAATTCTCGTTAATAACTATCAGAATATGAAATCTTGAATGTGCAGTTCTCCCATCAGGTTGAAGTAAAGCAGCAATGCCAGAAGATGCAATAGCTAATACAATTTTTTCTTCAGCTCTAACTGTAGCTAGAATAGTTTTATGAACATAAGTTTTTCTGGTGCCACAATGTCCACAAATAAAAAACAAACCACCATTATTAACCGAGATTGCTTCCATAATAGTTTTGTAGACAACTAACTGGTTAGTATTAAGATTAAATAATTTTCTATATTCTTCTATAACTTCTTCAATATTATAAGATAATTTTTTTTGAATTAAATGATTTTATTTCTGATCAAGAAGATTTATATCTGGCAAAGGTAGTTGAGAAAAGTCTTTCAAAAATCTCCCACCTTTAATTAATAGTTGTTCAATTTCATAAAAAGCATAATTTTTTATCTGTGATTCTGACAATTGCAATCGATCAAATAGGAGAACTTGTCTCTGCTTATATACAATATCTTCATAAACTAATTTTCAATTATTCTCCCAAAGTTATAGTGGATCCAATACCTGATAATATAAAAGCATTGTAATAAATAGAACTCTCATTTGTAGACCTGTTGCCCAACAACCAACTTCCGTCAAACATTCATTCCATTTTTTATCTAAATCTAACAAACTAAGAGCATGACATGCATCCTTAAAATTTGGATACATGATACTATTTACTGTACGAATATTCTCATAATATGTAGGCCCTTTTACAATGTTCAATAGTATTCATAGATAAAATCTCTCACCACTTGTAGGACGTGCATAATATATTCTTTCAATACATCTTTTAGATAATCTTTATTTTTATTTCTTCACATTACTATGCCATACCTAATAAATTAGAAATTTGATATAAGTTAGTATCCGTGTATCCTCATATTTTTGATTCGTCTTCATCCACTTTGTGAACATGGTATCTTCAATTTGAAGTTGATTTATTACGTTAAGTAAATTAGCAGAGTCATGAACAGTAATGGACTGTTGATCAGAAAGATGAAAACTAAGTTTCTCAACATCGGACTCATAATAATTAATACTAAAATCAAATATTCTCCAACATGCTTCTAAAACTGAAATGTAGCGATAATCTAAAAATTGCTTAATCTCATCCACAACTGGTCTATGATCCTTATTATTCATATTAGAATCATCCTTAATTTTCTCTAAGATTATAGTTGCTCGATCTGAGCCTTTATTGATGTACTTGAATAGATATTTAATAGATCAAGAATGATTACACCATTCAACATTAATATGAGCTTGATACTTTATCAATAACTCGACATTATAAAGAATGACATAATAATAATCAAGTAATATTCTTTTTTTTTGACTACTCTGCTATCATTCCTTCGTCGATATACTAAAGAACCATCACTATCAACCAAAGTTATTTCATTAAACTTCTTTAGAAAGTATTTTGTGTATTTGTTATTCATCATGCAAGGAGAAAAAGGATTGACAACCCCACAAGGGTCATGAATCATAAACTGCTGGACAGCTTCAAAAGTAATTGGATCATTCTTATCATCAAAAATTTTTGCACTGATGATATGATCTATATCCATAGCAAAAGGACATTTATCATTATCATGAAGAAACAAAAGAATATAAGCATGTGGAAGCCCCTCTTTTGAAATTCAATGGAATATACAACTCCATAAAAAAACATAAATAAAATCATACTTATAAAATTAAAAAATTAATAATATAATAATAATAACATAATAAAAAAGATAAAAAATAGAAAATAATATAAACCTGCTATAACTCTCTCAAATATTTTCTCATGGTTCAGATCATGAAGAAGTCCATCTAATTTTATTTTGAAGACCTGTGAAATAATATCAGGATGTTCAGAAGGCTGTTGGCCTGGTATATTTTCTAAAAAATAACTAATCTCAAACCATTTAGGATTGCAAGTAAATGTGATAAACAGATCAAGATAATCTGTCCATCGATAAATTGTCATAGCATCTTGATAATTCTGCATAAAATATTTAAGGCCACCAGTAAATGAGGAGGGCAATACAATACATTTACTAACTGATGAAACTCTTGTATCACCTCTAAGAATAGCATTTTTCAAGCCATAATATAATTTTGATCATAGCTGAGAGGTTGGTTCTTTCTGACCTAACAAAGACGGCTCTCTTCAACACAAGTATAGGAATCAACAATATATTACTGAAATAGTCTACCTCCCCGTAATAATGTATGATCTTCAGATGTTCGATAATACCATCGATAAGCATAAAATTCTCTTATACTCACATATCGATGTTTTTGTTCTTGTTTTCCAACAACACTTCTTCTTATAATTTCAGTATGGAAACCATCCTCACCATATGAAAAAAGTAATGGATATTGCATTATCATAAAATTGAGATGTAGTTTGCTGATACGATATAAACCATTAGTCTGATATTCAATAATAATATCACAGTCAGAAAAATGCATATTAAAATCACCAACAATTAGCACAGCAATCTCAAAATACGAAGGGCTATTATATTATCTTGTATTCATATTTCTATCACTCAAAAGTTGAAGTCTGACCTTAGCAATATCAGATTCTTGAAATCTATCACGTATGATTCGGAAAGCTCAAACCAAAGGATTGCAGCTATCCAACATTTGCATCAAATCTCCGACGATATCAAGATCTAGAGAATTTGATGCACTATTCATGCTTAAACAACTAACTCTGTTAGAGATCTCATTATCAATGTCATAAATGTATAATTGAGTAAATTTAGATTTGTTGCCCTCAATAGGTAATAATGACCCAATTTTATGATGGTTTTGACCATTCAGACGAAAAATATAAGGACCTGAACCACAATTAATAGAGTTATCAATATTTTCTCCCATCGAAGTAAAGAAATAAATAGAATTATATATTCTTATATTTTTTCAAAATCTTGCTGACTTTCGGCCACCATCATAAGCAAGTAGTTCATTGAGCACTCGAGGTGTATTTTTGTAAAGTGGTAGCTTCACTCTACCATCTGAACAGTATAGAGAGAATTTAAGATTTAAAAGTTTTTTTGATTTTACTGTTCTCTCTTCATACCACATAATAGCACCACATTGTTCACATACATAGTTAGACCGACCAAAATCTTAAGATTGAGTAAATCTTCCTAAAAAGTAATGTATGTAAGATTTAACTTAGAAAAACTAAATATAATCGTTGAAATATAATAATATAAAAAAGAGAACCAAAGGATTAAGTGCAGATGCTGGTCTTAAATCAGAAGTTCTAGCTAAATCTTTAGGATCATAAAATTTCTGCTTCACATTTTTTTGGATGAAATTTATAGCTGAGAAAAATAATATCCATAATAATATTATAATTTTTAAATCTCTGATATGTTAGAAAATATGTGTCTATAAAGTATTACCTATATCAGTAGAAGTTTTCGATTATGTTCTAATAATATTAAAATATCTATTCCTTTTCTTTGATAATATTAGCCGTCTTCTAAGTCTTGCATATCGAGATGAATCCATAACAGCTGTGAAAATAGCAGAAGTGTCTATTATGTCTAAATTACTGAAAATATATTTTTAATCTTGGATATTGAGATGAATGCATTACTACTATAGGAATAGTAGAAATATTTATCATTTTTAAATTTAAAAAATTATTATTAATAATCATATCTATACAAAGCATAACAAGAATAAGACAAAGAAGTTATTCACTATACTATAGAATTAAAAAGATAATTATAATAACAATCAATATAAAATAAAATATTATCTAAAAAAGTTATCAATAATAAAATACATAAGTTACTCATAAATACTAACAATGTTTAACAGCTGGTAGAGTATTGCAAAGATAACTTGACAATACCTAAAAAAGTTATCAAGAATAATAAATAATAAAATTATTCATCATAAAATATATGAGTTACTAACCTAATCACTTCAAATATCATATAATTTAAAAAATCATTATTAACAATCATATCTATACAAACCATACCAAGAATAAGATAATGAAGTTATTCACTATACTATAAAATTAAAAATATAATTATAATAACAATCAATCATATCTATACAAACCATACCAAGAATAAGACAATGAAGTTATTCACTATACTATAAAATTAAAAAGATAATTATAATAACAATCAATATAAAATAAGATAATACCTAAAGAAATTATCAATAATAGTCAAAAAAAATTAAATACTACAGAAAAATGGAGACTTCTCAATAGAGAAACATCTATTTAACACGTGGATACCGTGCGGTTCTGGAAAAATGAATACTCAACAAAACAGTAAGCATTAAATCAAAAAAGGGGAGGACTTTGGAGTTGATGCTTTGTGATTTTGGTCCTAATAAACCACCCACACCATTACTGATAGAGCATTGCAAAGACAACTTGACAATACCTAAAAAAGTTACTAACAATAAAGCAATAAAATTATTCATCATAAAATGTAGAGTTACTAACCTAATCACTTCAAATATCATATAATTTAAAAAATTATTATTAACAATCATATCTATACAAACCATACCAAGAATAAGACAATGAAGTTATTTACTATACTATAAAATTAAAAAGATGATTATAATAGCAATCAATCATATCTATATAAACCATACCAAGAATAAGATGATGAAGTTATTTACTATACTATAAAATTAGAAAGATAATTATAATAATAATCAATATAAAATAAGATAATATCTAAAAAAATTATCAACAATAGCCAAAAAAATTTAAATACTATAAAGAAATGGAGGCTTCTCAATAGAGAAACTTTCGTTTAACATGTGCATACCGTGCAGTTCTGGAAAAATGAATGCTTAACAAAACAGTAAGCATTAAATCAAAAAAAGGGAGGACTTTGGAGTTGATGTTTTATAATTTTGGTCCTAATAAACCACCCACACCACGACCATACCAAAAAAAACCATCAACTTCAAAACGTTTATTGATAAAGATAACTAAGTTTAGAGAAAATTTCGCAAACCATTTATAGAAAATATGGATTAAATAGGTCAATGATCCTGGGTTGCAAAGATTTGGTCGCATCCCCTTCCTTAAGGATATAGGTCAATGGGAAGCTACCATGTTCTTCTAAAATTATGCATACTTTTCATGAGACCAATCAGATTGCTAACTATGAGACTGCTTTGGATTTTAACCGTAGCTATCTTTTGTAAGCTGATGCTTATGGGGTCCGATCCTTTAGATAGTTTTAATTTTGATATTGAAAGTATTTCCTTCTATGCCTCTCCTTTTTATGACTATCTAGTTCTTTTACGCTTGATTCCCAAATTGACAGGTTATGTTACTGATCTCCTCCAGCTTAACATGCAGAAGATCAGCTTTGAATACTGGTTTTTCTACACAACACTGCTACATGTTTACAATTTTGGTCAAAACATTGACTATTTTCTGTTTTGGCAGGGTAAGTTATCTTATTGGTTGGATTCCTAGGATATTGTCAATCAACCGGCTAATCATGAATCAACGGGCCAGACCGGCGGGCCCGAGGGCTTGTAAGAGATTATAGAAGGGGGAAACCAACTGTTCCCAGAAAATGCCCTCGACCTCCGTCCAAGAAACCCCAGCATGCCCTCACCTTCCTCGATCTTTTAAACCCTAGCCACACCCAACGATTGTCCGTTCTCTGGCTAAGATTTCAGCGAGGCATCTGTGGTCTTCGGCCAATTCCATCTCCCGTGATGAAGAGCGTCCAAGATTCATCCTGTTCTCTAGCTAAGATTTCGACGAGGCGTCCATGGTCCTCGGTCGATTCCATCTCCGACGACAAAGAGCGTCCAAGATTCATCAGGTATGTACTTCCTCTGGTCCCCAACTCTATCGTTCTCTCTCTCAGCCCTAAATCTCACCAATGGAGGCCTCTAACCGCCGTCGGAGGAGGGGGTGCCGAGAGACCCCTACCTCTCGAAAGAACAGAGAAAAAAATAAAAAATAAAAAATAGAGAAAGAAAGAACTCACCATTCTCCCAAACTTATTTCTTCTTTCCATTTCTCTCTCTCTCGAAAGACCCGCCTTGCCTCCTACCGGGACACCCCTACCTAACAGAGGAAGAAAGAAGAGAAGGAAGAGTCTATTACCTCAAGTTCGGTGTCCAAAACAATCAAAGGAACGTCATCAGTGATGGATGGGGTTTTGGAGCAGAGCAGAGTGGCGAGGAGGGTTACGTCACCGATGGATGGGGTTTTGGTGCACAGCAGACTGGCTTCAGTGTCCAAAACAATCGAAGGAACGTCGCCGGTGATGGATGGGGCAAGGAGGGTTACGTCGCCAGCGATGGACAGGGTTTTGGAGCAAAGCAAAGTGACAAGAGGGTTAAACAACCTTTTATAGATCGGATCCTAGATCTATTTTTCTAGCCAGAAATAAAGAAAAGGAAGACTCCCATCGGGAGTCTTTCTCCTCTTTTAGCCTTTAACTCTCCAATCTTCTGATCAAACACGGAGGAGATCTCGTCCGATAAAAAAACTTCTTCTCTCCTGATCAAATACGGAAGAGGAGACAAACTCCACGTGTTTTTTTCTTAATACTTCACGTGTTATATGGAGGCTTCTCCATTGAGAGATCTCTATTTTATATTATATATATTAGATGTCATAATTTTAATTTAAGATGTTATAAAAATATTAAAAAATATACTTAAAATATATTTTATCTAGAGAATATCATAATATTAATCTATAATATCATAATTATGATCTAAAATATCATAATATGGTCAAAATTATCTTCAAAAGATGTTTTACGTATAGGATATCATAATTTGAACATAAAATATCATAATTTTGATCCAAGATATCATAAAAATATCAAAAAATATAATTAGGAGATGTTAATGAATCTAGAATGTCATAATTTTAATTTAGGATGTCATAATATAATTAAAACTATCTTCGAAAGATATTTTATCTATATGATATCATAATGTTAACCTACAATGTCATAATATGAACTTATAATACTATAATTATGACTTTAGTTGTCATAATATTATCAAAAACTATTCTGAATAGAAATCATGACATCCTGACTTATTATATTACTTTTTGAAAAAAATTACATAATATACTATATTAAAAATTAAAAAAGAAAACTCCATTTGCACCTACCTAATGATTAATTTCGTTTAACTAACAAAAGAGCTATTGTAATAATGGAACTACAAAAAATTGTAATAAAAAATTTACAGCTGATATTTTACCTCCTAATGGATGAGATATATTGTTTAGATTGATAATATTATTTAGATACTAGTCAACAACTTTGGACACCCAAACGCTCAGAAAGAAACTTAACAAAATAATAAAGAGAGAGAAAAACAGCATTCGTAATGTCCAATCAGACTGTGAAATAATAAAAATACTTCATCTTGGAGAAAAAAATAATTTCTTTATGTTTAATTTAAAAAATTGAACATAGCATGCATTAAATGTATTCGACGATAGGATAATACACTCCCTCTATTTTCTTGATGCCTTGAGACATTTGGTTTCACGTAAAGTTACATCCATCACGTCATACCACGATGATACTATATGGATCACTCAAATAATACGGTGCACTCCACATCAAATTTTCTACACCGCAAACGATGTACAAAGAATTCCACTTACTTACATTGGCTTCTAATTTGATGAGAGATAAAACCAAAAGATACCACACCATAGACAACCAACTTTCCAGCCTAACTGTAATTTGTTGCTTGAGAATGATTTAGCTTTCAAGCCGTGGCTCAATGCTGTAGCAATTAGAGTGGAAAAAGGATGACAAATTCTACTGCTAGCAATGAGCCAACTTTAGCACATGCTATAGCTGCATTGAAAAGCTTCATAAACTAAGACAAGCAATGATCCCACCTCAAATCAAAAAAGTTTGACCTTTGAAAGCATATCCAACTTCAACATACAATAGAGACACGAAGCAGATAATGATAAAGAGGTGATCAAAATTACATTAAATAATACTTTATTGCTGTACAGAAAGAAAGTGTTTGGAATTAATTTACAAATTTTTCCTGCAAATTAATAGACAAGCTTTGACTGCCTGATGGTTTGAAAGGTGTTAAAGGCTTGCAACGCCTAGAAGACTAAATACGAGAAAATAACAAAGAAAATCAAAACCCTTTAAATCTCCTCTTTTTGCCAAGCTGATCGGTTGTAACTGTTGAGGCATCAAATATTCCCACCTTTTGGCAACTGCTTAACAGGGAACAAAATAACCAATCAGCGTCTTCAATAGGGTTCAAGTAAAATAAGTTTATGATAATAATGGCATCATTAACCAACAAGGTTGATTGCATGATAACATGAACAAGTCATTGGCAAAAGGACCCCGCAACAATGGGATATAAGTATTACCTTCTTTGGTATAGGTCTTAATGTGGAGCCACCTGGTCCAGCTCTGTTTTCAATGGGTTTCAATATCTGAAATGAACACAAAAGGGACTCATCTATGCTCAACAAAGCACCAGCATTATCAAATTCACCACAGTAATTTGGAGCTGAAAATATTGTGACTAATCTCCGTTGTGCAAAAAACTCATATCCGTCTTCTACTACCTGAAAGTTCAAGTATCAGAAATGTTCAATAACTCCTTCAAAAAAGAACGAGAAAAATGATTTTAAATTTAACTGACCTGATGAGCTCGGCATAAAAGATCGAGTTCATTCTTCTCCAAAAACTCAACAAGTTTATCAGCACCGAATGTACATGAAACCCCTCTGTCACTCATCCCCCACCCTTGAACCTCAGGATCAGGATCAGACCAAAGCAAATCACAAAGAAGACCATAATCTGGAATCTCAATGGGCCTCTCAATATGTCTTATTTGGTCCAAACTGGTTAACTCTGGTGAAAGCCCCCCATGCATGCACAAGATTTTCTCATCGATGACTGCTGCAATAGGTAAACAATTGAAGCAATCGCAAAAGATCTTCCAAAGCCGGACATTGAACCTCCGCTTACATTCATCATAAAAACCGTAAACTCTATTGATTTTCGCATCTTCATGGTTCCCCCTCAAAAGAGAGATTTTGTCAGGGTACTTTATTTTATATGCTAGAAGCAAACATATTGTCTCCAAGCTGTGTTTACCCCTATCGACATAGTCCCCAAGAAACAGATAACTTGAAGCAGGAGGATAGCCACCACATTCAAATATCCTTATGAGATCAAGATATTGTCCATGTATATCACCTGTAACACGACAGCCATGTTAGAAAGAGGCAGGACTTTCAAACATGTATGACTTCAATAAATTAATATGCACATTTTTAACTAAGCAAAACCTAAATCTTGAATTCTAGTTTGAATCAAACAGTCAAAACATTCATGCATATTCAGTCCCATGCAACAGAGAATTACCAGAACCAACAGGAAAAATTGTCAGGCGGATATCCTAGACAAAACTTATAATCAAAGCTATGAACTTTAAAGGTATGAGAACCAGAATGACAGCATGCTGTATGTTGAAGTGTATCCTGGCAGGTTCAATTAGCAATTTTTGTGAACTTTCACAACCTGTTGGCTACTAATCAGCTCACTAAAGACTTATGTCATCTTATAACTTTTAAAAATGGTTATACAATGATCAAGGATTTCAAAATTTTCCGCTTTTCAGTTATGATTTCTGCAAGATCTCATCAATTTCCCTTAATATCTGCCTTACATTTTCCTCTAATGAAGTAGACAACTCGCAGGACAACAAGGCACAAATATTAACATATATTACTTCCAAATTTCAGGAGATAAAGTTAGTTGGAATATCCATTAATAAAGGGTGATGACCATATAAGATTCAAGAATAATAGGAGATTAGGCTTTCTAACTAAAGCTATAATCACATCAATATTTAGAGACTATTTGGATATTGCGGCTTGGCTGAATCATTTTAATTTCAATTCCTATGATGCAAGCAAACTAAATCAATAATGATGATACTATTGGACTCATGTGATGACTCAACCCTGTTGCAGCAAAATCAGTTTTTTTTTTTTGTTTTTGAGCAAAACCAGAAGTAATTACAAGTTTAGAACTAACAGTTTCCACCAGACATGATAGCTGATGCTCATAAGCTGAGAAACTATGGGATGGGTAAATGGCCAGTGACTACTGTAGGTCGGCAAATCAAACTTAAATACTATAAATAAGAATAAGAACAAGAACTATTTTTAACTGACAATGATTCCACTGTCATAGGATAATAGGATGATGACTGATATAATTTTTGGCTCAAAAAGTTTATTGATGTAATAGTTAACTGAATCTCTTTCAGAGTTTTGACTCAATACCACATCTAAGAAACTACATAATATGCCTCTAGATAGCGAATTGATTGCTCAAATGAACTGTTGTGAGATTATCTATCTTATTTTAGATTTGACCACTGGACTAGGACTTGTACTGTGATAGCAGGCCTAGATGTATATATGCCATGGTTTGAAGTTTCAATGCAACTCTGAAACCAAAATTTATCCATTGTAACCGAAACCAATATGGCTCCAGACTCAGTTTCACAGTTTTGGGTGAAACTTGCTTATGGGCCAAATTTGTTGTGCATATGAGAATTCATGCAATTTTTTGCCATTTCTTAATTCATGCCAAGTCCAAGAAATACCTTCCGAAGATAAAGCTTATGCAAGTGATGTGAATATTTGGAAGCATTTGACATTGGAGTCCAAAGAAATTTAGAGTAAACTTTTAACATGGTCTTAGCTATCTCAAACCTTATAGAAATCTTTTGTTTCCATTCAAATTGTCATCAAACTACCATATGATTTTCATTATAATCAGAAGTGATGGGAAACATGAACATAATTTTTGTTAATAAAAAAATATATGCATGCATGCAAGCTTGCAACATACATACATATATACATTCACACATATATGTGTCATTTCAGCATAAAACCACCAAAACAATACACCCAGTGTGATGTCTACTTTGTTTCTTGAAAATTTATGTTTTTTCTCTTTTTCTTTTTTATGTAAACGATGATAATCATTCTCTATTTAAAATTTTTAGGACTATTTTATACATTTTACTATTTTTTAGCCAAAGTAATTGAAGCTGGAGCTAGAACTGCCAAAACTCCCAAAAAGAAACTCATTTCACTCATCCAAATGGAAATGGGAATTAAAACTTAGGACCCCAATATACAGTCTCTTCAAACTTGCCCATAAGTTGTTAAGGCACCTTTGCTTGTCATGCCTTTATACTTTATGATTCTGTCCTATCAGGCTTATTTCAACCAAGAAATAATCAATATGGTATTATGAAAATACAGAAGCATGTAAGGTCATATGAGGTGAAATGAAGAGATAAGGTCATAAAATATTAAGTTTGCAACAGGAGAGATGGTTAGGGTTCTATGAAGATGGGCTGAAACTAGGATTGTCATCATTGACAGGAACCCAACCAAAATTGTTGTTCAGGAATTCTAAAGGAACTGAGCATCCCTAGTGTTGGAATTATGCATGTGCTCTGAGCAATCACTAGTTTTGAAAATTATGCATATCCTACTAAATTACCTATGCAGTAATTAAGATTGGTTGTAGTTAGGTATGCAAATGAGCTGGGTTTGGACTAAGCATATTAAAATTTTCAATAGGACTGAGATATGGACATGAGAATCCAGCCAGAAAAATATAGACTTGGGCTGAGAAGCAGTCCCATTTGCATCCCTCATTTCAATGTATAATCTTCAACTTATATGAGAAAAGTACTCCTTAAGAGAGAATTTGCTTAATGTGTTACACAAATGCTTAAAATAAGCACAAAATCACTAACGAAAGTGTTTTTACAAAGCTACAGCCACTCTCCAGGGCTTCATTTAGAATAGTGAAGGCACTAGACTAGTTCAGCTGCCTTAGGTGGATTGCCAATAGGTAGTTGTTTGTGACAACAGCAAGCCCAATTCTTAACATGACTACCTTGGTGGCACCATTCCAACCAATAAACTGCTATAGGTGGTTAGACTTAAAACAAAAGGTAATGAGAATAACTTTAACCCTTCACAGTCCAAGTATAATCAAATCCACTCTTGGGAAATGTTAACGAATATACTATCGACTTCAGCTTTCAAGTTGAACACTTGAAATAAAAAGATGTAAACCCTAAAGGAACGCTGCAAGCATGTTATAAATTTGGCAGATTCTCAAATTAAACACAAAGTACAAAAAATCTGAAGGACTATATCTGACATAGGACAAACTTGGTCAGATACGTTAAGATCCAGAAGGTACTAAAGAAAAGAAGATCCACTTCGATAGAAATGACAAGAAAAAATAGTATTGAACAGATCAAAGAAAATAAGAAAGCTAAGATGAGGTATTCAAAAATAGGAAGCATGAGATTATGGATGCATCTCATAGGGACCACATGACTAAGTTGGCCCAAAAGAAGGTGAGGAGAAAATTTTTTGAAATCAAGATATAAGAAAGAGAAGCTAGAGAGATAGATCAGGTTGTGCATTAAGACTTAAGAGTGTTCAAATTTGGAAAACATGAAACAAAGAGAATATGAAAAGGTCAATTTCAAAGTTTATCAAATGAAACAAATTGAGGATTTAATTTAGAAGAGAACAACTAAGGAGGATGGTTGCATAACAAACCTTAACAACAATAAATGAAAGACTATAGATAACTTTGCCTAAGTTGCAAAAGAAACAAGCTACCAAGGTCAAGTGAATACAAGTTCATGAAAAAAAAAACAAAGGAGAACTAACTTATTCAACAACTTATACAAATTAAGGAAAATCCAATGTTTGAAGAAGGATAGTGGTACTAACTAAAAAAAAAAAAAGTGAAAACTTAAATTAACCAATTACAGTTGAATTTAAAGAAAAAAAAGTATGTTAGATAGGTATGCACGTGGTGCATCGGTATTCAAACATAGATTAAGAAAAACAGCAACATGCCTAAAAATTTCATTCAATATTATGTTGAGTAGGTTAACTGTGAACATTACTTGAAATGGCATATCTTTTGGAAGGAAACACTGAATTTACACATGACTTACATTGACTTGAAGAATTCATGGAGTTAAAACGAAATGAGTTAATTAGATTGGTGTTAAAGGTGAAACAAGATACTTAGATGCTGCAGTACTCCTCTTTGCAGCAAGTATGAAGTAAAATAAGCTTAAGGTAAAGTTTCAGTGATCCTGATTGCATGATTTGTGAGATCTCATCAACAGGTAGTCCAAAGATATGATCATTACACCATATAAGGCCAATAAGCAAGAGATGCTGCTATTTATTTCATTAGAAGCGGTATAGGTTTTATTAATGATATGAGAGTAAAATTGAATAAAATATTAAAATTATGCTAGAAAGCACAAGATGTTAATGAAGTACATGGCATGCAACAGTGATAAAATAAGCGCGTGATCAAATTTGATAGATGTTGTATTGGAGATGGACTGAGAAAGAAGCCAAAGTATGTTCGCTAGAATCGCATGAGGGTGGACTAAGCGGCAAGGTGCCTCCAGGCATTGAGCAATTGCAGCATTATGAAACTTGAGGAAAAATTTCAGACAAAAGTAGACTGAGATTATCATAAAGAAGAGAAGGTGGGACAGATTGGATATGCGAAGAAGAACATGACCGACCAAAATTAATAGAGAATGCATCCCGAGATATGAATGTATTTGACATGGAAAATTAAACTGACAGAAAATTTCAGCAGATAGGGTTTGTTCATATGCAGACAGAAACATGTTGACATTCAGATCTTTGTTGTTCATTTTTTTCATTGACAATACTGGCTGGAAGGTTACATTTCCATTTGTTTTTCTTGGTTGTTTCTATTGATTTGCATCTTTGAGTTCCTACTTTCATATCAATACGTTCCTCTTTAACCGAGTCAGACTATCTGGTGCTCCCATCATTAGGACGATCAAGCTAATTCCGAGTACCCCATCAGAAGGAAAACCGAAACTTTGTTCAATAAACAATTTGACTTCGTTGATATTGGAGGGTTTTTTTCCTCTTCATTATTTCCGTAGTGATTTTATAATTAAGAGAAAGAACCTAGACGTTATTCTAATAACCCAATAATAGATTCTTCAAACCACCGCAATTTCACCCCTCGAAATCACGACCCCAGCGACCTAATTAATTAGCAATCTCACGCCCTAGTTTTTCCACAAAACCACCTCATACTCAATCAAGAGCACCATCAATGCCAAGAATTGAAACAAAAGGAAAGGGGAATTAAACAGACCGCAGATCTTAATAGGGGCGCGGAGATCGAGGAGGTTGGGCTGGGAGAGGAAGACCCGCTTGGCCTCGACGCATAGTTGACGGATCTCGGACTCCGAGAGCTGGACCTGCTTCCCGCCGCCGCCCCGGCCGCCGTCGATGAGCCGCCGGAGGATGTCGTCCAGGACGGGCCCCTCCATGGCCCCCATCGAGCTCTTCGTCATCATCATCTCTCTCTTCCAAATCCGGGGGCTTTCGCCTCCCCTTCGTCTTCTCCGCCTCTTGATCTCTCTCTTCTTTTGGCTTACGATAAACGGGGAGAGAGAGAGAGGCAACGACAACGTGGGGGCTTTGTTTTCCTGTGAATGATTCAAAAGCGCGTGGACGCGAAATAGCCGTCTGTTGGGGAGCCCTGGAGAGCCTTAGCGCTCCGATTAAGCGCGTAGGCGCAGCAACCGGATATGGAAAGTCCGGAACTTTTGGCAAGGTCCCGTGTCACGTTTGACCAATCCCCTGAGGCTCACTATTGCTTTTCTCTCGTGGTTTTGTTGGGCCAGGTTGGGACTCGGGTTGTATCTTTTTACGCCGCAGAATGATTAACCGTTTTTTTTCCTCATAAAATCAACCATGGGATCGAATAATGAACGCTTTAAGATTTGTATAGATGATGGGAAAAAAGATGTCAGACTACTTTGAGAGGCAAAAAAAAAAAAAATCATTCTTTGACACTGAAAGGTACAACCCGAACCCATGTGTCCACTTTACTTTAGCTGGATTCATGAGTTTGGTCATTGGTGCAGTTAGATGTGGATTGGGTAGAATTAGCCTTGACATGGTTAAAAATATAAGGAAGAATCTAGATTCCACCTGAAATTATTGTTGAAATATTGTTTCATGAGTTAGGTGTGGTCACCATAAAGAGGAATGAATTCTAGGAGGAGATTTAGGTATGGATCGGGTGTGTTGTTTCTTATTATGGTGGCAAGACATTATCATTGAAGCCAGAAATGGGCCTACCATAATTGACAAAGTTGATGTTGACTCTACAAGGGCATGGTGGAAAGATTGTTGAAGCATTATGATTCACAAGGCTTACCTAGAGTAGGTAACAATGACTGCAAGTTTGTTGACTTGTTTTGGGTAGTGATTGATCGATGTCATTCGGTATAATCCTAGTTCTTCATGATCCACCAAACTCTTGAGAATGATATACTAGGTAAATGTTTGCGTTGTTCTAGTCTATTTCAAGATCGACAACTATCATGGTAATACATATCCAAGTGAGGACATGATTTCTTCATTAAGATACCATTGAGGTCATGGAGAACTTATAGCAGTACTTTCTCTTTTTAGTTGGTTTAATCAATGAAGAGATGTAAAGGAATTCAACAACAAATAGCCATGTATTCTCTTTGATTTATTTCTTTCTTTCATGCATGGATCATTTTTGCAGTGCTACATGCAAGGTCACATATCTACGAGTCCGACTAGTGTTACTTTCCTCCTATCAAAGACAACCAAATTGTGCACCAAATCAACTACCTTGAACGCGATGAGTTTTAGGTCTTAAACAGGTTGAGGTGGAAATAGGATGGATCTATTGCCCATCACAATCCAATTGGATCGATTACCAGTAATCTTTGGAAAGATGAAAAGCAAAAAGTGCAATTTCGACTAATTTATGGATCCAAAACCCGCCTTCTTGGTCCACGCAGCTCATGGAATATGGTCGTGGACAATATGTGACCCTCTTATGGTTTGTTTGAAGATACTGTAGCTTTTAACCAAAAAAATAATTTTAAGTAAAAACTATATTTTGATGTCAAAAACTATTTTAGAATGAAGTAGTTTTTTTGTTTAGCTATTAATATCCTAAAACAATTTTATAAAAATAATTTATTATATATTTGGTTAATAGACACACAAACTGTTTTTAAATAACAAAATGATCAAAAAGAACAAATATTTAAAATGATTCAAAAATTTAGATATAAAATTTGCTATTTTATTGAAGATTAATGTAAAGAAAGCAAAGTCCTAATAAACAAAAAAGTTGGATAAAAAGAGAGAGATGAAAGGAGATTAATAACCTTGAAAGCACAAAAAAAAAAAAAAAAAAAAGAACGTAGATAGAGATAAAAGAAGATTAATCGAAGATATGGATGAAGATATAAGAAAGTTAGATCTAAAATCTTGATAGACAAGAAAGTGGAAAAAAAAAGATGCTCTAGGGGTATTGAGAGGGTGACACATATATTTTTTTTTTAATAATTTTTCATAAACACGATGTTTAACTTACGGTGTTGTATCCATGAAAAGCATGAAGAGGTAATTTTTACATAAACAACATTTTAAAGGATCTTAAATGTGATTCAAAATTATTTTTGAATTATAATTAAATATTTAAAATTTTATTTTTAAATCTAAAATTATTTTTAATAATTACAAATGCACTCCCAAAGGCCCCAAACATGCATGCACCTACAGCCTCCTGTCACTCTAGAAGGATGGGAATGAATTGAAGAGTGACTAATCATACCACCTTTTATATATTACATTCTGGAAGGTAGGAGTGAAGGACTATCTATAGAGGCTCCAAGAGAATAACTTGCTTAGCTTATTTATCATTCAAATTTAAAATTTTGCTAAAACAGAAGGTGGGTTAGGTGTTAAAAATATCTATCAATTCAATAATGTCTTATTAGCCAAGTGGGGGTAGAACCCATACAAATCTGGTTATGAGCTTTGGAAACATCTAATCAATTACTTTTATTTCAAAAATATTAACATTAGCCTGTTGGATATATTTTTTATGTGGCCCACATATAAAGTTTTATTATCAAATATATTTTGAGTGGTACGTAACTATCCACTATCATCAGTTATATCTAAAGTAGTTTCTTGATGAAAAGAAACTGTCGATATTTCGGTGATTTGAGAAGGATCCCTAGACTATCAGATCCATCTGTAAATGACTATTATGAAGATATAGACTAGAAGACTCCTACTTCAAATATCTTTATAGGTAAACTCTAACATTTCCACTGCATAAAATTATTTTAGTTGAGATATTTTTCTCACATTGTAGTATGAGAGCAATCTTTTAGTTTTATTATTTAGTATCTAGATTCGAATCATATGTGATTTTAATATTACATAGTCAAATTTATATATACCATATTTATCTATTTATTTTGGCATATTAAAGATTTTCAATTCGGAGTATTTGAGTTTTGTTTTGGTCATATGAAAATAAGAAAAAATGTACGGAGGTGAAAAGAAAATCGCCGATATGGATGACTGGGGAATAAATCCGATTCCCATTTGGAACTTATCTTATGCATCCAAAAGATGATATTTGGACGGTAGAGATAAGCTTGGCTTCTAAAAGGAACGATAAAGATGGGATGGCTGCGCAAAGAAGTCAAAAAGAATAGAATTTTTGATTGTTTTTTCAATTTATCTGATGGGATCCCAGATTCTGTTGTGGACCGGTTCTTTTGGATTTTCCACCATCTCCGTGCATCCCACTTGCATCGCACAGTTGAATAGGCTCGTGCATCTTCATAAAAGAGGATTAATGGTTAATTATACTCTCTTTTTATATTGAACTTAGTTCTGCACCCGTACGATGCACAAAAATTAGAATAAAAAAATTATAAATAATAATAAAAAAATAATATATTTATTAAATTATATAAAATAAAAATAAAATATAGTTAAAGATGAAAAATTAATAATAAATAATAAAATTAAATTTATATAAGAAAAAAATAAAGAATGAAAAAAAAAAATCCATATCTCCAATATTAAAAAATACCAATATATTCCTATATTTCAAAAAATATTTTTTATTGTTTTAAGTTTCCCAAAATAGTATTTTTAGGTTTAGTATCTATCATTTAATTTTCAATGAGCAATTAAGCAAAAAGAAAAGATCCAATGACAAAAGAAAACAGTGTTTATGCCAGATAGTTATTGTAAAGTAAAAATGAAAGATCCAATGAATATCACCGCAAAAGAGTAAGTAATTAAGCAATCATTTGGACAAAACAAAAGTGAAAAAAGATAGGTTCCTTCAATAGAAAATATCATCATTTTATATTTTAAAAAAAATAAAGATATTCTAATAACAAAATCCTTTATATTGCACCTTAATCATTTTCTTGTTTAATGAACTTTTTCTGTTTGATACAATTAGAGAATAATTCAGTAACCAAATCTTCATTAAATATTTCATCACCGAGCTTTTTGATAGGAGTAAGTTTCTTAAGAGAGATCACACCACTCTCATTTTTATCCTGTTCAAAAAAAAAAGTTTGAAATAATTTTAAAATTTTACATACTAATTAATCATCTCACCGCATACAGAAAAAATCTCAGACATAACGATAATAAATTAATTTTATTTCTAATTCAATAAAGTAAGCACTATCAAACCTTATCAAAATTATTTTCATTTTCAAAATCATCATTAAAACTCTGAGATTGTTTCTGCTCAACATAATTTTATTGCAAAAAATAAAATAACTGAATATAAAAATCAATAATAATATGATGATTAAATAGATAAGCATGTAAAAATTATAAATATATAAGCAGAAAAAAATAAATTGTATTAAGGAAGAATAAGGAGCATTACTAAAGCAATATAGTTAAAGATGAAAAAATTAATAACAAATAACAAAATTAAACTCATATAAGAAAAAAAAATGAAGAAAAAGTAAAGGATGAAAAATAGAATTGATTATAGTTAAAAGGGCAAGTCATCTGAGCCTGGTGTGTTCAAATCCTTTACATCAACTCATATTTTTGGTGTAACATGCACTTTCATCTGCAATGAATATAGATAATATATGCTTCCAAAAATAAAATTATGTTTGAGATATACTATTTTTTTAGTGATTTAATTTTTTTACGGTACTTATTTTCATTAATGAAGTCATAACAATAGGACCATCGAAATTTTTTTTAAGAAAGGAAGCAGCATCCACAGCTAATTTATCCTACAGGTACCATTGCATCTTAATTTTTCTATTTGAAAGCGATACTCATTCATAATTTAGAATATATATTTCTAGACAGATAACAAATTCTCATTTTGAAATGCTTATCTGAAGCCTTCAATCTCAAGTTCTATTTTCTTCTTTGATTTTCCATCCTTCATTTTATCTTCAATATCTCCCACCCCAATAAGCAAATCAATAGTATCTGAAACCATATGTAACTACATAAATTTTAAATATCATTATCATAATAGATAAATATGATTAGCATAACAATAATAAATACATAGATCATATTATATATACCAATTAAATAAGGATATTCTTTTTCGCTGGCATTTGAAGCAATATCTTCGAAAGACATGAATGAGTAGCAAATAAGGGGAATCTTGAGATCTTTATATGGATAAACAATGGTCTTGTATTGAAAGTTAATTTTATAACAATTCATCATGATTCTGAAATTTTCAGATAGGACTCCAACTAAATAATAGTCCAGCACATATATATTGTCTTCAACCAACAAGGGCTTAAACTTATAAATCAATATGCTCTTCACACTTGCATGAATCTTTTCACCCTAATAAAGTAGTTAGAATGATTAACATAAAAGAAGTTAAACTATATATACACAATGATAGAAATGCATCAGATCGAACAGAAAAGATAAGAGAAAAAGAGGAAGAGAGACCCGGGGTGTTAATCTAGACAACATTGCTGATAGTTCATTAAAAATATCAATTTAACAATACTAAATCTTAATAATTACTTACCAATTCATCCAAAAATATAAGTAAGTATAGTATATGACTTGAATCAAAGATGAGGAACTTAAACACGATAACATATTATTAGAGGGAAGGTCAGGCGACATGGGGGTGGTGGTGTGAAGGCGTGTATAAAACCTCTAATGCAAGAAACTAATTAGAAAAAATATTCAAATTTTATATAACATCTTAAATAGTATCTACTATTCTTAGGATGTGAGTTAGTATCACAGCTCCATTGATCAACAGAACTTCAAATTTATCCAAAATCTAATAGTGCCAATGAGGCAATGACCAGATCATTAAAGCTTCATTAATACTTATAGTTTAGTATGTCCCTCATGATCCAGATTTTCAGCACGAATAGAATGAGTACAAAATTATCGGCATTTCTAAATGACCTAGAGGTATTAACCCATGCAA
The DNA here is from genome assembly GCF_000442705.2 of Elaeis guineensis. Lineage (NCBI taxonomy): Eukaryota > Viridiplantae > Streptophyta > Magnoliopsida > Arecales > Arecaceae > Elaeis > Elaeis guineensis. The sequence continues at coordinate 179,056,606 of NC_025993.2, read as the reverse complement.
CATTCACAATAGTTCATTAAAAATGCTAATTTAACAATACTAAAATCTAAGTAGTTACTTACCAATTCATCCAAAAGCACCATTCAAGGATGCATTTTTCTTTTTTCAGATTGAAATAGAATGGAACCTCCCACAATCTTATTATTCTAACCTTAATCTTCTGTGGTTCATCAGCAGTAGAAATATCCTTGATATGATGAATTCTTCGAGCTATCATCGACACTGCAATTTTGCTAAGGGATCACTGATATTGGTAGTGAAATTCTTGTGTGGTTCTCGAGTATTGTCAAGGGATCAGATTTATGGTTTCAAAGAATAATTTTAAATTTCAAAATATGATTGTTAAGAAAAAATTTTAAATTTTAAATATTGGTTGATGGATTGGTAGAGGAGATTTTAAATTGAGAGGATAAATTCTTTTTTTTTTTTTAACTAGAATTTTATTGAGATTATATTTTTTAAAAAAAATAGATGGTGGGAGTGCTATCTTTAAGGAGCTGGGGAAGGGGTTGGAGATCGACACCTCGGTTACTAACCACCATCTCAGGCCATACTTGTAATCCAGCAGACCCATAAATCTACCCGCACTCTACCTCGATCTCCACCATGTGTGCAGAGGAGAAAAAAATAAAAATAAAAAAAAACAAAACTCACAAAACTTGCACGTACTTACCCCAAGAAAAATAGAGATTTAAAAGAGCATAATTAAAGATGAAATTATAGATTCAATATTAAAATCCTAACCGTAATACCTATGAGTTAGAGAAATCAAATCATTAAAAATAAAGTCCAGAGTAGTAAAGAAGCCAAAAGCATGGGACAGAGGTATTGAGAGAAAGAATGCTGATCAAATCAAGATTGGTCACCGCAAGATTACGTCGGAGGTTTCTTCATACCCAACAGCCATCTCAAGGGGCGGTCCATTTGCCGATGAGTGAACCCTCATCTATTTCGGATCCAACAGTTCTCATAAAACCCCTCTTAACATCTTCATAACACCCTCGTCTCCGCACCACATTGGATTCGCACCCGATTTAGATTCTAAAAAAAAAATAAATTTAAATATGATATGGATATATAATTTGATAAAATTTTAATATATTTTTTAATTATAATAATTTTATATTATTTAAATATATCCGATCTGATCTAATTTTAAATTTTAATATTGCTTGATGAGTTAGTAAAGAGAAATTTTAAATTTTAAATTAAGGAGTTAGATTTCAAATGATTACATTTAAAGAGAGGATAAAATCTTTTTTTAACTAAGATTTTATAAAAATTATATTATTATTTGTATGTATCTGATCTGATCTAATTTTAAATTTTAATATTAATTGATGGGTTGGTAGAGAGAAATTTTAAATTAAGAAGTTAGATTTCAAACGATGAGATTTAAAGAGAGAATATTTTTTTTTTCAGTTGAAATTTTATTGAAATTATATTTTTAGACGATAACACATGACAGATTCTCAGCTATCATATTTTTATTTTTATATAATATATTGATAGCATGTATCTTTGACTATAACTTTTGTACCCTTAACTGCATGGCCTAACACACCCTTATATTTACATATATAAAATAAATAAATAAATAAAAGGGTAATTGATGGTTGTCCTCTTACACTACTAGTATTGCATCAATTATAGAAATGTATAATCGTTCACATGTCATTTATCAAATTAAATTGGACTTATTTGATTTAATATTAATATTGCGGCCAACTCCCTATCGTCTGTCGTCGGTAACGAGCATCTGTAAGATAGCATCCACACAGATCGGATTGGTATCCGACGAAGATCCTTCGATGCTTCAGTCAGAGAAGGAAGTTGGTGAACAGTAATTTTTGAATGTAAAAAGTAGCAGAGTTCTGACCTCGAGATGGTTTACCAGTATTGCTCGCTTACCCCCTTTGTATAGATGATTCTGGTATAACCGTTGAGCATATGGTCTCACTTTTTATGACGCTAAATTATCGGGCCATAAATATGAAATTAGTAGGGCATTAATTCCTCTTAATAGCTGTGACACGTAGTCGATAACCGTTTGTGACGGTTATAATATGTTGAGCAAATTAGCCGACTATATATTGGTAGAACCGATCATATATCGATAGAATCTATGAGCGACTGTCGGTTAGTAGTTTTGTTATGCCGACGGTCTAAGTTGTTCGCTGTCGATCGATAGTAGTCGAATCATTAGTCGGTCAATTGATATTAGTCGGTCAGCCGACAGTAAGTCGATGCGGTTCGCTCAGTCGATCGATGAAGAGTCAGAACCGTATGTTCAGTCGATGTGCAGTCGAAGTCGTGGTGACTAAAGTTGGGGGTCGATCCGTTTACCCCAACAGTTGTCTCCTACTCTCAAGTCCAAGATGAACCAACGTGTATATTGTCACGTGGTTCGTCACATTGGACGAAGGAAGTTATTTCTGTTGCATCGAATTTCGATTTTGATGCCGCTTTCTCCAAGATATAGGCGATTGGTTGCTTTATTATTTTGGCAGGTACGATCGTATTTAAACTGTCATACTGATCGAATGATTCAGTATCAGTTGTCAGTGTTAGATGTCATTTCGAAAAGTCAATTCGACATCAGACGATATGATTCTGACAAGTAGATTTGTGCCACGTGTCCGAATGTTATTGGGTCGGATCTATTCACGCAGATTAGGGTGACGTGGCTCGATCTGAGGCAGGTACGTCGAACCATCCGATCAATGATCGGTCCAGATATTGCCACATATCATCATCTGGTAAATATTTGATTCGATCGCCTTCATCTTGGCTGTTGAGGGATTTTATATATATAGGGTCACTCTCAGTCAAACTTTTACTTTTCATTTTATCTTTCCTGATGCTGAAACTCTACCGGACGGTCGCCCCAGCATCTGAGGTTGTTATTCCCATCTTTTTTAGGTCAAGTTCCTGTCTTTCCTTGAGTTCCTTTTCCTTTAGAATCTCTGCCTTCTTTAGAGTCTGTCTCTTGTGGCTAGGACTTCTCTTTCTTGGGATGGTCGGTCAGAGAATCTGACTGATGAATCCCAGTGGGATACAGAGGTGGAGGCTTTTTCACTTTCAGGGTCGAATGTCGAGCGGCTCTAGAAACAGTATTGTATCCCAGAGCAGTTTTAGCTTTTCGTCTCTGGAGCCGATGGTCGGGTGAATACTCTTCCTTCGGGTCAGATGACCTTCTATGTCGAAGATCTTCGGACGGGTCTTCGATTTTTTATTTTAAAATTTATTCAAAATATTTTGGATTACTATGGACTTTGTCTGGCTCAGCTGGCACCGAACTCGAGCCGCTGATAATTAGTTTTATCTTGTTGTGTCGGTTGCTACCAACTGAACCTCGTCCTTCTCTTTTTTGAGCTTTCTTCATCCTCCGACCTCATCCAAAGGCCCGAAGGTGGTGGTTCTTCAACCCTCCGAAAAGACCTTTCCTTTATTAGCAGTCTTCCATCATCCATTCATGGATGGAAGAACAATTCTTCTTTGCTTCTTCTACCCTTCCTTGGGGTTTTTCTTCCCGTTGGGACGATCCATGAACTATTCTCAATGACAACAGTCGAGTAGAGATCGACGATCAGAAGGACTTCCATCGGCTGAAAGATATGGTGGTCCTGGTGCAGAAGGAGCTTGTGACCAAACAGGCCCTTTATGACACCAGCTTTAGATTGGTCACCCGTCTAGGTATAGTATAGTCGGTCGGTTATTTTGAACTTCACTTTTCTTTTACTTATTGAGTTATACTGACTTTTGTTGTAATTACGGTCATGCAGCCGAGGGTGCAAGTGTCGAGCATCGATATTCGTCAGTACGCTGTCAGGAAGAGGTCAGCATCCGAAGCTGGACCTTCTCGATCGTCGAAGAGGCATCAAACTTTGATGCAAGTTCAAGCGACAACTTCAACACCAGCTACAGTCGTCGCTTCAATGCCGACTGAAGAACTTGATGCTCCATCTGCATCGATTCCTTAGTTGGTCCTGGCACTGTCAGCCCAGACAGTGCTCTCTGCTGCATCATCCGAAGAAAGGGCAGCAAGGGGAACTGTCAAAGCACCATCGGTAGTTCCATCAACTGAGGAGATTCAGGTTGAGGCAGGAGAACCTGAACAATCTGCAGCTACGCCAGTTGTTCTTTGAGCTGGGGTGCAGTCAAGTTCAAGCTTCCCTTCGCTTTCGAACATGGGGCCACCGACAAAGGATTGAGGGAAAGCTCTGGTGACTTCGACGGAAGATGCAACGTCGAAGGGCCAAATGGTTCACTTCGACCTTCAAGTGCCTGGTGATGAATCGGCCTTGGCCAATCCGATATTGGCCAAGCGACTATGCCAAGCCGCTCTTCTTCTGGTTGATCGGGAGCATCGAAAAAAACAGACGATGGCTGAGATATTTTCATCCTTTTACCTGATGATAATCGGGATAAGTTTTTTTCTTCTTTTTTTATTTTTAATCTGACTTATCTTCTGTCTGCAGTTGATCCACGACATGTTCGATTTAGAAGTCGGTTACATAAAGTTTGATGATTTTCGTCAGTCATGGATGAATAAGGTGGCAGCTGTGAATGTCGAGAAAGTGGCTGTCCTTGAGCAACTTAAGTCGGCAGCTGAGCGGGAAGCCAAGCTTCAGGAGGAGATTTTTCGACTAACTGACGACTTAACATCCTCGAAGGCCGAACTTAAGTGATCGAAAAATTATATCTCAATCTCGATTTAAGCAGCATCATCCCTCCAAGATCGGAAGATGGAGTTACGAAAGAAGAAGCCGCACCGACTCAAGATGAAGCACCGACCTACCTGAAGTTGTTCAAATCACCGACACTACACCAGAGCAAAGGAATAGGAATGGCGATGAAGCTTAGTCGGTATATTTTGCTTTCCTTTTTGTGTAATCAGATGCCTGTAATCGAACTTCGATCCAATTTTGTAATTTCTTTTTGACAATGAGTGAAAGCATTTTTTTCTAAGTTTGAACTGTTTGTCTGGAATATTAAGTCTACAATATCTGCAATGTAAAGTAGCCACCGAATATTAATCGATGATCTGATCATTCGATAGGACTTGTAGAATATCCATTAGTCGCATAGTCTTTAACGTACTTAATAGAAGTTAGGATAACGATGGTAAGTCGAATATCTTATACTCGACATTTGATCGGATTTGTATGTTAGATCATTTGATAATCGATGGCAAGTCGAATATCCTTCGACTGACCGTAGCAATATTGATATAATTTCAATCTGACCTTGATCATTTTGGTATTTCATTCTACTTAGTTAGGACTAAGTCGGCATATTAGTCTTTCGACTATAGTCAGCTTTTACAGTGAAAAGTCGATATTGAAAATCGAGATATAATCGGTACTACGGCTTTTGCAGTGAAAGTCTGTATATTTGATGTCAGTTTGAAATTGCAGTCGGTATGTCAATTTTTACAAGAAAATCAAAATATAGTCGACACCGAAGCAGTTGATTCTCTGACTTTTTTGGTGAAAGCTAAAATAAACTCCATATCGAAGTACAGTCGATAGTTTAGTTTTTACAATGAAAGCCGACATATAGTCGATCGTTGATAGAACTTGACCAAGATTTGTGATTCTAAAATTTTTGTATTGTATTCCAAATAATGTATATATCAACAACTTTATGGGTGATACATCTTCAGATTGTCGGCATTTCATGTTCGGGGTATTGCCGACCCTTCAAGGGTTTTTAGCTGATATACGCCCGATCTAAGAGTTTTGGATATTCTGTAAGGTCCTTCCCAATTCGGAGATAGTTTTTCTTGATCTAACAATTTTGAGATTTCTATTTTTCTTAATACCAAATCTCCTAGTCGGAAGACCTTCGACTTGACTCTTACAATATAATACCGGGCTATTCTTTGTCGATATGTAGCCATCCGAACTTGAGCTTACTGTTAGAGTTCTGGAAGGAGATCTAAGTCAGCTCTCCAATATTTGAAATTGCTTGGCTCACTGTATTGTTCCACCCTTGTTGGTAGAGGTCCGATCTCAAGGGGGGTCATTGCTTCTGTTCCATAAGTTAAATTAAAGGAGGATTCTCCAGTCGGTATGCGAAAAATTGTTCGGTATGTCCATAAGATCGGATATAATTCTTTCACCCAGAGATCTTTGGCTTCATTCAATCGGGTCTTGAGCTCGTGCAAGATTGTTCGGTTGGTTACCTCCACCTCTTCATTTGACTGTGAATAGCCGACTGATGTGAGTTTGTGTGTGATATAAAACTCGCACAGAACTTTCTGAAATTTTGATTGTCAAATTATCAATCATTGTCGGTGATGATAGTGTGCGGTAAATTGAATCTGTAAATGATGGATTTCTGAATGAAGTCTTCCATTTTATTTTCAGTGATTTGGGTCAGAGGTTCGGCTTCTACCCATTTGGTTAAGTAATCAATAGCAACCACTATGAATTTTCTCTGACCAGATATCAGGGGAAAATGACCAAGTATGTCGATTCTCCATTGTATGAAGGGCTATGGTGCTATAATCGATGTCAACTGACTAGCCGATTGATGTTGTATATTTGCATACTTTTAACATGATCCACACCTTCAGACAAATTCAGCTACATCATTCTTCATGGTGGGCCAATAGTATTCTTGTCGCAGGACTTTATAAGCTAGAGATTTGCCCTCCAAGTGATTTTCATAAATCCCTTTATATACTTTTCTAAGTGCATAGTCGACATCTGTAGGTCCCAAACACTTTAGCAAGAAAAGTGAGAACTATCTTTTGTAAAGATGATCATTCATTATTATATATTGAGAGACCGTCCATCGAAGTCATTTGGCTTCTAAAGGATCTGCAGGAAGAATCCCATCGATCAAGTATTGGACGATCGGATCCATCCAGCTTGGTTCAATAGCGAGCTGCAATACTTCTTCGACTTTATCAATACTTGACTGTTCGAGGCATGCAACGAATGTCTGACCCAGTGAGTTGAAAGCAATAGTAACCAATCATGAAAGTATGTCGGCCCGAGTATTTTTGGTTCTGAAAATATGAAAGATCTCAAAATATTTCAAATTCACTGTAATATCTTTCACCTTCTAAAAGTACTTCATCATAGTGGAGTCTCGAGCTTCAAATTCACCCTTAATCTGTTCAGCAATCAGTTTTGAGTCAGTGAAGATCTTCAAACTGTCGATCTCAAGTTCTTTGGCTATCTTCAAGCCAACTAAGAGTGTTTCATCTTCGGCTTGATTATTTGAGGTTTTAAAGTTGAACCGAAGGGTGTATTCAGTGACTACCCCTTTGAAATTTATGAGTATAAGGTCAGCTCTACTATCTTGTGCATTAGATGTTTTGTCGATGTGCAGCACCCAGGTCGACCTTAGGTCGGGTTCAGGGGTCGTAACCTACTTTATTGTATTATCATCTGTATCTTTTGGCTTATTGTTGGATATTGTATATTTTGCGATGAAGTCGGCCAGAACTTACGCCTTCATAGACGGTCATAGGTAATATTGTATGTCAAATTCATCAAGCTTCACTACCCACTTCGCCATCCGATCTGACGTATCAGGTCGATGTAAGATCACCTTCAACGACTGATCTATCAAGACCACAATTGGATGTGCTTGAAAGTACGGACGAAGTCGTTGTGTCCATATGATTAGAGTATAGATCATTTTCTCTGCTCTTGAGTATCGAACTTCAATATTGTGAAGTACTTTATTGATGTAGAGATCGATCGATGGATTCAATTTTTATCTTCTTGGATGAGCATCGAACTAACCGCTTCTGTTGAAGTCGCCAAGTAGAGATACAATGTCTCTCCAACCTTCAATTTTGTAAGCAAAGGTGGAGAAGCCAAGTATTTTTTTCAAGTCTTTGAAGGACTATCGGCATTCATCCAATCATAAGAAGTCCTTTGTCTGTCATAAAATTTTGAAGAATGGCAAGCATCTCTCGGCCGACCTAGAAATAAATCAATTGAGTACGGCAATCCTTCTGTTGAGTTGCTGTATCTCTTTCTTTGAGCTCAGATTTATGATGGCCTTTATTTTTTTGAGATTAGCCTCGATTTCTTATTGTGAAATAAGAAATTCAAAAAATTTTCAAGAGGTTACCCCAAATGCATACTTGATCAGGTTTAACTTCATTCGATGTCATCGAAGCATGCCAAAGGCTTTTTTCAGGTTTCGAACATGATCTGAAGTCTGAAAACTCTTCACCAGCATGTCGTCTACATACACCTCCATATTTCATTCAATCTGAGGGGCCTTGAAGATTTTATTGATGAGCCATTGATAAGTAGCTCCGATATTTTTCAAACCGAAAGGCATTACTTTGTAGCAGTATATACCTTTGTCGGTTATAAAAGATGTGTACTCCTCATCTTCTGGTGCCATTCGGATTTGATTATATCTGATAAAGGTATCCATGAAACTCAAAAATTGATGATCTGAAGTCGTATCAACCAGTTGATCAATCTTCGATAATGAAAAGCGGTCCTTCGAACAAACCTCATTCAAATCCGTATAGTCGATGCAAATTCTTCACTTTCTATTAGGTTTTCTCACCATTATCACATTAATGAGCTAATTGGGATATGTAGCTTCTCTGATGAAGCCTGCTGCGAGGAGCTTATCGACTTCTTCATCAATGACCTTTTGTCTTTCAGGAGCAAAAGGTCACTTCTTCTTTTGTCTCACTGGCTTAACGTTCAGGTTGATGTTAAGTCGGTGAGTTATTACTTCTAAAAAAATTTTGGGCATGTCGGTGACCGACCAAGCAAAAATGTTAGCGTTGGCTTTAAGTAATTTTATTAATTGTTGCTGCTCTGAGTCAAACAGTTGCGATCCAATTTGGACTATTTTCTCAGGATCTTCTTCTTTCAATGGGATAGAAACCAGTTGTTCAGCTGGTTCACCCCTTTTCTGATTTTCTCTTTGGTCTAATTTATCAACAGGCAGAGAGTCTTTAGGCTTATTATTTTGGGTGGAGACAAGAAAGCAGCATCGGACAAGTTGCTGATCTCCATGCATCTCTCCAATTCTATTTTTCATCGAGAATCGAACTAATAAATGGTATGTCGAAACCACTGCTTTCAGAGCATTGAGTCTAGATCATCCGAGTATGGCATTATAAGCCAAAGGTATTCGAACTACCGTGAACGTTATGAAGACGGTGCTCTGTTGTGGTTCTGTTCCAGTGGTTAAAGGAAGGAAGATTTTTTTTTCCACTGTAACAGCATCTCCTGTGAAGCCAACTAATGGCATCGAGACTCTCCTAAGTCGGTCAGTCGGTAGTCACATTCGGGAGAAAGTCGGATAAAATAGAACATTAGTTGAACTTTCATTATCTACAAAAAAAATTTTTACATCATAATTTGCTATTGTTACTGAGATAACAACAGCATCATCATGAGGAGTCTGAATTTTTCGAACATTCTCCTTCGAAAAAGTTATTACATTGTTGAGTCATCGTCGTTTCACCGACTCTTCTTCAAAAGTTGCCCTCCAGTCTAGTCATCCGAAGATCATGTTGATCACCCCCGTAGTCGGCTGATTATTTACAGCTTCCTCAGTCGGCTGAGGTCGTCGATCGGCAGGAGGTTAAGTTGGCAGATCTCTCTGATATTTTTTGAGATAGTCTCGTCGAATCAGGATTTCTATCTCGTCTCTGAGTTGGATACATTGTTTGATATCATGACCATGATCACGATGAAACCAACAATACTTCCTTCGATCATGGTTCCTTGACGATGCTTTCATCGATGGAGGGTGTCGTAGATATTCTGCTCCTTCGATATCCATGAGGATCTATGCACGAAGAGCAAAAAGAGGAGTGTAGGAGTCATACCTGTCATAATTCGGTCTTGGACTCTGTCGTTGGGGCGAAGCTCGCTTATTGGATGGCGGCCGATTTGATTCGATAGGAGCTCCTCCCTTCTTTTATTTCTTCTTCTTCTGATCTTTGTCTTCTATCTGGCATCGGTCAGAAGCTCCTTCGTCCGCACACATATACTTGTATGCATGCTCTAGAAGTTCAGCATAAGTCTGAGGGAGAGTCTTATCCAAAAAATATATGAATCGAGATCTCCTCAGATCTCTTTTCATGGCCGATATGGCCATGTCTTCATTGAGGTCCTTGAGCTCAAGCGTGGTTGCATTAAAATGGGTCACAAAATCTCGAAGTATCTCAATTTCTTCTTATTTGATCGAGAAGAGACTATCAGAGGTTCGTGGTGGCCTTCGAGTGATGCTGAAGTGAGCCACGAAAGAATGTTCGAGCGTCCGAAAGAGTATATACTTCTCGATTGAAGCTCAGAGTACCAGGCTCGAGCAGCTTTTTGAAAAATCGTTGGAAAATCGATGCACAAGACGGCATCGGTCACCCCCTGAATCATCATGAGAGCCTTATAGCTCTTAAAGTAGTCGATCAAGTTGGTGGAGCTATCATATGGCTCCACTTGCGATATCTTGAATCGAGATGGGATCGGCTCGTCCAAGATATGCCGAGAGAGAGGCTGAATGGTGTGAAAGTCATAGTCGTTGGAGGACTTCCGACCTTCCACCTGAAGCTGGGCGAGTTGGCAGTTGATTTTCTGAAACTTGCATTCATAGTCGTCGAACCATCGTTGTTGGAAAACTCCGAGGGTAGAACCCCCCAATGAGCTTGAAGGAGAAGCAGAAGAAGTCTGCCATTTTTCCTTCCTAATGCAGTCGAGATGGGAAGGAGAGGAACGTCGCGAGTGGTGGGTGGCACGGCAAGAGTGTCGAGAATGCTACTGTTCATTTCAGTAGGAGAGCCAAGACGATCGCTTCAGAGAAGGAGAAGGAGATCGTCGTGGATGACAGCGACTGTGCCTGGACGGCACCGACTGTGCCACCAATTGCTCCGTCGGTGGCTACTGTTAGGTTTACTGTTGTTGGAGACTTTTGATTGCCTCTATAAGAACATTTATTTACTGCACAAGCATAGTGATCTGGACATCCGTGGTAATCATGGGATGTGAAGAACTAGACTCTACTACTGAAGGAGGGGGAGGAACCTCTTCTCGATGGGAAGAGTACCTCGTTGATCCGGTTGCAGTCGAGTGTTGGGCTCTGATCTTTGTCATGGTGTATATAATCTTTGCCCCTATCTGGTGCACCAATCTATTACAGCCAACTCTCCATCGCTTGTTATCGGTAACGAGCACATGCAAGATAGCGTCTACACAGATCGGATTGGTGTCCGATGGGGACCCTCCGATGCTTAAGTCAAAGAAGGAAGTTGGTGAATAGTAATTTTTGAATGTAAAAAGTAGCAGAGTTCAGACCCCGAGATGGCTTCTCAGTACTGCTCACTTATCCCCTTTTTATAGATAATTCTGGTGTAAGCGTCGAGCACGTGATCTCATTTTTTATAGCACTAAATTATCGGGTCATGAATATAGAATTAGTGGGGCATTAATTCTCTTTAATAGTCATGACACGTAGTCGATAACCATTTTATAACGGTTATGATATGTTGAGCAGATTAGCCGACCATATGTCGATAGAACCGACCATATATCGATAGATTCTATGAGCAACCATCGGCTAGTAGTTCTATTATGCCGACGGTCTAAGTCATTCGTTGTCGATCGGTAGTAGTCGAATCAATAGTCGGTCAGCTGACATTAGTCGGTCAGCGATAGTAAGCTGGTGCGGTTCGCTCAGTCGGTCGATGAAGAGTCGAAACCATATGTTCAGCCGATGCATAGTCGGAGTCATGGTGATCAAAGTCAGAGGTCGGTTGGTTTACCCCAATAATGAACATTATAGTTTAATTTTGACTTTTACATAATCACTTCTATACTGAGATAGATACTTTATTGATTTACTTTGACTGTAATTTATATGAATCAATTAGTTTGGGTTCATCTAAATTACAAAGGTTAATATGTAAACAAAATAAAAAAAACAAGGATCTGTGGATGATTTTTTGAGGACCTGTTTATGAATTTCTATTTATAATTAAGGACAGCAGAGATCTATATATAATAACATGTTTGTTTTGTATATGACATGATTGATTTGTTTATTTTATCAATATTTGGATGAGTTGATAATTTATTTATAGTATAAATATGAATACATCACAAACTTAAGAGTAGCCACAGCATCTTAAGTCATTACGGTGTACAATAAATTTTAATCACATGTGGATAAGTGATTATTTAAGGATATGGTTGTCCGGCTCCATAGGGAGATAGCCATTTTAATACATTAATTGGAATAAGATAGCAAATTAGACATCAAAATAGAAATTTTCTTAGGCTCATAAGTATAGAATATTTTATTCTGACGTTAGTATTTGGTAGTCTTATTAATAAAGAATTTAAGTAAATTCTATGCATATTTGCAACCTCTACCCATAGGAAGGTTTATAATTTGCTATTGAATTTAGCAACTGGTTAATTCAAATCAAGTTTATGCTTTATAGCATTGATGTATGTTTATCTTTGGTTATTGCAGTTATTTTCACTACTACTACTTTTCTTAATGATTCTTCTTGTATTTTAATATTATTGGATGATAATTATGCTGACTGGAAAGATAAAATTCTCTTGATTTTGGAGTGTATGGATTTAGATTTAGATCTCTATGTGGATGAACCATCCATCCCCATAGAATCAAGTATGCTAAATGAAAGGACTACTTATGAGCAGTGGGAGCAATCTAATTGTTTAAGTCTTTTACTCATTAAGTCCCACATAAGTAAGATCATTAGGGGTTCAATCCCAAAATTTAATAAGGTCAAAGATTATCTAAAAGCTATTGATGAATAATTTGTAAGTTCTGACAAGACATTATCCAACACCCTGATGAAGAAGTTTTCGAAAATGGTATATGATAAAAGCAAGAGTGTGTAAAAGCACATTATGAAAATGAGGGACATTGTTGCTCAATTATGGTCTTTAGAAGTTGAGATTTCTGAGTCATTTCTAGTGCATTTTATTCTCAACTCTCTCTCTCTCTCTAAAATATGGACCGTTTAAAATATCTTATAGCATACATAAGGAGAAATGGTCAATTAATGAGCTTCTGATCATGTGTGTGCAAGAGGAGAGGTTGAAGCATGAGATACCTGAGAGTGCTTATTATGTAAACTGTGCTAAAGAAAATACTAGAAAAGATAAAGGTATTTCTTGGAAAAAGAAAGCAGATGTGCAAATGAAGCGAGATAGCAATAAAGATAAATATCATTTCTGCAAGAAAAAAAGACACTTTAAGAAGGATTGTGCTATGTATAAAAAATGGCTCGAAAAGAAAGATAATCTCACATTTGTGTGCTATGAATCTTGTTATATTGAAGCTCCTGATAATACTGCTTGGTGGATTGATTCAGCTACTACAATTCATGTTGCTAATAATGTGCAGAATTTTCAAAACCTGAGAAAACCATGGGAAGTGAACAAGATATCTATTCAAAAAATTGCATATGTTTATATATTGAAACATTGAGGACTTATAAATTAGCTTTAAAATTTGATTTTCAATTGGATCTTGTAAATACTTTTTATGTTCCATCATTTTTTAGAAACTTGATTTCTATATCCAAATTAACTTATCTTGGGTTTGAATTTAATTTTCATGGTTCAATTTTGAATCTTTTGAAATATAAGAATATTGTTGGTTCTGGGATTTTAGTTGATAATTTATTTAGATTTTTGTTAGATCTCACTTATGAGTCTAGTCTTTTAACCCTACACGATAATGAAATTAGTATTAAATGCGGTATTATCAATGAATACTCCTCTAGATTTTGGCATAAGAGATTAGGATATATCTTCATAAAAAGAATTAAAAGGTTAGTAGATGATGGAGTCTTAAAGGCTCTTAACTTTATAGACTTTGATACTTATATAGACTATATTAAGAGAAAGCAGACAAACAAGACCACTAAGGGTGCCAAAAGGAGCACTGAGCTTCTAGAGATCATACATATGGATATCTGTGGATCATTTTCTACCTCATATCTAAATGAAGGATATATATATCTCTATCTTTTATTTGATAAAGTAAAAGTACTTAATGGCCTTAAGACTTTCAAAACAAGGATAGAGAAATAAAAGAAAAAGAAAACAAAAATTATAAGATCAAACAGGGGTGGAGAATATTATGAAAGATACATAGAAAAAAGATAGATGCCAGATCCATTTGCAAAATTTCTTGAAGAAGAGGGTGTTATTATCCAATACTCAATGTCGGGTACACCACAACAAAATGATGTGGCTGAAGGGAGGAACTGCACTCTTATGGATATGGTTAGGAGTATGATAAGCAGTTCAAATTTATCTTTATCCTTATGGAGTGAAGCCTTAAAAATTATTATGTATATCTTAAATAGGGTTCCATCTAAGAATGTTCCTAAAATACCTTTTGAAATATGGAATAAATGAAAATCAAGTTTAAGATATTTACACATATGGGGCTGTCCAGTTGAAATGAGGGTTTATAATCCACACTTAAGAAAATTGGATGCAAGAACAATAAGTGGTTTTTTTATAGGCTATGAAATTAATTCTAAAGGATTCAGATTTTATTATCCTTCACACAACCTAAGAATTGTTGAAGATAGAAATGTAAATTTTTTTGAGAATCATGAATTTAGTGGGAGTGAAGTTCCTCATAGAATAGAATTTGAGGAAATAAAGGAATCACTTGAGGTACTTGTAAATACATATGAGTTGGTATCTTGTCAAGGTAATCCTATGGATTTCATTGAATGGCAACTAATTCAACAACAATCACCCCAAGAGAAGTCATCCCATGAAAGAACTGATAACATGAAAATCACTATACAAGATCCATATGAATCACTATGAGTAAGGAGATCTTCAAGAATTAAAAGACCAGCAATTTCTAATGATTATATAATATACCTTCAAGAGTCTGACTATGATATTGGCCCTAAAGATGATCCACATTTTTTTTCACAAGCCATGAGTTGAGAAAATTTCATATTTTGGTATGATGTTATGAAGGAAGAGATAGAATCTATGGCTAAAAATAAAATTTGGGATCTTGTTGAATTACCAGAAGGAGCCTCAATTATTGGATGTAAATGGGTCTATATAAGACCAAAAGAGACTCATTTGGTAATATTATGAAGGAAGAGATAGAATCCATGGCTAAAAATAAAACTTGGGATCTCGTTGAATTACCAGAAGGAGCCTCAGTTATTGGATGTAAATGGGTCTATATAAGATCAAAAGAGACTCATCTGGTAATATCAAACGATATAAGACTAAATTTGTAGCAAAGAGTTTCACTGAAAAAGAAGGCATTGATGATCAAGAAACCATCTCTCCAATTTCAAAAAAGGATTCATTTAAAATAGTCATGGTATTAGTAGCTCATTTTGATCTCGAACTATATCAAACGGATGAGAAAATAGTATTTTTAAATGGAGATCTTGAAGAGGTAGTATACATGTGTCAACATAAATGGTTTCATAGTAAAAAGAGTGACACTTAGTTTGTAAGCTAAGAAAATCTATATATAGACTAAAATAAGCTTCTCATCAATAGTATATAAAGTTCCACAATATTGTTTCTCTATATGGTTTTACTGAAAGCATCGTTGATCAATGTATATATCTTAAGATTAGTGAGAGCAAATATATTTTCTTAGTCCTATATGTGGATAATATTTTACTTGAAAGCAGTGACTCTTGGGCTTATTGCATAAGATCAAGCAATTTTTTATCTAGAACTTTGAAATGAAGGATATGAGTGAAGCCTCTTATATCATCGACATAGAGATTCACAGAGATAGAATCAAAAGAACCTTAGGACTATCTCAAAAGACCTACATTAAAAAGCTTTTGAAAAAATTTGGAATAAATAATCATTCATCTATTGTGCCACCCATTATCAAAGGAGATAAATTGAATTTGAAACAATATCCTCAGAACACATTGGAACGAGAATAGATGAAAAACATTCCTTATGCTTCTATAGGAGGGAGCCTCATGTATGCATAGATTTGCACTAGACCTGATATTGGATATGTAGTAGAAATGTTGGATAGATACCAAAGCAATTCAAGTATAGAGCATTGGAAAGCTGCTAAAAGTGTTATGAGGTACTTACAAGGAATCAAGGATTTCAAGCTAACATACAGGCATTCTGACCATCTAGAAGTGGTTGGATATTCGGATTCGAATTTTACTGGATGCACAGATACAAGAAAATCTACTTCAGGATACATCTTTCTTCTTGCTAAAGGAGTTATATCTTGGAGAAGCATAAAGCAAACTATTATTGCATCATTCACTATAGAGGTAGAATTTATTGTATGTTATGAAGCTACATCATAGGCATTATGGTTGAAGAATTTTATTTCTGGCTTAAAGGTTGTCGATTCTATTGTGAGGCCATTGAGGATTTTTTGTAATAATTCGACTGCATTTTTCTTCTCTAAAAATAGCAAAAGTGAAAGCTGAAGTAAGTACATCGATATAAAGTATTTGGTTGTTAGAGAAAATATTAAAAGACAATAAGTGACTATTCATCATATTAATACTGAGTGAATAATAGCTGATCCTATGACTAAAGGTTCATCGACTAAGTTATACTGGGATCATGTATTCCATATGGGACTTGTTGACTCATTTTGAGCTATTGTTTTAATTTTTTAACTATTATATATGTTGATAAATATATTTGATTATTTAAAGACATGTTGTCTATTGTGCACATAAAGTAATTTATCATATACAAAATTATGATCCATTTAGATCAACAAAGTTGGACCCGACATTGAATGACTTATAAGAAGATCTTCATAAAGTATAATAAGATGCTCAATTAGAAAAGATCATACAATGTAACACATGGAAGGAAGTGCTTGCTTAGAGACTACAATCGTCATGATTCGTGTATAGAAAATTTCTATTTAGATAACAGTTGCATAACTAGCTAATTAGTTGAGTGGCAACAAAGAGTTATAGCCATACTATTATGTTAACTATCACTTATAAGGATTATCTGATAACATATGGGTCAAGTAAGAGAATATTGGACACATTTCTTATATGGCCCACATATAAAGTTTTATTCTCGGATATGTTTTGGGTGGTATGTAACTACCCACTATCATCAGTTATCCCTAAGATAGTTTCTTGATGAAAATAAATTATTGATATTCCGATGATCTAAGAAGTGTCCCTAACCTAGCCTATTAAAAAGTTTGTGAGATCCATTGGTAAATGGCTAATACAGAGGCATAGGTTAGAAGACTCCTTCTGCTTCAAATCTCTTTGCGGATAAACTCCGTTTAAATACTTAAACACTAATGCTGGAGGTACGTACCGCTAACATTTTCGCTGCATAAAATTATTTTTGTTGAGATATTTTTCTCACATAACCTACCATCTTTTTGGAATAGAGTTAAATTTGTCGTTAGCAATAGGTTAAATATGCTCTCTTAGAAAGATGCTTGGATTTTTTAGACCCCCTTTGTATAACTTTTCCTAACTTATTTCAGGCTTGCCATCTAAAATCTAGAACCATGGTAAAATTTTATTCTAGAAGAACCAAATCTTGAAACTTTAGAGTCCACTCTCATTTATCCTTTACTGCTCAAGCTGAAATACTCCTCTGGAATGCGTTAAATAGCTTTTAGTTTGGAAATAGCTTTGGTAGCATCCATTAGCAATTGACTCCTTTAGGTGACTTTACTACTTTTTCTCTTTATCATTTCATTAATACTAGGGGCATCAAATGGTAACTTGCTAAGTCTCTTTGGAAACTGAAAATTTCCTTAGAAGTGAAGTGTTGCATTTGGCTTAGTCTTCTCAACAAACTCAACACAAGAGAAAATCTTTAAATAAAAAGAAACTCTCTAGACATTAATCCACATTCACTTTTGACATGATGATATTGGCACTATTTTTGGTCTGGATTGCTCCTTTCAACTGCTAATCATTCTAACTCTTGAGCCAGATGGACAAAGTAGCCTAGCTATCTTTTGTTTTTATTAAACATATTATTGGCTGCTCAATTCTTAATCTTTTATTTTATCCGGCAAATATATGTTCATTTTGGAGCATCTTATTATAGACACTTTTACTTAGCAAAGAGCTCAAGGATTATTATAGACACTTTTACTTAGCAAAGAGCTCAAGGAGCATGATATACTCCAGCTTGATGTTGATTGCAACTTTGGACTACTGGGTTTTCATCTTGGGTCTCTCTATAATTTACCTTTATTTCATATTATAGGACAATGATCAAGATACTATGCAGTACTATAAAGATTATGTGATTTCTTTTGCTACTGTTTGGTCTCCTTTTTTTTATATTCCTTTGAGTACTATTTAGTTTTGGTTTCTATCCATTAGACAAGTTTTTTATCTTTTATATTGAAAGTGGTTGTGCTGCCATTTAAAACATTGTATATTCTGTATCTCTGATCTACTTCATTATACATTTGGCTCTTTGTTAAATAAATTGGGTAACTAATGGTTTCATATCATTAGTCTCCATATTTCTCAAAAAAAAAAAAGAAGTATATTAGGATAAAAATGCTTCTATGCCAAAAAGGTTTTACTTTGTTAATTCGATCTTGTTTGGGATAAGAAAATTTTTAGGGCTTCTTATATGCATCGGCATTGTGATCATGCAAAATATTAAGAACATAGCCACTTTTTATAAAAGTTACTTTGCCAACCTTTTTTGCAGTCTTGCGGTATTGCTTCAAGCTCAAGCTCATAAAATCACTAGGCTAATAGTCAGTGTCGTGAGGGAAAAAAAAAAAGGGCCAAACACATGCCAACTGGAGGTGGGAGACTGTTATCTTGATGTCTATCGTAGCCTCACAATAGACAAGTAAAAAAACACATGGTCATCCCATACCACATATGCATTTAAGCTTGAGGTGGCAGACTTGGGTTTGGCAGCCTAACTTAGCCTCCTAAGGCACAACGTCTCATGCGATGTTGGCTTGGTCCAGACTGATTAAGGTGTCAATAGCATTATTATTTCATTTTAAAGTATTGTAAGATTATTGTTACCGTTAGCTCCAACATAAATAATGGTCATCTGTTGATTATTTATCTATCTGAGCCTAATAGTTGTAACTAACAATTATAATTAGGGCTTGTTGGGATAAACCAACTGACCCCCATAAACCGATCGATCTCCAGTGCAGACCGACCGATATTCGACTCTGACCCCACAAACAGATATGATCCTGAAAGCGACTACCGACCGAACATCAACCAAGCAGGCCGACACTATTCTCAACCGACCAACCGAACACACCTCACCGACTCCGACTCAACAACAGCCGACCGACCGGACATACAACTCCGACCCTACATCGACTGAATATACGGTTTCAATTTTTCATCAACCAACTGAGCGAACCACACCGACCTATTACCGGCTGACCGACTAATGATTCAACTACTACCGATCGACAGCGGACGACTTAGACCATTGGCATAACAGAACTACTAGTCGATGGTCGCTTATGAATTCTACCGACATATGATCGGTTCTACTGACATATGGTTGGTCAGTCAACTCAGATATACCATAACCATCAGGAACGGTTACTGACCGCATATCATGACGCAATCAGTGAAAATTAACGATCCACTACGTGATTATGGTCTGATGATTTAGCACCATAAAATACGGGACCACGTCCGACGGTTACGAAAACCTCATTTATAAAAAGGAGATAAGAAAAACAGGACTGGTAAGCTTACGCTAGGCCAAAACTCTGCTACTGTTTATATTCAACTCCTGTTCACCAATTTTTCTCTCTGACTTAGGCATCGGAGAGTCTCCGTCGGACACAAATTCGGTCTGCGTGGATGCTGTTTTGCAGGTATTCATTTCCGACGACAGGTGATGGAGAGTTGGCCGCAACAGATTGGCGTGTCAGGTAGGGGTGAAGATAACTTACAATGATGAAAATCAGAGCTCAACAGTCAACAGCAACCGGATCAGCGAGGCACTCTTCCCGTCGGGAAGAGGCTCCTCCCTTGCCTCCGGTAGCAGGGCCCAGTTCTCTGCGACCCGTGGTTACTACGGATGTCCAGATTGCTGCAATCGCGCATGCCGCAAATGAACGTTCTTATGGAGGTGGTCAGAAGCCTCCAGCAGCAGTAGACCCAACCACCACAGCCGTCGGCGGAGCAACCGGTGGCACATTCGGTGCCATCCAGGTACAACCACCGTCATCCACGGCAATCTCCATCTATTTTTTCAGAGCGATCGTCTCGGCTCTCTCATCAGGATGAGCAGCGGCACTCACGATGCTCTCGACGTGCCACCCACCATTCACGGTGCCCCTCCCTTTCTCAGTTGGATCAAGCAAGGAAAGAAAAGCGGCCGTGAACACCCTCTGCTTCCCCCTCTAACTCATCGGGAGGTTCAACCTCCGAAGTTTCCCAACGACGATTCGATGATTATGAACGTAAATTCTAAGAGATCAATCGCCAACTCGCTTAGGTTTAAGTGGAAGGTTGGAACTCCTCCAACGACTATAACTTCCACACCGCCCAGCTGCTTTCTCGGCATGTCTTGGACCAACGGATCCCATCTTAGTTCAAGATGCTTCAGGTAGAGTCATACGATGGATCCACCGACCTGATCGACCACCTTGAGAGCTACAAGGCTCTCATGACGATTCAGGGGGCGACCGACACCCTCTTATGCATCGGCTTCCTGGCAACTCTTCGAAAAGCTGCTCGAGCCTGATACTCCGGACTTCAGTCAGGAAGCATATATTCTTTTGAGTAGCTAGAACATTCTTTCGTGGCTCACTTCAGCACTAGTCGAAGGCCGCCATGAACTTCTAATAATCTCTTATCGATTAAACAAGGAGAGACTGAAACACTTCAAGATTTCATGGCTCATTTTATTGCGGCCACACTTGAGGTCAAAGACCTCAATGAAAATATGACTATCTCGATCATAAAAAGAAGTCTGAGGGGATTTCGATTCACATATTCTTTGGATAAAATTCTTTTTCGAACTTATACTGAACTTCTGAAGCGTGCATACAAATATGTGTGCACAGGTGAAGGAGCTTCTAATCGGCGCCAGACAGAAGGCAAAAGTCAGAAGAAGAAGAAATAGAAGAAGGAAGGAGCTCAGTCGAATTAAGTCGGCCACCGTCCAATAAGCAAGTTTCACCCCGATGGCAGAGTCCAAGGCCGACATATAATAGGTATGACTCTTATACCCTTTTTTCTGCTCCTCGTGCACAGATCCTCATGGAGATTGAAGGGGCAGAATATCTACGGCACCCTCCATCGATGAAAATAAAGAACCATGATCGAAGAAAGTATTGCCGGTTTTATCGTGACCACGGTCACGACACCGAACAATGCATCCAGCTCAAAAAAAATAGAGGCCCTGATACAATGAGGCTACCTCAAAAAATATCAGAGAGATCTGCCGACTCAACCTCCAGCCGACTGAGGAAGCTGTAAATAATCAGCCGACTGCAGGAGTCATCAATATGATCTTCAGACGACTGAACTGAGGGATAACTCCCCAAGAAGAGTCGGTGAAATGACAACAACTCAATGTAATAACTTTCCCGGAAGAGGATGTTTGAGGAATTCAAACTCCTTACGATGATGCTGT
This sequence comes from Elaeis guineensis, assembly GCF_000442705.2. Classification (NCBI taxonomy): domain Eukaryota; kingdom Viridiplantae; phylum Streptophyta; class Magnoliopsida; order Arecales; family Arecaceae; genus Elaeis; species Elaeis guineensis. Next base: position 179,034,989 of record NC_025993.2, on the reverse strand, counting down.
TGTTGTTTCGACAATTAGCTAATAAAAGCATGATGGATGTTTTATTCTACTCAGAGAATCAACTACTTTAGTGTCAACTATATTTCGGTCCTTTTGCAAAAATCGACATCCCGACTGTGATTTTAAAGCGACATCAAGTATGCAAGCTTTCACTATAAAAGCCAGAAGATCGACTATCTCAACACCGAATATACTTTGACTTTCACTATAAAAGTTAGAAGATCGACTATCTCAATACTGAATATACTTAGGCTTTCACTGTAAAAGCCAGAGGATCGACTATCTCGACACGGAATATACTTCGATTTTCACTGTAAAAGTCAGAAGATTGACTATTTCGACATCGAATATACTTCGACTTTCATTGTAAAAGTCAGAGGATCGACTATCTCGACACCAACTACATTTCGATTTCCTCGCAGAACCGACCCACTGACTATAACTGGAGGCCAGCATCGGTGACGTAGACTTTCTCCACAAAAGCCGTGCTGCCCTCATAGTCAGCTCATTGAAGCAATTGGCTAATTTGTCGACTTAGTATCAACTAAGAAAGATAAAATGCCAAGACGACCAAGGTCAGATTGGAATTATACCAACATGGCCACAGACAGTTGAAGAATATTCGACTTGCGATCGATTATCAAACAATACGACGTATAAATCCGATCAAGCTTCGGATAATGGATATTCGACTTACCATCGTTATCCTAACTAAATACATCGAAAACTACGCGATTAGCAGATTCTACAAAGTCTGCAAAATGATCGGATCTACTATCTACATTCAGAGATTATTCTACAAACAGACATTGCAGACTCAACGATACAGAGCAGCATTTCAGAATAGAAGTACTTTTTTTATTATCAAAAAAAAAATTATAAAATTGGACCGAAGTCCGATTACGTCTTTCTTTACAAAAAGAGAAACCAAAGAAAATACCGACTAATCTTCATCGCCGCCCTTCGCTCCACTAAAGAATCGGCAGGCCCATCTTGAATATTCTTCTTCGATAAACTCCACCTTCTAGCTCGGAGAATGATACGACTTGAGTTGAGCTGTGAAGATGATTGATCGATCATATTGCTCGGCCAACCACATCAATAGCTTGACCCACTCGTACGGGAACAGAGAGGGTCTCACCCAATCGACGACCACACCCTCCTCGTATAAGAGCTAAAGGAGGGCTTCAGATTTTCATCCACCACCGAAGATGACCTTGATCGTGCAGCTGAGATGGGGACACGGGATATACGGTAATGGGTCATTGACCCCACCATCGGCACCAAGAGTGAAAAGCTGACGATGGCCCGAAACACAATGCCGCTTCCGAAATCGACCAACAGTCGAAACCCGAGAATGAAAGAACTTTCGGGTCCGACAGGGAGTCATTGGTCAAAATCTCCGACCAACCACCCCCTGCAGGAATCTCACCCATCGGAAGAACTGTCAAAGATTCAAGAGAACTTAAAAAAAATGACAAGGAATGTTTTCGCATGAGAGCAGCTCTCTGACAGAGCTCTCCCACCAGAAGAGACAATAGCAAGGTAAATACCTGGCTGACAGTGGTCCTTTATATAGAGGAACGTCCAATGGCTTGGATAAAAGCGATCAGATCGAGACAACATCGGATGACGACACATGGTAGCATCCGGACCCATCATCGACCCAACAGTTCGATGCACCTGCATCAGATTAAACCGCATCACCTCCATCCACGTGTACAGCTCCGACTCAATAACATCCCGACACATGACGGAAATCTACATACCAGAATCAAATCGCACGATGCCGGTTTGTCTTTCCGATATAATGCCTGACGCTAACTCATCTTCCACAAATGATGCCTGACACCAAATCTTCCTACTGATATGATAGCTCAAAGATGACAAAATGGTTGATTGGCCGTACTCCAGAGAATGTGGTGGCAGAGTCGGGATTCGACATGACAGACAATAACTCCTTTCGTCCAAGGCAACTGATCACGTGGCGATGCATGCGACAACTCACCATTGGACTCAGAAGTGGGGGGGCAACTGTTAGGATAAACCGACCGACCCTCATAAACCGACTGATCTCTAACGCAGATCGATCGACACCCGATTCTGATCCCACAAACAGACATGACCCTGAAAGCGACTACCGATCGAACATCGACCAAGCAAGCCAACACTACTCTCAACCGACCAACCGAACACACCTCACCGACTCCAACTCAACAACAGTCGACTGACTGGACATACAACTCCGACTCTACATCGACTGAATATGCGGTTTCGATTCTTCATCGACCAACTGAGCGAACTGCACCGACCTATGATCAGCTGACCGACTAATGATTCAACTACTATCAATTGACAGTGGACGACTTAGATCATCGACATAACAGAATTACTAGCCGACAGTCGCTCATAAATTCTACCGATATATGGTTGGTTCTACCGACATATGGTCGGTCAGTCAACTCAGATATATCAAAACCGTCATGAACGGTTACCGGTCGCATATCACGGCGCAATCTATGAGAATCAACGATTCACTATGTGATTATGGCCCGATGATTTAGCGTCATAAAACACGGGACCAGTCCGACGGTTATGAAAACCTCATCTATAAAAAGAGAGTAAGAAAAACAGGGCTGTTAAGCTAATGTTGGGCCAAAATTCTGCTACTATTTATATTCAACTCCTATTCACCAACTTCCCTCTCTGACTTAGGCATCGGAGAATCTCCACCGGACATAAATTCGGTCTGCGTAGATGCTATTTTGCAGATGTTCTTTCTCGACGACAGGCGACGGAGAGTTGGCCGCAACAGAACTAATGGGTAATAGTTATTAAAAAAACAATCTTATTTGAACATTTTTGGCAAATAGCCCTATATTTTCGCATAGAATGCTAGTTTGAAAGCAATGCTTTAAGTAACCAAATGACAAGAATCCTACTATATAATAGATCTTGTAAATTTCTTCTCTGAGTTTAAAACATTATAATTCTAAAGGAATTGATGAAAGGAAATGCCTAATGCTTTGGAAATTTGAGGAGCAACAATGGCAATAGAATTGTATCCGTGAGACCCTAACTTCAATATTTTATCACCAACGTCAGCATAATTACCGCGGCCCAGGAAATAACAGCCACAGAAGAGCTTCATCTTCATATTAAGTGGGCAGGCCTCCCATATAGTACCATGTTTAATTCAACTCAAAGCACAATCCTCTCTCTCTCTCTCTCTCTTTCTCTCTCTCTATTGTAGAAAGGGAGGGAAAGCCACTAGCACAATAATACTGTAGGTTCCAGAATTCTTGGAGATGCACCATCAAAAACTCGTAGGCGGAACATTTGTTTGCCAAGCAAAGAGGTGTGACCATGGCACAAGCCTCAGTTCATTCCAGATGACCATTTTGTTTACCAGTCGTGGCAGTGACTCTAGGGTCATGTTCCTTGGGTTCAAATACTTTCGTTGGACCGTTACTTATCAAGCTCGTAAAAGGTTGGCCCAAGTTTGGCCCCTATTGGTGCTTTCGTTGGACTGTTACTTATTAGGCTCGCAAAAGGTTGGGCCAAGTTTGGCCCGTATTGGTATTTTGGGAGAAGTCCAAGTCTATGAGATCTCCTGCAGTCCGCGTTTGAATAAAAAAAAAAAAAAGAAAAAAGAAAGAAAGCCTACAATGATTGTCCCTACTCTGTTCTTATGCAATCATTGGAGGTTGGCTTTGAATGGATGATGACTACATCCAAATCTTATAGGTATATTAAAATCTGGCCTGGATTCTTGGTAACATGGGTTGATAGGTAACTGTAGCAAACAATACATGGACCGAAATTATATTTGGATGACTCTTCTTGAGCAAGATTTTTAGGGGTTCAGCCTGGCTCCTAAATACTTCTGCGTGCGGCATTTCTCCTGGTCCGTATATTCACCATGAGATGAGATGCCCCACCTGAACCTAACTAACAGCATCTCATGGAACGGACGGCCAGGATTCTCCAATAACTCTGGACCTCAAATACCGAAGGGAAATGGCATCGGAAGCAACCTTGGCACGCTGATCCGAAGATTCCAAGTGACGTCTCACATCGAACGCAACACCGCGTAGAAACATCCGTCTGAACCCGCCTTTCACGTCGCCCGCCAACGTGACTTCCACGACAGCAGCAACAAAAAGATTTTTGTTTAAATAAATAATCCTAGTGTATTGTCTTTTGCCACCAGTCCATTTGATGATGACAGCAATGAGGAGAAATTATTATCTGGATCATCCCCAAATAAATCAATATAAATCTCAAAATACATATATAATAGATAAAATATAATTTAAAATTTATAAAATATAAAAATTAATGTGGCGTGTTATCCACCACATCCAATAAATCAGCATAGATCTCGAAATACATATACAATAGATAATGTATAATTAAAAATTTATAAAATATAAAAATTAATATGATGTGTTATCCATCGTAGGATTTGGATGGTCTGTCTGGGCATGGCCCCATATATGACGAATGGACGGTGCTCCATAAGATGGCCACGGGCCCCTTTGCCGGAACTTTCCGCATTAAAAAAAAAAAAAAAAAAAAAAAAAAAAAAAAAAAAAAAAAAAAAAAAAAAAAAAAAAGCTAAACACGCATGGCGCACGTGTCTGCTCGATTCCAGAAGCGTGAATTTTCCTCCTTATTTAAACAAGAGTCCGTACTCTGAGAAACTGCGCCGCGTCAACCCGCACACTCCAGCGGGCCCCACCACCTCAATGTACTCGCCCTCTTGGCCCCACCGGCTCTCTCCCAGTTCCTTCGCCGTTTCCTCCCTCACTCGCTCCCGTCTATAAATACTCTCCTCCTCTCTCTTCCTCTGAATTCAAGAGGGAGAGGAGAAAAGAGAGGGAGGAAGGGAGAAGCGCTTCTGGTTCCTTTCTCTTTCTTCGTTCCTTCCTTCCTTCTACTATATTAGCGGCATCAGCACCGTCAAATCGAGATCAGATGGCTTGCGCTCCCCGCAGCACTGCTGCTCTCGCCCGCCCTCTCTCCGACGGGATCGCGGTCTTGATCAGCAGGTAAGAGAAGCATCTAATCAGCTGCTGCGGATCGTTGGATCTGTGATCCTACAGTGGATCCGACTGTTGTGATTGATCTCTTCTTAACTTGATTGGCAGGAGGGGTTATGCCGGAGCGGTGGCGGTGACGGGAACGGCGGCGAGCAGAGGGAGGTCGGCGGAGGAGAAGGCGGTGAGGAAGGGGCCTGTGGTCGGTTCGGGTTCATCTTCCGGCTCTTCGGATTCGTGGGTTCCGGATCCGGTCACCGGGTACTACCGGCCAGGGAACCGGCGGGCGGAGGTGGACGCGGCCGAGCTTAGAGAGACGCTTCTCTCGCGCACGTCTCGAGACTAAATTGGAACAACAAAGATTTATGGATGCTCGCAACTTCCACGGGAAATAGAAAAGGAAAGGGAAGGAAAGCTCGTCATGTTAAAGATATTTTGTATCGACTCACTATATTTATAAACATCAATAAAAGGTGGAATTTCATATAATTTTCTCTTTTCTTTAGGATGCTTATTTTGAGTGGGGCTTGATTAGGCTCAACGAATCAACGGGCAACCGTTTGATTATATTGGATATTTCGTTTCCTTCGTTTGGTTTAATTTATTTGATTTATAAAAAAAATAAAATAAAACATGGATGAGGAACTAGAAGCTAATGGTTGATGTGCAAGATGATAATCCTATAAGATATAGAGTTTTCAATTCTAAGAAATTCTTTAGAGCAATACTCCTGTTATCTATTTCGGGGATGGATGATATGAATAGATGGTTGGTTTTGCCCCCTTCTCATTCCAATCTTTTAGAGCATCTAAATGCCACTTTTAGGTGGTATTGGTTCTTCTCCTTGGAACAATATGCAGCCACTGTTGTCCGAAAGGATCGTCTCTACGAGACAAGCAACTAATACAAAAACTAATTAACAACTGGAAGGGAGAAAGAAAGAGTTTCTGAAAAGTAGAGAGGCAATCTCTTGTTTGATTAAAATTTTAAGAGAAAAAAAAATGAAAAAAATTTTTCTCATGAGAAATCACTTTTCATATTTTATGAAAAATAGAAATCCATAGAAGAGATAGATCTTTGCACTTTTTATGGGATAAAAAGTGGTAATACTTTTTTTTTCCAAAATATCCTTTTAAAATCAATGGCTAAAATTTTATAAAATATTAATAGATGATTAAGATGAAATACTGAATAATAATATAATATTATATTAGTATTATCCTAATATTTATATGAATATAATATTAATAATATAATATTTATTATATTTTAATATTATTTTAATATTTACACTAATATAATATTTTATTAATATTATTATAATAATTATATTAATATATTGATGTTTATATTCATAAAATATTATAATTAATATTATATTTATATATATTTATAAATTTATTATATTAAATATTCATATTATATTAATATAATACTAATACATATTAGTATTATATTAATATAATAATTATTATGATATAATGTTATATTATAATATATTAATATAAATATAATATTAATATTTATATAAAATTTAAAAGTAAAAATGTATGGTCTTTTATCTATTAAGGATATAATAAATATTTTATATAGTTTTTTTAAATAAATAGATGCTCAACCAAACATAAACTAGTCTGTAATAAGTCACTTTCCTATAGTTAATTAAATATATCAAAATTTTTTTATTAAAATTTTTTTTTAAAAAAAAATTTAAAAAAATTATTTTTTAAAAAAAAAATTATGTGCAGCAAACGAGTCCTATCTACAACAGAATAAGAATAAAGAATGCAATTATAAAGTTAATCAAACGATTGAGGGTTGCACGGGTTCATGGAACCAGAATAATGTTTGCATGGGTCCAAATCAATACAATACCTGGCTATCGTGTCGGCTATGCTTTATTGCTTCGTTCCAAGCCTAATTAAATTAATGGGAGTGCTGATAAACTATGGTGAAAGCATCAAGCCGGAGTCCCCGCATGCAAGTTTTCTACGTCTCTTTAGACGCACCACAAGTTCAACGGATTCAATTTTGACTTCTGTCGCGGAGAATGCCCCTTGCAATTTCATATGTAGCTTCCAAGAAAGAACCACAGATATAATGGAAAATAGTTGCTGCCTAAGTGCTCCGATAAGCTCACTGAGAGATGACCAGGTCCGGAAACTTGCGTGCTGCAGCATCTGAGAAGGTGTTCACAAGTAGAGTCATCAAAATGAGTTACGACTTGTTCCAAACCGAAAACTCGCACAGAAATATTAACAGGTTTTCCCCCTTTCATTAAATGAGTGCAGACGCATGAATACCTACGGGTCACTGTTGATGCAGCGTGCGAAGTCTTGGCTGATATGATCATGTGACATGCGATTTTTTTCCGTACAAACATGTATATGGACCAGAGGTTGCACTTGCACGTGATACATTCGTACAAGTGATTATCCATTGACAGTGCCATTGAGCCCATGCCCCTTGGCTTTTGGAAATATGTAATATAATTGAGATATCTTTTTATTTATTAAAAAAATTAATAAAAAATATTTAATTAAATTTAAATTTAAAAATAATTATTTATTTAAATTTTAAATAAAAAATTATTTTGAAATATAACTTAAAAATAATCATTCAAATGAGATGAAATGATCCAATTATCCTTATAATTATAAAGTAATACTATATTATTATAAAATAATACTATATTATTATAGAACAATACTGTACTTTAATAAAAGCAACATCATTATTATAAAATAATACTATACCATTATAAAATTATACTACATAATTATAAAGCAATATTGCATTGTTGTAAAATAATACCACAGTAAAAAAATACTATATTATAATAATATAATACTACCTTATTGTAAGAGAATACTATATTAATATAATACAATAAAGCAACTCTGTACTATTATAAAGGAATACTACACTAATATAACATAATACTATCTTATTGCAAAGAAATATTGTATTAATATAATATAATAAAGCAACACTATATTATTATAAAAAAATATTACACTAATATAATATAATACTATCTTATTGTAAAAGAATACTGTACTATAATAATGTAATACTGCAGTATTTTAAAAGGTATAAGGATATAAGAATAATTTCAGTTCAAATGGATAGTTGCTTTTAACTTATATTTAGAATTGATAGGTACGTTTATATAGAACTCATTTGAAAAGTTATTTTTAAATTGAAAATAGAACTAAAAATTTATCTCTAATTCTTTAATATTAATATCTATATAAAAATCTTCATGTAAAATTAATAGGAAGACCTAACCCGTGCTAGTCATCATCCCTTTCCAAATCGAGAAATCAGGGTACTGTTGCCTCCATCTTCCCCAACCACCACCCGGTTGGACCACAATACTTTAACTCCATCAGTGACTTTTTTTTTTTTTTTTAAATTTTTATATTATTATTATTATTGTTGTTATTATTTTTATTTCGAGAGGAACTCCAAACACCTAAACTCTTTTTGACTCCTTCCGATTTCTCCTCTGCGCGGAAAAAAGAGCAATTCGCCGGACTCGCAACTTCCTGCAAAATAAATAAATTACCATGTAACTTGATAGATGCATATCTCACTGGCCGACATTTGTTCCATGGCCGCACGACTGCTTTATAATTAGACTTATTTTAATTATTCTTTATATTAAGGATGAGGTGAGATGCTCCAAGTTACCGTTATTGTATGACACTTCAGAGAATCCATACCCGAATATGATATGATTATTATAATTATTATTGTTATTTGGTCAAGACGTAAGCAAAGTTACAAACACACGGCAAGAAAAGTTTAATCCTCTCAAACAAGCAACAAACACAATAACAACACATCGATAACAACTGGCAAGACACCATGAATAGGAATCTATCAACCCTAAAGATATTTTTTTTGAAAAGGTTCTATTGTTAGATCAGACCAATTTAATGAAACCATGATAGAATACTTCCGCAGCACAGCTTATTTTATGCTGCAGTTGGAAAAGCAATCGATCTTGCTTATATCGATTTTGTCTTTACCTGAATTGTATGTACGCTTGCGGAACCACCCGCTATCATTTTAATTTGGAAGACCAGATCAAATGATTCACCGCATCCTCATGATTCACCAATTGGCTACCGATGCAACCGTGACATTGCTATCCAGAGTCATGACGGGCTTGATGCATATAATCAAGAAACCGTCCTCCAGCCGGCATAATCCAGTTTAATTCATGACTCGGAATAACAATATAATCCCCTTGATCCAAAATAGTCTTAAATTCCATGTTGTTAAAATATTATAATAGGTACACGCATTACATGAGCATGTTTTCTGTACGGGAGAATGCATTTCATTCCTCAACCTTCAAACACAGATCTGACGGTGAACTTAACCCATCGTGTACATATGAAAGCCAAGAGAGACCAGAGGAGCGTGCCCAACTCTATAATACAAGCCAGGCTAGACATGGCCTGGTTTTCGTAAACTCATTAGGCAGTAGGGACTACATTATGGTCATTACACGTCCAGTACGATCATTGCAACAGCATTATAGAACACAGTCATCACAACAATTCCCCAAACTAATCACTGTTATAAAATACAATATATTTGTCGATAATCTTACATCTAAACTGCCATGGTGTCACATCTATAAGCCATTGTATTCTGTAATAACAGCTAAAATTGGCAACTGAGATTTGTTCATATTAAAAAGAATGTTTTTTGAAAATCAATTCACCGTATCTATTAAAAGGAGTGAGTTGGGGTCTTTGGGTCTGTCAAATTTGTTTTAACATGGAAAAGAATATAATTTGCAAGAAAAAAATTATAATACAATAACTGTAATTATGAACATTTTCAAAAAGAAAATTTTCATATAAATTTTAAACTTACTTCATGGAATTGAAAACAATCTATGCTTATCTTTAAATAATTTCTTTACAACTCTTCTCTTGAAATTATTTATAATCTTTAAACTTTCTGTTTCCAAACATGCATAACGTGCCTGTTTACTAGTTTTCCACTAGAACCCACTTATCCTCCAACATCACCAAGCTCCTCTTCTTCCACCGAGAAACCAATATCCCCTGTCATCAGGTTTTTTAAATATTTTTTGAGGACTGGAAAAAATTTTTGGACCTTTAATTGTTTTGGATCGATCAGAATGCAAAATCAAATTCATACCATTCAAAGAAGGGCTTGGGATCTGCTTGGTTTAATGAAAGGCTGAACTGCAGCAACAAAACCGATCAGCAAGAAAGGCCATACAGTAATGATAAAAAAAGTCTGATGCATGGTCACTGTTGTTAGGCATAAGTTTTTTCACCAAAACTTTTTCCCTAAGCATCAGCTATCATGTCTAAAGATGAGGAGCCAAAAGGAAGAATCCAATTTCAGCCATCAACTTATAATCTGACAGCTTTATATCAGATGCATAAAAAAAAGTAGCTGTGCAGCATAATACATGAACTTTGAGTATTAACAATACTGAAACACAAAGCACTTCCTAATGCTTCTGTAAGCCTGACAACCTATGACTATATCCCAACATTCAGATAATTCCATCATCACAAGCACTGATGTATCTACATAATAGATAGCCTTAAAAATCTTGGATGGTAATTTAAAGATGTGCAATAATTTAACACAAAAAAAAAATAAAGATAAAGGAAAAAACAAAGCATTTAGGACATGCCTACATAATTGATCAATATATCAATTCCACATCCTCTTACCCCAAAGTCAACCAGAAATCACAATGATGACCATCATTCTTACCTCCTTATCCCCTGGATGTTAATCCTCAATCACAAAAGCATATTGAAGGAAAAAAATTAAGTTTTTCGATAAAATTGTTAGGAAGCAAGTTAACATATTCGTATCAAAAATATTTGGGTAACAAATTAGGAGAGTACCAGAGTAGCAGTCACAAACAAAAACATATCAGAAATCCTATTATCATAGTCATGATACTTTATTTATAAGAACCTAAGGCAGAACTTACCCCAAGCTCACCTGTTAAAAAAATGTGTTTGCCATAATCATAACTACCATGCACCATGCCAATTACTGAAAGTCACCATAACCAATAATCTTCACCATTTTTCCTATAACAGAAGACATCTTCTGCTAATGAAGCTTTTGTTTATCTTTGATCAAAACTCTCTCACCAAGGCTTTCTTAGTCCTACCCCGACCCTTCAAAGAAAAGGAAAGGAAAAAGGCCCTTCTTACAAAGGCCCATAGGAGTCCTTATTGCACCATTAAAGACAATACACATTCGCTTGCAAAAACTACCTGCCATAATGCAGTTCAAAATTGAACCATTTCTTTAATTTCTGACCCAAGATGTACAAGGATCATTCATAAGAAATATGAAACTCATTCTCCAAGATTAACACAGAAAAAGCTTATGGTAAGTTTATCTTGATGCTTTAAACTTCCTCTCTAAGTGAGGACCCAAACAAGGGCATTGTCTCCTTGGTCCTCTTCGTTCATCAACCACCAGCTTACCAAGCCTTAAAAGCCTCTTCCAAGATAATTCTGTGAAGGAGCAAAGAAATTACTAGGTCTCCATATGAGAGCCTCTCTTCTTCTTCTTTTTTTTTTTTGGATGGAGAAAGCCCAGCACCGCACCCATTTCACTACTAAATTTTTTTATCCTCTTCCCCGATGCAACTATTCCTTTCATTCCATATATACCAAATTCAAGGCAAATAAAAAAAAAAAAAAGCAACCTGAAAAATAATTCTGTCCCTTTTAAAGAAGCTTCTAAAATCAATCAACTTGTCTCTCAAATTATTAGTACAAGGACATCATAACAAAGGAAGACATTTAGAATCAAACACGAAAAAGAGAAGCTAACTTACTCCAGCTCATTTCAATACAGAACATACATAGAAGACAGCTGCTTAACCTAAGATTTTATTAAATCTTATGTTGTCCACCTCATATAAACTTCCTTCAGGAGGAAGAAGCACTTTGAGAAATCTTAAATCGTATGTTGTCCATCTCATAGGCACTTCCTTCAGGAAGGAGAAGCGCTTTGAGGCATGGTCAATTTTGCACAAATTGATTCCAATGGCACTCCTCCATCCTGTATCTGATTAAAAGTTCCAGCAGATTTAAAGGAGTATCACCAAGAAGTATAAAGGATCCAATGTATCTTGTTCGGCCATCTCCAATAAGGGGATCTTTGTGACTTACTGGTTCCCATAAATCCTCCATTGCTCTGGTGGAGGGAGGTGGCAAGTTCCCTTGTCCACTGAGAATTAGTACAATTTAGTATCTTCATCAAGTTGCCATTGAATTGCATCCCAAAGTTTGAATAATTGGCTCACCCACTAGCCAAGAAGCACTTTCAAGTGGGTTATTTGCCGCAACCTCGATAGAAATTCTGACATCTCTACATGTCACGGGCCTTAATCCAATACTATGATTCCAAATACTCGAGTTGAAGGGCTTTCCTTCAAGGGACAAGATGCTCTAACTGTCATGTAATTTTCTCTAATTGTCATCATTTAACCTCCAAAATCTTGATTCTTGAAATATCACTTGCCACACTTCTTGGAAGCTGAAGAGTGCTCAAATTGTTGATTTCCTTGACCCTTTTGATCTCTAAATTTATTATGGCACATCTGCCTCAAAATTACTAAAACACATCCACCTCAAACAAAAAGATACAATCTTGACTGTTGAGCCAACATACAACTAAAAACTAACAATGTCCGCCCATCGGCTCCCAAGCCCATCAAAAAAAGGGTTGCAAATGGGCCAGGTCAACCACTGAAACCATCTAGTCCCACCCTGCTAAGACCCAGGCTGATCTTATCTTTTAAAATTGTGGCTCAGGTCTAGGTTAGAAAGAAGAGTAGATCTGATCCAAACTGGCGGGCCAATGGATTGGGTCCAGGTCTAAAATCATGACCCCAATAAAAAGTCAGGTACAGGTTGTACCTGCCCTGATCCTGACTTGGATCAGCTGTGGACCTACTAAAATTAGGAAACAGTACAAAAACATAATGTATACTTATTATAGACCTAAGTTTAAAAAAAGCAAAATAGCATGAAGGAGCTGAAACAGAGCTACTTAACCTTATCCCTCTTTCTAACTATAGAATGTATCAAATAAGTAATGTTTTTAAAATCGGGATTGGCCAATTCGACTGGTTGAATTGAGACCCGATCGCCTGTCTAGTCCGATTGAAAGGATATTTTAGGAGTGATCAAAATTTTGTCAAACCTGGGAGAACTGGACGCACCGGTCAAACTGGCCGGTCCGATCCAATTTTAAATTTTTGTTAAATTAAAAGTTCTTTAAGAAATTGGTTAGACCGACCTCCACCACACCCTTGAGCTACCATCCTTTTTCTGACTTCCCACAAGCAGCTAGGGGAGATCATGTCTCCCCTGACCCTCTCCCACCTCCACCACCTCCTCTTCAAGTCCCCCCACTACTCTCCCCTGAGCCCATCACCACCTAGTGGTGCCATTACTATGGCGCAGCCAATTTGGCCAGCCTCGACCTCCTCAACAATAACACCTTGGTTGGGAGGGGAGAATAGGAGAGAAAAGAAAAGAATGGGAGAAAAAGTATTAACTTTCTCTTGGTTGGTAGTATTTTTATAAAAGAAAAGAAAAAAAAGAAAAACAGAGAGAATACAAATCCCCTCAAATTAGCAACTTTTTTCTCCTCCAAATTGAGCGGAATCGGAGAGAAAAGAATTGAGAGTTAGTGAATCTTTTATAATTCCTATCTTACCCTTTAATACTGAAGATCTAAATTAATATTACATTTCAATTCTAAGGCTTATTTCAAGCCTCCCACCTAAGTCTCCTATCCAATTGAACTCCCGTGGATGGAAAAAAATTAATGAAAACAAAAAAAAAAAAGATAGAAAAAATTAAAAAACAAGATCTTTTTTTGGTTTCTTTTTAGGATTTATTGGGTTCCTTTCAAGGGTATAATAGTAAAAGAAGGTTGTAACATTTTCTTTCTTTTTCTTTTTTCTTTGCTCCCAATCAAGAAGGAAAGAAATAATTTTCTTTTCTTTCTTTAAACTCCCAATCAAGAGGAAAGAAATGTACTTCATTTCTTTTCTTTTTTTTCTCTCCTTACTAATATTTTTCTTTTTTTTCTTTTCTTCTCCAAACTCCCAACCAAGGCATAAACCCCGCCACGAACTCGTCCACTACAGCAACCTTGTTCAGGTCACCTATCACGCTCATTCCACTCCCATCCTACCCCGCCCACCTAGTCACCCTCCCTGATTGCTCCTACTACGTCATTTGCTTCCTCTTCACCACTGCCTCTATTGAGCTTGGCCCTTCGAGTCAACCGCCTCATTGCCCCATAGATAACTCAGCACTCCAACTAGATCAGCTATGTCACCGTCCGTGACCACAGCCATGATATCCATTGCATGGGCCGTCATGACATTTTCATCACCCTCCACAGCACTGCCACCTACTTCAAGTGGGCCGAGGATTTCTGCGGCAGCCTCATCTTGATTGATGACCCTGGAGAGGATGGAAGGGAGCACAGAGGGAGAGGAGATCGGAGAGGGCTGGGAGAACAACCAAAAATGGAAAAGGTGTGATCAGTTTTTCACCCTCTACATTACTTGTGAGATTAGCAGAGAGAGGAGAACTAGAGAAGAGGAAGAAAGGCAAACCGGACAGGTCCAACTAGGTGGATTGGTCCAACTAGGTGACTCAAGAACCAAACAGGTTGTCGATTTATTGTCCAGTCCGGTTCTAAAAATATTGCAAATAACCCACATGACATGATGGTAATAATTAATTTTATATAACTTAATCACATATTATCCTTCACATTGTTAACCAAGCTGAGCAGGAGAAACAAAATATTTACAAGTTTAGACTAAGACCAAATGAAGGAATGTGCCATTTCAGTGAATATGACCCAAGAACAAAAATACAAAGTAATCATGATTTTTCTATTTCTCTATGTGAAAAGATGACATGTAGAAGACACCAAGGCACATTCTAAGACATTGACATAAGAAGCGTAATAGCATGAGCACAAGATGATCCAAGGAAAAATGAATAAAAAGAATGGCTAATCATCCTTCAACATTTTAGATTATTACAAGCCCCATATGAGCAGAACAAATAAGTGGTTTTCCATGAATACAAATTGACAAAATGAATACCATAAAATGGTTAACAACATATTTTTCTGTGCATACAGCAGGTATTTAGCATTAACAAAACTAGAACTAGAAGGCAGCACTTTGAAAAGTATAATAACTGAAGTTATAATTGACAAAAAATAGATAGCAGACACACTCTAAATGACATGATTTAACATAAAAGGGGAAAGAGATACTCCCTTACCATATCCAAGCAGCTGCTTCAGCTCACATCCCTGAGCCTCTTTATCAGAGCATTGAACGATTTCTTCTTTGGGTTCTGTTTCAAACCCCTTGTACCAAATGTCGAGAACAGCCGATCTGATGAATCTCTGAACTTCTCAGATATGGCAACGACCTTCTTGTAATCCAGCTTATTGTAACTCTTTTCCCGGATCACTGGGTTCAGGAAATTATCTGGATGGTTGCTCATGAGCAAATTAACCAACTGCCTTGCTTCCAACAAAGCCATTTTCAGTTCGTTTCCACCCGATTCCTCAGAATCACCAAACAAATGGGATTGGCTATCTGCAAAGGATTCAAACAGCCTCAAGTCGGCATCTATTCCTGTCACAGCATTCGCATTAAACCTCTTGACCGAGTCACTAAGGAAAAGCCCCACAATCTTTTCAGATACATGGGTGAGGACCCCATGAAGCACCCGCCGGAGGACCTGGATGGGCAGAATCTGCTGCACAGTGGAGACCAGAGTCTCAAGGTATATGATTACCTCATTAGCATACTCATTCCCATTCGGAGGTGGGTCGTCCGCCATCCAGCTCACAGTGTCAGTCAAGATCAAAAAATCATCAATCTTGGCCTGGAGCAACCCCAGCAAGAGCTCCTCAGCTGCGTCCCGAGACTTTTTCAATGGGAACTCCCTCCTGCCCCTCTCAGCAATGCGGAGGGGGATGCCAGAGAGCTGTGCGGCATGGCAGAAGAAGAAGTCACAGGCCCTCTCCATCACAGCCATGTTAGCAGCTACCTGCATGGCTTGGGACACGCCAAGGCCTCCAGACTCAACAAGGTGCAGGATGGTGCCATCGAGAACCTCCCCAAGGAGGCGGTCGAGATACTTCTTGACAATGGGGTAGCAATCAAGCTGGCCGCCGTGCGACATGAAACTGACCGAGTCCTCGATGAAGGACCGGACAATTCGACAGAGGTCGGGGACAGTAGAGGAGAAGGGGGCTACATAAGGGAATGCAGGGGTGATGTTGGAGGTCTGGATCTGGAATGACAGCACGTTCATCGAGTACTCATACTCCTTCTTCATGAGCATCTGTTCGAACTTGTCGGCGGCAAGGGCCTCGGACACCTGGTGGCGGCAGTCCGATAGCAGGAGGTCGTGGTACTTGTCCCGGTGCTTTGACAGGACATCGAGTAGGGGGTCGACGGTGTAGCCGTATCGCCGGAGAGTGACACCAAGAAGACTCACATAATCTTTGATCAATAGCAAGTGATTGGCGGTCTGCATCCGAGAGAACTGGTCCTCAAGGACGGAGACCATCTTAGCAATGGCGGTCTCCCAAAGCCCGTCGACGTCGGACCGGGAGATCAGTCCGCCGCCGGTGCGGAGGATCCGGTCCTCGACGATGAAGAATCCGGCGATCTGGGCGAAGAAGGTCTGGTGAGACTCGAGAAATGGGGTCATGGAGGAGACCTGGAAGTCGGAGGTGAGCTGGAGCTTCCGGTTCTCGAAGTAGTACTTCTTGAATCGATCCTGGAGGCCGAGGGTCTGGTGGATGTGGTAGGCGCGGTAGAGCGGTGTGAGGTCGAAGCCAATGATGCCGTCAACGACGCCGCCGCTGCCGCCGCCGCTGCCAGCAGCGTCGATGGCGGCTGCAAAGTCGTCGGAATCGTCGTCGTCTTCAAGGGAGTAGATGGAGGACAAATTGGCTTCGCGGAGCGAGAGGCGGGACTGCTCCTCGGCCTGGCGCTGCTTGATGCGGAGCTCCTCCTCTCGCTGGCGGGAGGCGGAGGCGCGGCCGATGGCGATCTGGCCGAGGTGGCGGCTGGCAACGCGGATCTGGACCATCCAGTCGGAGAACTCCTTGGAGATCTTGCGCTCCGCGTGGGCGCGGACGGAAGGGATGAGGCGGAGGAGCATGCGGCGGAGGGTGGGATGGGGGGAGGCGTCGAGGAAGTCGCGCTCAACGGCGTCGACGGCGCGGAGGGCAAGGTAGAGGTCGTCGGTGGTGAGGTAGGTGTTGGCGCGGGCGAGGAGGTCGAGGAGGCGGACGCAGATGCGGGCGGCGGCAAGGGCCGCGGAGAGGTTGCCGGCGACGGCGCGGGCTTCTAAGTAGGCATCGAGGGAGGAAAGAAGGGGGCCGGCGGCGGACTGGAGGGCGGCATTGGAGTCGGAGAGGGCGGATTTGAGGGCGTCGACGTCGGAGAGGAGGGAGCGGAGGTCGTCGATGGCGCGGATGAAGTCCTGGTAGTGGGCCTTGCAGACTTCTTCGATCTCGGATTCTTTGGAGCGGGCGAATTGGCGGAGGGAGTGGAGGAGGGATTCGGGGCGGCCGGAGGCGAAGGCGTTGCGGACGAAGGGGCCCAGGTCCTCGCCGTTGCAGATCGCCGAGGAGAGCTGAATGAGGTCCTGCCGCTCCTTCTCGCCGCTGGCGGCCGCCGAGGAATCGGGGACCACCTTCCGCCGCATCTCTCTCGATCGCTTGCTCTCCGAGGAATACGACGTCTACAAAATGGCAGTTAGATGGTTGGCAAGTCCGTCCATTTCGACGAGGGGATTTAGGCTCCGCGACGAAGAAAAGGCAAGTTGCTTTGAACACGGGGAGACTTTGGAACAAATATGACCAAATTACCCCTAGTCGGCTGTTGCCAGTTCGGCAGTGGGCACGTACGTGGCGGACGGATCCGACTCCGAGCGAGTGGGTCTAACTAACCTGGACCGGTGCCACCGTAGTGGAGTGGATAAAGTTCGGTTGGGGTAGGTGAACGGTGAACCTAACTGGAACCGGTGGGACCGCAGGCGTTTCAGAGCGGAAGCGTGGATGGCTGTGATTGGTGTCTGATTTTTCATTTTTTTATTGTTTAGGTAACTTGTTAGATTTGGCACATTCTTCCTGCTAATTTGTTGCACCATTCGTTCTGCCTTGTGGCACAGGATGGAATTATGCATTTCTTTCGTTGTAAATACAAAAAAGATTTAAGAAGCTGCCTCATGTAACTTTGCCGCGTGATTAGATACCAACACCGCATGTGTGATGCACTTGATTAATGCAATGAGGGCCATACATATTTATAATTTTATTTATTATTTTTATTAAATAAAAATTATAAAATTATTTTTTTTAATTTTAAATTAATTTTATTTATATTTTATATATTTTAAAAAATATCAAGTTAATTTTTTTAGTTACCGATATATTTCAATATGATTCAGTCGTTCACTTGTCAATAAATGGTATTAGCTTTCTTTCTCAATAGATAAAAATATCTCTCGCTCGTGGATAGATTTGGAAGAAGAAAAGGATGAGAAGAAAAATTGATGGAGAAGAAGGGGGCAAGAGGAACGAGGCCACCAGCGAGGAATAGATTGAAGGAGAAGGAGAAGAGGATAGGGAAGGAGAGGGGAAAAATTGGTTGTCGGCGAAAATATATGGAGGTAGAGGAAGTCGTCGTGGAGGAAGATGACTTATAGATGGTTTGGAAGAGAAGGATGATGATGAGGAGGAGGAGGAGAAAAGAGAGAAGGTGGAGGTAGAGAGAGCTACCATGAAGGAGGAGATATGGATTAAGAGGAAAGGAATGGAGAAGGATGGGTTGTCGATGAGAAGAGGTGGATGTGGAGAGGGTCATCATAGAGGGATAGGGTTCATGGATGGGTTTGGAGAAGGAAATGGAGGATGGAAGAATGGTTGCTGACAAAAAATGAGTTGAAGGAAGAGGACAAGGAGAAGAAGATAGAGAGGAAGGGAAAAGGGAAAGATGGGTTGTTCGCAAAAAAAGACGGAGGTAGAGGGGCCATCATGGAGGGGGATGACCTATGCATCGCTTGGGGGAGAGAGGATGAAAAGGAGGAAGATAAGAAGAAATGAGAGACGGTGGATGAATTTATAAAGATGGAGGGAGCTACCATGGAAGAGGAGAAATTGATGAAGAGGAAGAGGAGGAGGAAGGAGGCGGAAGAATAAGGAAGAAAGAGGGATGCCAGCGACGGAGGAGGAGATCAATCATAGAGAAAAAAGAAGGAAAGAGGAAGAAGATGGAAATAAAGATATTTTCATCATTTTATAAAATAATGATATCATACCATTATTATATGACATCATTTCGTTAACGGAGATACGAATATATCGATAACTAGAAGGATCAGTTTGACACTTTTTAAATACAGAGAATATAAATGAAATTGGATTAAAGTTGAACGGGTGTTCTTATATTTTTTTTTAATTAAAATAGTTGTCGTACAGAATACATCATAGTTAGAAATATGAGAGAGCAAAACATGATTGGAACTCCATATTCCCAAGATGAAGTCTTGAAATTATTACAGCAGCAGGAACAATTTCTTGGTCACAGATTCATAATCATAGTAAGAACTTACGATCATTTCTAAAGCACAGGCTCAAAAATGTTGCATTGATATGGTAGCAGCTACAGCTGAACCAAGTTTAGCACAAACCACTTGTGTTTATAGCCCTGTTACTAGAGGCAAACACTGGCCAGTTTAAAACAAACCATTTAGTTAAAAAGGGTAGGTTCAGATTCCCCAAAGCGAGAAGTCGTACAAAAGACATGAGTACAAGCATTTTGAAGATTTTATCAGTCGTTTACCAATAAAATTAGTGCAGAGTAGTGCTAACTTAGGTCAATTAAATCAATGGAAAGACACCATCAAGTCCTCAGTTTCCCTGTTAACTCCTATTTGTTTTCTTCCTCTTATTACCTTCATACTTCACACGACATTCAGTGGAATACTAGGGAGAAATCTCCTGACAATTACTATTCAGTGACATACTGCCTCCCAGTGGTTTCACATTGTGGCAACTATGGGCAGAAGTAAGATACGAGGACAGTGGCAATCATCAGAATATGACAGGATGCTAACATATATCAATACAAGCTCGAAACATTTCTGTTGGCTTCATGCTGAAAATGACAACAACAATGGGAACACACTGAATGAATGCCGCAAGAGGTTTTCGTGTCAGGCTTTAACAGGTTTTGCACAAAAGAACTGAAGCCCCATATTAAGGTAGGCCTTGGCATGAAGATTCTAGATCAATGATAAAAAGAATTAATGAAATAACGTAATTATTGCTTCAAACATGCCAGGTAACAAAAAAGAACAGAATTTTTTAAAAAAAAAAAAAAAAAGCACAAAAAATGAAATTTAGAGGCGCAGCACAAATGTGTCCCATTTAAATGAGGTGAGAAAAAGGGTGCAAAAAACTGAACATCACAAAACCATAAGATTATCTACTTGGTAGCCTGTGCAATCGTATTGCTTGTCGAACAAGCCTGTTCTTTTGCTGTTTCCACCAGTGCATCCTGCAAGGCAAAATAAAATTGGTCAAGAACAGTTATTTCTCTGAGAGCAATATCAGATGGTTCCCAAACAACATCCGCATGTAACTACTTTGTCCATTAGGTTTTTCTTTACCCATCAATGCTTCATATAACTGGCAGTGACCTGTGGATTGTGGAATCACATGTTTCGAGTCCAACAATTTTTCCTTTATTACCTATCAAACATTTTAGATGTAGAATTCAAGGTTTTCATCTTGGCCGAGATCTCAGTTTGTATCAGTATCGAGCAGTTCCCGATACGATGTTGCAAGTATCTCAGCTGATGAGAACCAATAAAATCCGAGATACCGGTCCATATTTTTCCATCACTTTTTTTACTTAAATCATTTTTAATTAATAAATCTTGAAATCAATGCTTAAATATAGTTCTTAATCTCGGATTTTCAATATCTTCCAAGATAAGCCGAGATCTGGGTTTTATCTCATTCTCCGCCCTCACTAAGATAACTGGTATATCAAGATTTCAACAAATTGGTAGTGTTGTGGGTCGGACATCGGAAGGTTGAACTTCGAAAGTTTCATACCGGTTACAGTCAAGAGTGTCTACTGCTTAAAAGTGCGGACTCCCCCTTACCCACGTAAGGCGTCTTTTGCGGGGCAAAACCATGAGGTGCGGCGTTGTGGTTCCCTGTAGCATCCCAGAGCGGACAATACCTCATGCGCGGTGGAGGGGGACAGGTCCATCACTTTTGGCACGTAACCACATCATTGGCGCCGTAGAGTGTCTACTGCTTAAAAGTATGGACTCTCCCTTACCCATGTGAGGTGCCTTTTGCGAGGCAAAATCGTGAGGTGCGGCGTTGTGGTTTTCTGTAGCGGATACGCACCGTCCCAGAGCGGACAATACCTCACGTGCGGTAGAGGGGGACAGGTCCGTCACTCTTGGCACGTAATCACATCAGGTAGTATTCTTATTGATCCTCTCTTCAGAGATACTGAGAAAAGGCAGCACAACAGCGAATAACATACTTCGGAGATTAATAGATAGAACCGTACCTTTTTTCCCCTACAGAAATTCAAGAGAACTAATACTCCAACCCTTTTAGTTTCTTTGTAATTTCCACCATGAGAATAGTTTGCCATCACTCATCAGAGGTCAAACATAATATGGGTGGGATTATCACTATATGAAGGTTGCCACAATAATTGCCTTCAGGGGATTAGCTGCATACAGCTCCAAGTCTTACTACCTGTGCAGCTACAAGTCGTGCAACACTTTCCTTGCTCGACTCTTGAAGTTCACCAGCAATCAGAATCTCATCCACTATATAATATGCCTGCCAATTTTGCGACCAACAAAAAGATGTTGAAATCAGACAAGTAGCATGCCCATTGCAATGAGGCACAAAAAAGTACCTGGTGGAAATTGAACGTCAAATCAAGCTCACTAACCTGAAAATTTCAAAAGAGAAAAAGTTTGAAAGAATAAGCTTAAATATGCTTCACGAGTGGTCAATGGGTATATGATTAGAAGACTTGACTCACACCGCCAAAATAATGGTCCAATATCTCGACAAAATGATGAATGATTTCAAGGATTTCCCGTTCGTTGTCATCTGGATCAATGCACACGCACAAGTAAAGGCTGGCATATCTGAAGTAATTGTACATAACTGATCACCTGGTTGGAAGGAATATAAACCCGCCTTCTATATAGATGGAACAAATATCCCAGCAGTCAGAACAGTATGCTGAAATTACTACCTCACCATATTACCTTCTGTATACGACCTTGTAGCCTCTCCTCTCCATTCAACAAAATTGCAGAGCTTTGGTGCTCTTGCAAGAATGCTTCCACCAAGCTCTCGGATGACCTTTTTGAGATGAAGAATATATATAAGGCATACATTATAAACAAAATTCTAAACAACCACCCATCATAATAAAATCTTGGAATTTCTCTTCTTTTAAATCAGTTATATTGGGAAATGAGGAAAATATTCTGCAACAATATCAAAGAAGCATCAAGACTTGATATACACTCTTCTCAACGTGGAAAGTGTTTCCTTGGAAAGTATATATAATAACTAAGTCAAATGCCAATTGGAACAATCAGAGAAGCAACACTTAGAGCTACATATATGTACATAAATGTGTGTGTGTGCGTGCGTGCGCATGTAGGTTAGAACAGATCTTCCATTGGGAGGCAAGGACGACCATCGGTCACCATAAATGTAGAAGCCTTATCCCATCTGTTCGAGGTCCACGACAAAAATCCTGTTTCAGGAATGGGGCCAAAACATATACAAGAAGCATCCATCAGGCATAAGCATCTCATGGTAGTGAAAAAGAATTTTGCTACTCATTGGGCAATCTTTTTTAATTTCAGAGAGTTCAGAAGATACATGTTTATTCAACTAAACAGAAAAAAAAATAAAACAAAAGCTGAGATAATGTAGTAAGAAATGTTATATCAAGGAAGATTTTCTGGTTTCCCGAGATCAATCCTGTGCAAGGAAAAGCACTTACGATTTTCCTAAGCAAATAAAAAATCCAGTTAGCCCTGAGAAACAGTATCTTTCTAGTCATACGAGACCATAAGCACTACCTGTATAGTTTACAGGTGAACAGGCTTTCAAGCTCAACAGAGTAAAAGACAAGATAAGCTGATATATACAGCCCAAAAATAAGGATAGACCAATATGCAAAAAAACAAAATCACTAGCCTTTCATAGAATTACGCACCTTGGATCTTTCCTTCTGTGAATATGGAGAATACCACTTTGTCAGCCTCACTTTTCCTTGTCAACTAACTAGAAGGACAAAGTGGATCTGGAAAAGGCCAAAGAAGAGGGAAATCTTAGCAGGTAATAGAACTAAGAAAATTCCTGTTTCTTCACAAAAATTAAATCATCAGGAGGAAAGGGTATATCAGAGTATATTACGTGCAAAAGAAATATGGAGCATATTCTACTCTACCAGTAGCCAAGATTTCTGAAAAGCTTGAGCCTTCAAACCACATTTACCCACAGAGTCAAGTGTGGTGAGCTACAACCCACAATGATACATTAAGTGTGATGAGGCTATCCTGCCTGCCAAAAACCCTGAATGGGGAGAGAGTGAAAACAAAGAAGCTTCTGTGCCACTCAAGTGATGCTTGCAGGGGCAATGATGGCAAAAATTGGGCATTCACGAATTTCAATGCAGGGCCATCCAAGATTAAGCTTTGTCATGGGTCTGACATGGTGAATTAAAACAATGCTGCCACAAAGGATGGAGGTGCCATTGAAAGACAAAGAGCTGCTCTGTGCCTGCACAAACTTGCTCAACACTTTGGCAAGGCAAATTTTGACCGTAGTTGGTAGGTAAAGGGGACTTTAGATCCTTGTGGCGTTGAAATATAATTCATATTTAGTTTATCAGTATGTAATTAGAATTCTTGATGAATGAAAAATCATGTGAGCCTTCATCTGAAATGTTGTTTACTTGGGCAGTGATGAAGATTCTATCATGTGATTTTTCACATTGTTTGTCATCATGAGATTACTCAACAGAGTATTGCCTGTTACCTTCCATGTTAAGACTTTGCAAAGGGGCCCTGTTAATAATAGCACATTTCTATTGGTTCGGGCCTGAGAAGTAAACGGGAGCCAATAGACAGGAACTTCTAGGAAAGAACCACATCACAAGGTTCTATTCAGCAGCATGTTTTGGAGTCAAACAAGCATTTACTTGTTATCAGGAGTTCGCCCTTACTAGCTTCACCCTAATATTGGTCTGTATGGAAGAAAGACCGAAAAGCTTTATTTACTACCTGTTGTAGCACCAATTTGTGGTAAAGTATTTAGTTGTTCTCCAAATGGACTCTTATTCATGAGAAGTAGGCAGGACACCAGTTTATTGTTCACCTTGCTTCCTCCTTGGAGGACCGGTCTTTATTGAAAAAACGAAAGCTCAAAGGAAGTCAGAGCGAACGCCAAGAAACAGAAAGGTGGCCTGTTCTCTATACAATTAGCAAAGAGTTCTCAACATATCAAATTATTTCATACTGTTCCTCTGTACTCTCCAGCACTCATTCAGGGTTAGGGTTATGGAACATATGCGAGTATCTGTTTCAAATAATCTATAAAGAATATTTAAGCTATCTTCAGTCCATGCACTGATACTTGCGAGATCCAGATGAACTGCTTTGGTGGCAATGGATTGATCAGTCTACAGAGCGGTTCATGTATAGTATTCTTTCAAAGATTTGAGTCTGTATTTTATCACTTTACCCATAAATTGGTTTTTCCACTTTCTATATAATCAATCTTCATGCGATATAATGCAGTTTCTGTGTTATCAAATGGATTCATTAATCATTTTTTTCTTTCTTTTGGCTCCAGAGTGATGTTTTATTATTTCTTATCATGTTATCTGGAACAAACAGCCACTGACAGCATTAATACGGGGGTGCTCCATTCCACAATATGAAATGCAAGTTGATGCTTGATATGCAAGAGATACGACCCCTAGTTAAAGATCCTTTTGTAAGATTTGATCAAAAAGCCTGGCTTTCTTTGTAATTTATCATTCATTAGATGTTGTCAGTTGTTAACAAGGTATCATGTTGTTGGGATTGTTCGGACAATTCAGCCGACTCCTCAATTCCGACTCTCAATTGGCCTCATAAGTACAAACCGCCGACTATCAATCGGCTTGCCAACCAACAGTCGGCTATCCTCAGTCATCCACAAATTCCAACTAAGACAACTCGACTGATCTCAGACCGATGACCATCGACATATCAGAATTACCGATCGATTCTCGTCGGACTTTCACAACTACCGACATATGATCGACATACTTTGATTACCGACATATAGTCGATTTGCTAGAAACTGCCAGTGCAGAAAGCGCATAATGGCCAGAATATGATCAGTGATGGGTATAACTCCCCATTTCACGATCACATAATACCGAAACAAGCGAGACTCACGTGTTTAACCGTTACAAATGATTACCAACTACTCATCTATAAAAGGAGATAAATGAACAGCATTTGGTAAGGTCTCTTGAGAGTTGAAACTCTGTCTCTTTGAATATTCATCTGCTGGTCACCACTCTCCACTGACTTAAGCATCGAAGGGTCTCCATCGGATATAATTTTGGTCAGTATGGACTTCATTTTACAGGTGCTCTTCACCGGCGACAGGTGCAATAGGGGATTGGCTGCAACAGATTAGTGCGTCAGGTAGGAGGAGAATACGAGCAATCCTGGCAAAGACTAGAACTCAAAACTCTACATGATCTGCGAGACAATCTTTCCGTCGGGAAGATCCCCCTCCTCCTCCATTGGCAGAGCCCAGCTCTTCGCATCCTATAATCACTACAGACACACAAATTGCTGCTCTAATGCAGCAAATGAAGGTGTTGATGGAAGCGGTCCACAACTTCTAACAACAACAGATACAACAATAGCAGCAACCGTCGGTGGAGGAATCGATGGCTCATTCAGTGCCATCCAGGTACAGCCACCGTCCTCCACAGCACTCACCCTCTTCATCTCCAGAATGACGACCGTCTCGATACTCTCACCGAGTTGAGCAACTGCGTTCTTGGTATTCCCATCATGCCGCTTATCCTTCGTAGCGATCTCCCTCTCCTTCTCATGTATATATTATCGAAAAGGGAAAGAGACCGTACGTACCTTCTACTTCTCCATCCTCGGTTCTTCAGGAGATTCTATCCCTAAATTTTTTCAGCAACAACGGCTCGACGACTATGAGCACAAGTTTAAGAAGATCGACCATCAATTTATCCGACTTCAAGTGAAAAGTCGAAAGTCTTCCAACGACTATGACTTCCATACTGTCCAACCTCTCTCTCAGCGTATCCTGGACGAACCGATCCCGTCCCAATTCAAGATACCGCAGATGGAGCTATATGACGGCTCCATTGACCCAATTGATCATTTGGAGAGCTATAAGGCTCTCATGATGATCCAGAGGGCAAATGACGTCCTCTTATGTATTGGCTTCCCGATAAGTATTCGAAAAATTGCTCGAGCCTGATATTTTGGACTTCAGCCGGAAAGTATAAATTCTTTCAAGCAGCTCGAGTATTCCTTCATGGCCCATTTCAGTACTAGTCGAATGGTGTCACGGATATCAGATAGTCTCTTCTCCATCAAGCAAGGTGAGACAGAGACATTGAGAAATTTCGTGGCTCGCTTCAACACGACCACACTTGAGATCAGAGACCTCAACGAAGATATGGCCATCTCAGCCATGAAGAAAGATCTGAAAGAATCTAGATTCATCTACTCTCTGGATAAGACTCTCCTTCGAATCTATGCTGAACTCTTAGAGCGCGCATATAAGTATATTCGTGCGAATGAGGGCACTTCTGACCGATGCCAGACAGAAGAAAAAGGTCAGAAAAAGAAATAAAAGAAAAGTGGAGTTTCGATCGAATCAAGTCAGTCAACGATCAATAAGCAAGCTTCATCCTATCGATAGAGTCCAAGATCGAACCACTATAACAATAAGTATAACTCCTATACTCCTATCTGCTTTCCGTGCGTAGATTTTACTGAAGATTGAGGGAGAGAAGTATCTTCGACATCTCCACCGATGAAAGCACCATCGAGGAGTCACGATAAGAAGAAGTATTGTTGGTTTCATCATGATCACGGTCACGATACCGAACAATGTATTCAACATAGGGATGAAATAAAGGCCCTAATCTGATGTAGCTATCTCAGAAAATTTTGATAAAATCGTCTGACTTAACCTCCCACCGACCAACAAGCTCAGCCGCAAGCTGAAGAGACGATCAACAATCGACCAACGGTGGGAGTGATCAACGTCATCTCTGGGCGATCGAGGGACTGGGGGGCAACTTCTGAAGAAAAGTCGACAAAAAAATGACGACTAGATAATATAATTTTTTTTTAAAAAGATGATGTCTGGAGAATACAAACTCTCCATGATGATGCTGTCGTTGTCTCGACGACGATAGCAAACTATGATGTAAAAAAAATTTCAATCGATAATGAAAGCTCAACTGATGTTCTCTTTTACTCAATTTTTTTTCAAATGTGACTACCGAGTGACCGACTCAGAAGAGTCTCAACGCCATTAGTCGATTTTACTAGAGATGCAGTTGTCATGGAAGAGAAAATTACTCTCCCACCAATCATAAGAACAGATCCACAAAAAGTACTGTTCTCCTGACATTCACAATCGTCCGAGTCCCATCGACTTACAATGCCATACTTGGACGATCTGGACTTAATATCTTGAGAGCAGTAGTTTCAACATACCATTTATTGATCCGATTTCCAACAAAAAATAGAGTTAGAGAAATATATGGAGATCAATAACTTGTTCGATGTTGTTTCATGATCTCTACAAAGAATAATCAATCTGAAGATTTTTTGTCCGTCGATAAATTAGACCAAAGAAAAATTGAAGAAAGGGGAGAACCAGCCGAGCAACTAATTTCTATCCCGTTAAAAGAAGAAGATCCTGAGAAGACGGTCCAAATTGGATCGCAATTGTCTGATCTGGAGCGGCAACAACTGGTGAATCTACTAGCAGCAAATGTCAATAGTTTTGCTTGGTTGGCAACTGATATATCAGAAATTCTTTCAAAAGTAATAACCCACCGGCTGAATATTGATCCTAAAGTTAGACCGGTGAGGCAGAAGAAAAAATCTTTTGCTCCTGAATGGTAGAGGGTCGTCGATGAAGAAGTCGACAAGCTCTTTGTGATCGGCTTCATCAGAAAAACTAATTATATCGATTGGCTTGCTAATGTAGTAATAGTAAGAAAAGTCAATGAAAAATGAAGAATCTACATCGACTACATATATCTAAATGAAACTTGTCCGAAAGATAATTTTTCTTTCTCAAAGATCGACCAACTAGTTGATGCGACTTCGGAACATCAACTTTTAAACTTTATGGATACCTTTACAGGCTACAATCAGATTCGAATGGTATTCGAAGATGAGAAGCATACTGTCTTTATAACCAACAAAGACATCTACTGTTATAAAATAATACCGTTTGATTTAAAGAATGTCGAAGCTACTTATCAACGGCTAGTCAACAAACTATTCAAAGCACAAATTGAACGTAACATGAAAGTCTACATTGATGATATACTGATAAAAAACCCTCAAACTTCTGATCATGTTCGAGACTTAGAAGAAGCTTTCGATGTACTTCGACGACATCAGGTGAAATTGAATCTAACTAAGTGTGCATTCGGAGTAACTTTTAAAAAATTTATTGAATTTCTTGTGTCACAATGAAGAATTGAAGCTAATCTCAAAAAAATACAGACTATCATCAATATGAAGCATCCAAGTTTCAAGAAAGAGATACAACAACTCACTGGAAAGATCGTCATACTTAGCCGATTCATCTCAAGGTCAGCAGAAAGATGTTTATCTTTTTTCAAAATCTTGAGATAAGCAAAAAAATTTTTATGGTCAGATGAGTGCCGACAGTCCTTCGAGGATTTAAAAAAATATTTGATATATCCATCATTACTTATAAAATCGAAAGTGGGAGAAACTTTGTATCTCTATCTGGCGACTTCGACAGAGGCAGTTAGTTCAATACTCATCCAAGAGGATGAAAATTGAATTTAATAGTCGATTTATTATACCAACAAGGTATTTCATAATGCTGAAATAAGATATTCAAAAGCAAAAAAGATGATCTATGCTCTGATCATATCATCACAACGACTTCATCCATACTTTTAAACACATCCAATAGTTATCTTGACAGATCAACCGTTGAAGATAATTCTGTACCGATCTGATACTTTCAATCGAATGGTGAAATAGACAATAAAACTCAGTAAGTTTGATATTCAATATCATCCGTGATCGTCAATAAAGGCATAAGTTTTAGCCGACTTTGTAGTCGAGTGCACCATATCCAACAATAATTCTGAGGATGAACTCGATAACAAATCGAAGCAAATTGAAACTCCTGAGGCCGACTTAGCATCGGTGTGGGTGCTACATATTGATGGAGCATCCAACGTATAAAGTAGTGGAGCTGGTCTCATCCTCACCAACTCCGAAAAGATTGTAACCGAATATGTCCTTTGGTTTAATTTTAAAGTCTCGAATAACCAAACTGAGTATGAAGCTCTTCTAATCGACTTAAAGATTACCAAAGAGTTTGACATTGACAACTTGAAGGTTTTCACCAACTCATAGTTAATTATCGAATAAGTCAAGGATGAGTTTGAAGCCCGAGACTCCGTCATGATGAAGTACCTTCAGAAAGTGAAAGATCTTGCATCAATTTTGAAATATTTCGAGACCTCTCACATTCCAAGAGCGAAGAATGCTCGAGCTGATGCACTTTTCTGACTTGCAATCACTTTATTCAGCTCGCTGGATCGGACATTCATCGAATGTCTCGAATAATCGAGTATTGATAAAGTCGAAGTGCTGCAAATCAATAACGAGCCAAGCTGGATAAATCCGATCATCCGGTATTTGACTGATGAAACTCTACCTACAAATCTTTCAGAAGCCAAACGACTACGATGGATGGCCTCATAATATATTTTGATGAATAGACAACTTTATAAAAGATCATTCCTTTTTCTCTTATTAAAGTGCTTGAGACCAACGGATGTCGACTGTACACTCCAAGAAGTTCATGAAGAAATTTATAAAAATTACTTGAGGGGCAAATCATTGGCTTATAAAATTTTATGACAAAGATATTATTGGCCCACCATGAAGAAAGATACGGCTGAACTTGTCTGAAGATGTGAACCATATCAGAAGTATGCTAGTATACAATATCAACCAGCCAGCCAGCTGACATCAATTATTGCACCATGGTCCTTCATACAATAAAGAATCGACATACTTGGATCTTTCCCCCCAGCATCTGGTCAAAAAAAATTTATAGTGGTTGCTATTGATTACTTCACAAAATAGATAGAAGCTAAATCTCTGATACAAAATACTGAAAGTAAGATAGAAGACTTCATTCAAAAATTAATCATATGCAAGTTCGATCTACCACATACCATCATCACTGATAATGATCGATAATTTGATAATCAGAACTTCAAAGAGTTTTATGCAAAATTTTATATTAAGCACAAGCTCACCTCAGTCGGTCATCCATAGTCCAATAGTGAAGTGGAGATAACAAACCGAATAACTCTACATGATCTCAAGATCAGACTGAATGAAGCCACAGACCTTTAGATGGAAGAATTATATCCGATCTTATAGGCATATCGAATAACTCCTCATATACTGACAGGAGAGTCACCATTCAACTTAGTCTACGGAACTTAGGGGATGATTTCACTTGAGATCGGATTGCTATCAGTAAGAGTTGAACAATATAATGAGTCAAGCAATTCTAAATGTTGAAGAGCCGACCTAGACTTACTTTTGAAAGTTTGACAGTAAGCTCAAGTTCGAATGGCAGCATATCAGTAAAGAATAGCTCAGTATTATAATGCAAAAGTCAAGCCAAAGGTCTTTCATCTAGGAGACATGATCCTAAGAAAAGCAGAAGTTTCAAAATCTATGAACCAAAAAAAATTATCTTCAAACTAGAAAGGATAACCGAAACACTTTGATCGGATACGTATCAGTTAGAAACTCTTAATGAAATGACTATTCCTCAAACTTGAAATATCGATAATTTAAAGATATACTACCAATAAAATTATTCACATATATACTATTCGAAATGAATCATTAGGGTTCTAAATTTTGAAATCTTCAATCAACTATAAATTATCTACAAAATGGCATCAAACCGATAAGTAAACGGTTAACTTGTACCAATTGTATCTCGATTTTTACTGTAAAAATCGATTTGAGTCGAATGACAATATCGAATTGATAAATAATCAGTCAGCTTGTACCGACTATATCTCCATTTTTTATTGTAAAAATTGATTTAAGTCGAATGACTATTCATGCCGACTTAGCTTTAGCTCAATATAATATTATACCAACTCAATCCCGATCAAGTAAAAAATACACCGACTTAACTACGGTCAGTCGAAGGATATTCGGCTTATCACCGTCTATCAAATATCTAAAATATATAAACTAAGTCGGCTGACACCCAAGTAACGAACAAACTCTACTATGATTATTAGTCGACATTCCATTCACCGATAGATGATCGATAATCCAATTATTATTCAACGACATTGACAGTACAGGTATAAAAAAAATTCATATTTAAAAATTTTCTTTTCATCCATTGAAGAAGAGATTACAAAATTAGATCCAAGGTCTGATTACAAAATTAGACTTAGTCCGATTACAAAAAAAAAGAAAATGTATTACACCAGTCACCAGTCAGCTTCTTCTTCACCTTGCTTCGATACAACTTTGATGGTTGGAGTAGGTTTTGGTGCAGTCGGTGCATCTCCTTAAGTCGGCGTGGTGGTCTCCTCAGCAATCTCTTCTCCCGAACTAGGAGGGACGATGCTGCTCAGATCCAAATTCAGATATAATTTTTCAACCACATCTCTGACATTCTCGTATCCGACACAGTAGGAGGTGAATCCATCCTTGAGAATTTCATCTTGGAATTCTTGTGATTTTTTGAAGTTCTCGATGGCCAGACTCAAAGCATCCTTCGTCGACTCAGCTTCTTCCTTGACGAAGGCTGACTCTGCATCGACCGATGCCAACCTCTCCATGATGGCTCGATGCCTTCCGCGCTCCACCTCAAGCTCGTTTATACATCCATCTCTCTCTCTCCAGAGTCGATTGATAGAATGTTTCTTACTTTTGATCCTAGATTCAAGAGACGTGATGCTCTATTGAGCTGATCCTAATTCGATTTTGGAAGACTGTAGTTCGACCGTCATGCGGAGATCTCTTCCTGGAGTTTTTTTTCCTGTTCAGCTACCGCTTGAAGTTGTTCGACAGCAATAGATTTTTCGACGTTGGCAACTACCACCTTGTCCATCCACGCCCGACGAAGCTCGATGATTTTTTGATATCCGCTCTCTAGAGCGTACATATCGTGTGCCCACTAAAAGAAAAGGACAAGTCAGGTCGAATAAAAAAAAAGAGAGGAGAAAAAAATATCGTTAATTTATCCCAAGCATCATCGGGTAAAATGAAGAAAATATTTCGGACACTGTCTGATTTCTCCTGTTCTCTCTATTAGTCGGGAGAAGTGCAACTTCGATGAGTTATCTGGCCAATGACGGATTGACCAAGACCGACTCACCAACAGAGATTCGGATATCGAAAAGAGTGGGGAGACTTGCTGACGGTCTATTGTCGGCAGAGGTAGCCAGCGCCTTTTTTCACTCCGCAGTCAGCGGTCGTTCGCTTGAAACCGTCACAAAATCGATGCTCGACTACGTCCGAGATCGAGCTACTTATGGAATAGCTTACGCAGTAGCAGATAGTTCTGGTTTGGCCACAGATTCAGTCCGAACCTCCACGGATGGTGCCGTTAATGGTTCTAGTGTGGCATCTTCACCTCTTGTCATCTCAACTCCGACCGACGGCACTTCAATTGGAGGAAGCGTTGTCGGAGCTGACAACACTATAACTGGCTCGGTGCTGGGAGCTACCACCGATGAAAAGTCGGATTCCCTCGTCGGCACCAACTCAGAGTCACCCTGACTTCTCTTCGGTAGTCGGGACGGTCCAGCATCAGTCGCTGCTCTTTTCTTAGCAGTATGTAGTCGGATGTCAGCAGTCAAGATGTGCACTGTCGACCACATGACTGCAATCAAAAGATAAAGTTCAATACAAAGTTCAGAAGAAAACAAAAAAAAAGCAACCGATTATGCTATACCTAAAGAGGTTACCGAACTAAGTCCGGCATTATAGAGAGCCTGCTCTGTCATTAGCATATCTTTTAGTCGGAGAAAATCTTTTCGATCGATGATGTCAACCCGACTATGCTCCTTGGGGCCGATTTTTGGATCGCCCTAGCATAAAAAAAAATCTCAAAGAGACGAAGAAGAAATAAAGAAAAATTGATTCTTCCATTCATGAATGGACGATGGAAGATCGAAAATAAAAGAAAGATCCTTCCTCAGGTTGAAAAATCATCAATCCTTGGCTTTTGGATGAGGACAAAGAATGAAGAAAGCTCGAAAAAGAGAGGTACGAGGGTTAGTCGAAATAAGACGACACAATAGAGCAAAGCTGATAATTAGTCGAATGAAATTCGAAGCCAACTGAGTAGGAGAAAGTCAATAGTAATCAAGAAGATTTCGGATGAACTTCAGAATCGAAAATCGAAGATCAGTCCGAAGGTCCCCGATATAAAAGACAGCCTGATCCGAAGAAGGAGAGTTCATCCGATCATCCAAACCAGGGGCAAAGAGCTGATATTGCTTCGAGATACGGTACTATTCTCGGAGCCGATCGATATTAGGTCCGGATAGGGAGGAGACTTCCATCTGTGGATCCGAAGGAGAATCATCAGTCGGATTCTCCGATCGACTATCTCGAGAAGTTAAGGCCTTCACCTTCTTACCCCTACTTATCATTGAAAATGAAAGAACCTAGAAAAAGAAGAAAAGAAAAAACCTAGAAGAGAGAAACAAGAACTTGACCTGGAGAACTAGGAAATGATGTGAACGGGAAAAACTCTCAGCACCTGGGGACGAAACCTTCTGTTACAGAGGAAAATGATGAATGCAAAAGCAGAAAGTCCAAATGAAGGTGACTTTATATATATAGGACCCCTCAATGGTCCGAATGAAGTTATTCAAATCAAGGCTCCCTCAGATTTCAACATGTGGCTACATCAAAATCGATCATTGATTGGACGGTTCGATAAACCTACCCTCAGATTACACCACCTCACCACTATCCGTGTGAATGACATAGAGCCAATGACATCTGGACACGTGATTGAAATTGACTAGTCAGAATCGAATCGTCTGGATTCACCGGACGTCGAATTATCTTCTCGAAGCGACACCTCTATGATGATCTCATAGTTATCGAAAAGACAAAATGGCTGCAAACCCTTCGTATTTCAAAAAATCATTAATGTCTGCAGTCGAATTGGGGCTCGAAACAATACGTGACAACTCTCTTCGTCCAATGTGTCATACCACATGACAATCCATATGTCAGACTATCTTGAACTTAGGTGGGGGGCAACTATTGGGACAATTCAGCCGACTCCCCGATTCCGACTCTCAATCGATCTCATAAGCACAAACTACCGACTATCAATCGGCTTGCTGACCAACAGTCGACTATCCTCAACCATCAACAAACTTCAACTATGGCAACTCGACTGATCTCAGATCGATGATCATTGGCATATCAGAGTTACCGACCGATGCTCGTTCAGACTTCCACAACTATCGACATACTTTGATTACCGATATATAATCAGCTTATCAGAAACTACCAATGCAGAAAGTGCATAATGGTCAGAACATGATCAGTGGTGGGTATAACTATCCATACCACGATCACATAATGTCGAAACAAGTGGGATCCAAGTGTCTAACCATTACAGATGGTTACCAACTACTCGTCTATAAAAGAAGATAAATGAACAGCATTTGATAAAATTTTTTGAGAGTTGAAACTCTGTCTCTTTGAATATTCATCTGCTGTTCACTACTCTCTACTGATTTAAGTATCGAAGGGTCTTCATCAGATATAATTTCGATCAGTATAAATTTTATTTTATAAATATTTTTTATCGATAATAGGTACAATAAGAGATTGAATGTAACAGGAATAATCAGATCTATTTTTTTTTATTTAAGATCGGCTTCCAACTCCATATCGGCACTCGGATTCAAGATCGATTCCGAACTCTGCATCGGCATCCGATTGCGCATCGGCAACAGAGCTCAACACTGAATCCTTTACAATGGGCTCGGATCAGAAATCCTGCGGCGAACATTCATAAAAGCGAAGTAATATTTGATCCTAAAGCCCCCTGTTGTTGCTTCTCTCTCTTCGAGAGGACAAAGTCATCTCACACCGGACACTCGGAAGCCCGATATAAGTGCTCCTGGAGTCAATATATTGGCAGCATGGTCGCCTAAAGCTAAGCCGTCAGATTCTAAATACGATACACCTTCGGTCAAGTACAATATTTTCTCGGGAACATCCATGGCATGCCTTCACGTGACAGGCAGCCATCGCACTCTTTCCAAATATCATTAACAACCAAGTACGCGGATCTTGCCTTAGAAAACCACGACACATCCTCTTAAAACTAAATCAGATCCAGTGGCAAAGATTTGTAAAAGCCCCTAGTGCTAATCGTGAGTGGACGAAAATTACAGATGATCGAAAATAAAGGCAGCTGTTATGACCAAAACATCTTAATAATGAGACATTTTGGTCAAAAGCATATCTCAATAAGTCATGGAAAAGATTTTATACGGAAGTCTTAAGTATTTTTCATAACCGAACTCATTTCAATATATTCCAACCCATCATTTATCGGAACAACAGTCGCCACCCTCAAATTGCCACATACCAGCAGTTGATCAGTTCCGACCGATCCATCGTCGATGTCTGCCGACCCATCGTTGGTTGTCGACCCTCTTCATTGTCCGCTAATACTCTATCGCTGAAGCAAAGACCATCATGACCGAAGCAACACCTTCATGATCGAACCAATATGATAATGACCGATTGTCTAATGATCGACTGACTACCATAACTGATTACCATGACCGACTGCCACGATCGACTGACATGACTGACTGTTTAATCTACAATTACGATATCATGATCGTGAATAATAACTACATGCCACGATCGTTAGTGGGCATAAACTATCCATTGACTCTATGATTATAGTCCAATAATAAGGGTTAACTATCTTTTAGTGCCATAAAAAGCAAGGCTCTACATGTTCAGTGATTATATCCGAATTATTTATAAAGGAGAGGTAAGGAAATAGCAATACTATGACATATCTGGACTAAAATTCTGTCGAATTCGATACTAAATATCTTGTTCAGTACTTTCCACTGACTTAGACATCGGAGAGTTTCTACCGGATATAATTTCGGCCAATAAATTTATTTTATAGATTATTCTTCATCAGAATCAAGTGCACTCGAAGATTGATTGCAACACATGTCACGATATAAAATATGTACAGCAATAATCATTGATGATTATTATAGCAGAATAATTTTTATATTTATTTACATATATTTGGCTTCATTCATCTATGACATCTACAATCCAAGATTTCTTTATATATATATATATATATATATATATAGGTCCTATGCGTTTTCTATATGCGCTAATGTGGCAATGCATATGATTGGAAGGTCATAAGAAACTATGCGAGGACAGTTTTTTCCTTGAAAGGAGAACAACAGACATATAACAAAATAGCATGATTGATGAAGTTGGAACCATGAGTACCACTTCAATGTCCGGGTTGTGTCCTTTTCTCGGGGCTCCCTGTGGCTGCTTCAAAAGAGAAAGAAAGCCAGTATCCTGACTCTTCTTACAGCTCGATATCTCACGATCATGGAGCAATCGACTTGTCTATTTATTGATGTGTTCATATTCCTAAAAATTCCACATTTGTCAAGATTTCTAAACCGTCTCCATACATTGTTAGGCAGGAATGCGGCATGAGAAAAACGTAGGCGAACGAGGAATGAGCCAAAAATGAGAAGAGAATATCGGAGGACTAGAAGATCACTTGTCCATAAATTTTGAACTTGATCTTATCAAATGGTTGGCTGGTACTTTGGTACACGTTACAACAGAACTGTTGTAACCTTTTGATTTTGATCAATGCCTTGCAGTGCAGCAGCATGAGACTGGATAAGAATGTAGGTAGTCATCAACGGTGGCTGGTCAACCTTCACTTTTGCTATTTTCAGATGCCTTCATAGATCGGTATATGTTGTTCAAGAATTCATCATTGTTCAGCAAACCAATCATCCATCATGTTTTCTCAAATTCTAGTGTCTACTACAAGGATATACCAGGATATATCTCCGTGGGATATATACATACGGTGGCGAAGCCGGACATCAAATATTGGAAGAATAAAATAATAATTTTTTAAGTAAAATATTTTATAAAAAATAATAAAATAAAGATATATATAATCAAAATATTATAAAAATATTAATAAATATTTAATTTTATATATAAATAAAGATAAATAAAAAATATTATATTATGACATCTGCAAAATGATTTTGATTGTATAAAAATCTTAATAATCTCTTTCATATTAAAAATTAAAGAATAAATAAAGGATTAAAGAATAAATAAACAATTATTTTTTAAAAAAAAATTATTATTTTTAATAAAAATTAATATGTAAATTAATTATATGATTTTTTTTCAAATCGGTGGACTCGTAATGTGTGTAAGATCAAAATATTGAAGGACCACTATATATATATATATAGATAATAAGTATTTTAAAATTTTTTGAGAGGACAGTAGCCCCTCTGATTTCTCTTATACATATGTACATGCAATCACGCATGCATGCATGCACACATACTATATATATGCTGCCTTAAAAGATAACTAAATGCAAGTGGAAAGGGACATAAGAAGCATGAGAAAATCCTTGGATAATAAAAACAGGAAGGTTTTCTTTGCGAATGGTATACAAATGAAACTAGTTGTGAATGGAATTGAACTTATGCATGTAAAAATTATCTGTTGGACAGGTACCTTTGCATATGTATAGAAATATTAACAGAGAGATGACAATTTAATTTTTAACAGTGAAAATATGAGATAAATAGTCATCGTAATTTGTATCATATAGTAAGTTGCCACGCCCGTTCATATAAGCGGAGTAATTTTTGCACGTATACGTGTGACATAACAAGGAGAACCTTTATTACTGCCGTTATTTCAAATTAAGCACGTACGCTGCTGAGAGCCACCCATAAAATAGGAAAAGTCCATGCAGGTTCCATGTAGCATTAATTCCAAAAGCCTATAAAAGAGTTCTCCAAAGCTTCCAACCCTGCTGCTACCATGGAGGTCCCCAAAGGCAAGGAGACCCCAATGGAGGATCGGAGCAACGGCACCGGAAAATCAGCCGGTTCTCCGAGAGGAGTCTTCCCTGAGCTGTGTTCTCCATCTCCGGTCCGGCTGACCGTGTGGTGCAAGTCGCTGCTCTTCAATGGTCATGGCTACACAGTGTTCGACGATTCCGATGGTCGAATGGTCTTTCGGGTGGATAACTATGCACATAATTGGAGGCAGGAGACGGTGCTCATGGACCAGGCTGGGAACGTCCTCCTCACCATCCGCCGGTGTCGAAAGGTGAAGAGAAAAATTATCTACATCTTATGGAAATTAAGCATTAATGCAACTCTTTGCTCATAAATTCAATATTATATATCAATTTTTCATGTGCTTCATATAGTTCCTTGGTTGTTCCCTATAATCAAATCCTAGTACCATAAACTATGAAGGCAATGTCAAAGTAGAAAGAAGAATATGAGATGGATGATTGAAACCTAAGTTTTGTCAATCAAAATGAAGACCGACAAGTGTTTGGTTTTCATTGGCAAAAGAAATTCTTGAGAAATTTGATCTAAGTTCTGCTTTTATTCCAGTTATAAAATTTTATATATAAAATCAGAATGAAAATAATGAAGGTCCTACATCCATATGTTGAAATTATCATGCATAATGTAATATCTCGACATTTGATTTATAGAAGTAAGGATACATGGAGAAGAAATAAAATTGCCCATTACCTTGAATTTGTTTAAAATATGTTTTGCAAAATTCATAAGAAGTTAGGGGAATTCTAGAATATTGGTAGAGAGATCGATCAATCAGTTCATATGTAATTGAGAGCCAGCCATATTTAATAATATATGTCAGATTCTAAATGAATTATTATGAGCAGAAAGGTACATAATACAAGTCCAGCATATAGCTATAATGTCACAAATAAAACCTAATATAATCAAATTTTGGAGAATTAGGGTGAGAAATGCTTGATGGATTTTCAAGTCCTATTAATCATAGGATATGCCTCTTTTCTATTAGATTGTCCTTGATGGGGTGGGTCTAGGAAGTATGCCGGGCTCCGTGGCAAATGTCCACTACGTTTCTCCATCACGAATTAATGTTAGGTTGGGTTCCAATTCACATCCACCACCTTTCTCCTTTACTGCTATTACAAAAGGGCCAATTGTGGGGTAGATGTAACTCTATAGTCTAACAAGCCGTTTTTGTTTTCTCTTATGTGATGCATCATTTCTTGAACGTATGGGGCTGAAGATCCTTCGACATTTTAGCTTGAATCATCTTTGCTAATTAAGCGATCCATGGCTATTAGTTGGTCCATGTCAATTGGACCACTAGAAGAGGCCAATCCAAGCACGAAATTAGCAACCCTTTCACAATCATCTATGCTATCATACAACTTGGAAGTCATCCACTTTTGCCTCTTATTCCTATTTTCTCTTTTAATTTGGAAAGACTAACTCTATCTCTGCAGACTTTTCTTGAACTCTGCTTTTGTATCTCTTACTTCGTTTACTAATTGTCTGCAAATTGCAAGGATGTCTGGTCGTTTTCTCTAATTTTTTTTTTTAAATACTATCATCAATACTAATAGTAAGTTGGGTTTATGATGTCCCTCTATTTTGAGGCATTTCTGATGCATGAGGTCACCTAGTGTATACTTTTTGCTCTTACATCTATTGAATACATTTTTATTATATTGCATGCCATTGACTAATACCTTAGTGTAAATGCACAACACATCCAATCAGAATAGAAGCATAAGAAATCATGCAAAACTCTGTCATTGAGGATCGACAAGTGTTTTTAACTACGGGGAAGTCTGACATCTTCACAGATTTTAAACCTCATGGAGAGTTGGGAGGCCTACAAGGGTGATAAAGATGTTG
Organism: Elaeis guineensis; assembly: GCF_000442705.2. Lineage (NCBI taxonomy): Eukaryota > Viridiplantae > Streptophyta > Magnoliopsida > Arecales > Arecaceae > Elaeis > Elaeis guineensis. The sequence continues at coordinate 178,994,399 of NC_025993.2, read as the reverse complement.
TAGGTATGGTTGGACAAAAGAAGCCCCTATTTAAGGCTACAAAGAACTTGTGCAATCCTAGTTGCACGGTATCAATGGTGTCCACCCATGGAATGGAGCCATTAGGTTACCGAATGAGCTGGTCGCGAGAAAATGAATGGTCCAAGATTTATCAAGCAGAAGCAAATGCACCACTTGTTGCTGAGGTAACAAGAAAAGCATTACACAACTTCCTTTGTCACTGTTCTCCAACAAACGAGTAAAATTACTTATACCTAGCCATATAGCTAGATTGATTTTAAATAGGATGTTACTTGGGCCAACTTAGATGGGTTAGTTTGGCCTGCCATTAACAAGTCATATAAGTAGATGATGACGCTTTGTATTTATGAATAAATTAAGATCATAATTTTAATTTTCTCTCATAAGGTTATATCTTCTTCACAGGTTAGTAGAAAATATGGTGATTCCCCGAAGATATTACTCGATAAAGATGTTCTAACCCTGAGGGTGCAGCCTTGGATGGATCAAGCTATAGCAATGGCTATGGTCATGATCACCAACTCAATGAGATGATGGAGCAGTCCACATGTACAAGGTAGCTTCTCTAGCTTGCTCGTGATTGCCATTAGACAAGAGCCAATAACATGAGCACTCTGAGATATTGAAGCACCTACACATAGTTGAATCTTGAGTAATAGACTAGGCTAGAGGTATGACAAGGACCAGAAACACCCCAAGACTTTAGTTGCACCAGTGGATGTGCGAGTGTTCAATTCTCTCTCTGGTCATCATATATATATATATAGCTGTGGCTGGAATTATAACTCATGTGAACAGCCATCCTATTGTCATCAAGGTTATTAATGAAAGAAAGGCAAACAAGATTATTAATGAAGGCAACGCAATGCAACCTCTTTTTTATTAGTAAGAATGAATTGTGTTATTTCAGTCTTTTGTGATGTTGGGTTCAGAAGTCTGGATGAAACTTAGGAGTGCAAGCTGAAAACAGGGTAGAATTGCTGCACATCCACACTGAATTTTATAGTAGCGGGCAGAAGGCCAACTAATTAACAGAAGTCGCATGCATGAAAACCTTTGAATGCCATGTACAAAAGAACGTAGCCTCTCTCGTTCAGTATGTGGGTGTGTAGAGCCACCGGCCACCGGCCGCCAGTGGGATGCGGTGTGAGACATATCCTCATCGTCAGCAACAAGACATCTAATGGTTTAAGTGACCCAAAGGAGTAAGAAGGGAGCATTGAGAACCCAACTTTAGGTCCTTTCATACAGCTATGAGGCATGGAGAAGCTAATAATTGTGAATACTTGTTCCTATGATGGTAACAGAAAAAATATTCAGAACACAATGGACTTCTGGTGTGGCTGAAAAGTGCCCCAAGGCCTAAAGCATTATGGAGTCACAAACGTTGAGGACAACCTTTTCTTCTCTCCCTTCTTTCTCACCGCTACATTTCCTTCTTTCTTTTTCTCTTTTCCGAGGGAGGAAGACCTGCGTGATGGAATCAACCACGTATACAGACTTGGTAAACGCTGCATAGTTTCAAACCCAAAGAGAGTCTCTTCCATTTGGAGGAGGGGCACTACCTCACAACAAAGTCATCCCTAGCCTGCAGCATAACACGCCATGGGGCACATGGCTATTGGTGCAGTGCAATTGATGGGATTGATGTACTGACATCACATGTGGCATGCGTCAAGTTATTTGACAAGAGGCGGTTCTCTAGTATTTTTTTTTTTTTGGGGGGGGTGTTATTTTAGGGTCCTTTTGATGGAGACCTCATTGCATAATAGTGCCAATATCAAACACCATTTGTACTCCATTAAAATCACTTTTCGGACACCCTAGCTAGTGGACAGATATATACGCACGTCGTTCTGATGTGGCTTCCAACTTCATAGATAATTTATTTCATTGTCTTCTTAGTGAACATGCTGAGGACTTACTTGGTTCAGAATTTTTTTCTCACCAAAATACTTTTTCCGAAAAGCTCTAATAGATCCTGGATCTGGTTTTTATGACTACGCGCAAGGGCCAGCTGAAACCCCATTTCATCCTTTCAGTCGTCGACAAGTCCATGTTGGATAAGCTGGACTTTGACAAGGTCGTGTTGGATATATATAAGCCGGACAGGTGAAGGCGAGGCGTTGGCATTGGCAAAGGTTAAGAAATGATGTGATTGTTGCGGGGAGAGTCTGTTCACCAATCAGCTAATCCGTGTACGTCAACAGGCCTGCATGCTTCTTGAGAAGCCCAACGTCTTTCCCTAGTAAACACTTAAAGTTTGTTATTTTCAAACTTAACATTTGAATATTCTTAGGTTCATAGACAATTTTAGGTTGATCGTTCGATCTTCCCACAAACTGGCATGGCTAGGCTAATTAAGGAACCAATTCATTCATTCTATTCATTTTCGGGTAAGCTTATAAATTCGTGGGTTAGCAGTCAGCATAAAAGAAAAAGGTAAAAAGGAACTACATCCTCACATACCATCCATTTACAGCTGGGCTTTTATATATTTTTGGGTCAGCACAAAGGGAGAGGAAAAAGCAAAAAGGAACTGCATGCATGTATTTGTATACGTTCCATCAAGTTCAACCAATATCAGCAAAAAGAACTACATAGTGAGAGCATATTTACAAAATTTATTCAACCAAACTAAAGAAATTCCCAATTCCTGCCAAAAATTCAGCGTCATGCTAAAATAACCATACCGCACCAAGCTACAAATCTCACCCTTAGTTAATTTCCATGCTCCTGCAGCTAGTTTTTGCATAAATAGAATGTAGTCTCTTCATATGAGAAACGATCCTTGTTCCTTCAGACATTACCAATAATCTCCACAAGAACATGCCCCATCCCTGAAATGATGGAAACAATTAAAATCCCTTACGATAATCTCCCTTGAGACAATTTTGCCGATCACTCTGATGGGCGCTCCAGCTGGAGTACTTATCAACCCAAATAAAAACAGCAAGCTTCCCACTATGGTGAGAAAGAAGCGCCTGTTTTTCACTTTGCTACACATCATGGAGGTCAATATCTACCATAGGAACATACCCAGCTTTGTTCATAGCATGTATCTTTGGAGTGCTCTCATGGTTTCCATCTCCCACAATGAAAGTGTGCACTCTGTCCTTCAACTCCATCCAACTCATGCCAGATTCTTTCACCCTTCTATCTTTCATCAACCTTCTCACCTTGGCAACATCGTCCCACACACCAGCTGAAGCATGCATATTTGCGAGAAGTGCATGGTTGCAAGACTTTCTCTGGCTCAAGAGCAAAGAGCATCTCAGCCGCTTTCCTACCCAATTCTATATTCCCATGAACTCTGGATGCCCCTAGGAGCGCTCCCCACGCTGAAGCATCGGCTTCCAGAGGCAGGCTATCTAAAAGCTCCATTGCCTTTTTTTTTTTTTCAAGTCTTCCAGCATGGCCAAGAAGGTCAACCTTGCGGGCATAATGCCTGTGATTTCCGTGGTCTGGTTAATGCTCAAATCTTTAATCCTCACCTTTGGGGAAGAGAAACAGAGCCTTCTAATCACTCCCACTATGTGAACATCCTGAGATCAGAGCATTCCATGAAATCAAATCCTGCACAGGAATCAAATTAAAAGCTTTCCTCGAATCTCCTAGACAATCACATTTGACATACATATCAACAATCCCAATACCCACCAACATGTCCGAATCAGAGCCAGCCTCAATCAGAGTACCATGTATCTGCCGTCCCAGATATAAAATCCCTGTCCCAGCACAAGTCTTAAAGAATACTCCGCAAAATGAACGAATTGGAACCGTTGGAGTGCTTCGTATCCGAAAAAGAGAAATTTTTTATGCACCACGGGCGACATAGAAAATCCGACATGAAGTGCATTGCCTCATCCGATTGATTTACATAGTTACCATTTTCTAATGTATATTTAATGTTTGCAGATTAATTTTTTCGTTTAAAAATTTTGTATGACAAAAATATCTGTATCTTTTGAAAAAAATTATGGCATCCTATGACGTAATATAGTTCAGAATATCATAATATGATCAAGATATTATAATATGAGAGGGACATTTTTATCCAACCACTTTCCAACACGCATTTAATGCGTGCAGGATGATTTTTTTTTTAAAATTTTAAATAATGAAAATATTTTTATTTTTTAAAAAAATTATGATATTCTGTGTATATTATGGACGCAGGATGTCATAATATAGACATAATATGTCATAATTTTTTCTAAAAGATAAAAATATTTTCGTCATATAAAATTTTTAAACGAAAAAATCGATCTACAGATATTAAATGCGTATTGAAAAGTAATAATTACATAGATCAATCGAACAAGATAGTGCACTCTACATCGGATTTTCTATACCGTCAGTGATGTACAAAAAATTTTATATCCGAAAAAATAAACTCAAAACTTAGTTATCATGCCCACCAAGAACACATCGAGCAACGAAAGCATTCCATGAAACAATATCAGGCCGAGATATCCCTTTAAACCCAACAGCTGCAGCCCCGATATCCCCCAACTTTGGATACACTTCCACCTGTGCATCGGCATGAACTTCTCTCCCATGGCTCAACTCCTTTCAGCCTGTGCAAGCATTCAAAACAAACGAAAATCAAATTTATTTTGTGAAGATCCATGTAGAAACATATTTAGTTCTATATCGATTATTTATTGAAAAAATTTTAAATTTTTATGTAAAATAAAAAAAAATTAAATAATATGTTTCAACTAACTTTTTTGAATGAGATTGTGAGTTGTTATAAATGATATCAAAACTGATCCAACCTACAGTCTATACGAAAAACCTGCGAGAAAAATGAGAGAGCCTACGAGGACCATGCATGCAGCCTGGGGGAGTAGATAGTCCCTCATACCATCATCCCTCACCACGAATCATTGGCAATGGATCAAATACCCATCCTAAATCTGCTGAAGATTAGATAAAATTATATAAAAAAAATTATTAATATATAAATTGATTTTTGTTTGTCTCGAGAAGAAGATTTGTGAAGAATCACATATTGGGCTCAAAGAGGATTTTGTTATTTCCCATGCCCTTCCTAAATCTGTTGAAGATTAGATAAAATCCATCCAATTGAGATCACATCATATCAACTACCTAATGGAGCAGAGCAAACTACCGTACTAATACTAATGCCGCAATTGACGTGGCAATAGTAGAATACTATAGTTCTCCATAGTACAGCTTATTCTTAGAAGGACTGGCCGTAATTTTTTTTTTTTTTTTTTAAGTTGAATCGGATGATCCATACACATTTAGTATAAATATATCCAAGAGAGTAGACCAAAAAAAAAAAAATTTCTTAAAGGTCTGTCTGTATATCCAAACCCAAAATCCCATGAAATTCATGGCTTTAGACTAGTGCAAAAAAAAGGCATAGACTATATTTCCTATACCCGAGGCTTTTTGGAGTGGGCTGATCCGAATCGTATAGGAAAAAAAACTCCTAAGATTCCTGCTCAATATCCCTAAGAACGCCACAATCTTTCGAAGGCCAAGCCAACTAGAAGTTTTGGATGGGGACGCTTAGGCCAGCATTTAGAAGTTCATTAAATAGTTGATAAAATTACTAATAAATGAAACATCACTCAAAAAATAGTAAATAAATGTATTTGGTTAATAAGTGGAAAAAATTATTTAGCTAGATTAAAAATATTTCATGAGAAGGGTGAATAATTTTAACCATCCAAAGCTCTCAATCCCTCTCCCGTTTTTCACTTTTTCCACAGCTGTATCTGACCAACCATGAGAGCATCCACCGAACAGAGGATAAAATTATTCATTGGTTAGGAGGTAAGTACCAGTGATTAACGTTATTCAAGGATTCGATTCCTCTCAAATCCCAACTTGCCTGGGAAGGACTTGTCTTCCAGTCACTATCGTTAGGGCTGTGATTAGAAGACAAATCCTCCATAATTCATTATTGGCATGGTGATGGTGATTGGATGGGCCTTCTGTAATGCATATGACGTTGGAGCCCATCCAATTATGACCGTTGCGCCAATCATCGACAGACATGATTCGAGTCATTACCTTCTCCAGTAATGCACCAAACTCTTTCCTTTTCTCCTGTTTTGCCACATGGCTTTCTTCATGATTACTCATGAGACGATTAATTGTCAGATTTAACCTCCACAACTAGAGGGGAAAAACGAGCCAGGCTAGGCCTAATTGTAGCCAGACTCGTTCTATTCGGGTGAAACTCAAGCTAGCTCATTAGTTTTATTTGTGAACAGCTTGTTTAGAAGAGCTAATAAGAATTTAAGAGCTCTGAAACTTTCATTGACATACTATGAAATAATAATCATGATTATATTTTAATCTTATAATTGTAATAATAATTAAAACAACATGTATATATGAATTATGTATACATCAATATTCCAAGCTAATTGGAGTCAAAGTTGAACAAAGCTTGAAACTCGAGCTAGCTCACGAGCAGCTTGCACCTATACCAGCTTAACTAAACTGAGAATTAAGTAAAATAGTGCATAAATAAATATTTTTTTTCTAAATTTGGAGGAAAAAAAATAAAACAAGCAAGAAATTATGCACATACATGCAAACAAACTCAGATTTGATGACTACGCCAACCAAACATATTACAGAGGACAACAAAGTTCGACTTGACACTTGCTCTTTTCTCACTCAAATTTCCAGAACACAACCCTTTCGCGTGCAAAGAGAGATCCCATTTCTTATTACACTACCACGCAAGATGCGTGCTATCAAGAGCCATAATATTACCATTATAACCATACAAAACCTACCCTCTCTCTCTCTCTCTCATTTTTGTGTCTTCCCCTCATGAGAGCGAGGGTAGGTCCAGATAATGAACTCCCATGGAGAGCTCACACCTCAAACGGAGGAAAAGAAGTACTCTCCCCTTCCACCCCCACCACCTCTCCTCCTCCTCCTCCTCCTCCTCTTCTCTCGTATTTCCTCCTAAACCGGTTCCACTCCTTCCCTCCACCACCTGATCACCATCGTACGGTCAGTTAAATGAGATCATATAAATTTGAAACATAAAAGTAAATGACCAAACTAAATAGGAGCAAAAGAACGAGCAGCAGGCCAGAAGAGCTCTTCTAGATCTTTCTTAAAGAAGAAACCGGGGCGTGATGCCCTCGCCCAGAAACGCGTTTCCAGATGATCCGGCCACACCTACAAGCAAGTAGAGCAGAAGGAAGGGAGGAGGAAAAAAAAAAAAAAACGTTTCCCGTTGCGTTTCGCAAATGCTCGAGCGACCAAAATGCCCTCGAGCTCCCTCGCAATCCCCGGGAGCTTTCATAGTGCTACCAAGAAGTAGGAAATACGTTATTCTGCTACTTAAAATGTCCAAAGCTCTTACCGGCAAAGGGGGAGGCCGGAGGAGTAAATCCCGCCGGGGATGACGGCGGAGTCCAGCTCGCCGGCGACGGGCGCCCTCCCGGCCTCTTTATCATGATGGCCCTCGTAACCCTCGGCTCCTCCTCCTCGCCGCACGATCTCCCTTCGCCGGCCGCCGCCTCATCTGTCACCACTACAACCACGAGTCAGATCTGAGGATCTCGATCCCCGATCTATCTCAAAACAACGTTGAAAAAAGGAAAAGGAAAGGAAAAAAAAAAAAAAAAAAAAAAGTTCGCCGGACCTCGAGCGGAGGGCGGGCGGAGAGAGAGGGAGGAGGGCTTCCGGAGGCGGCCAAGACCGGCGTCTGGTTGGGGGCCGGCAACGGTGTCGTCCCAGAGCTTGTCGAGAAGGCTCATGGCGTTGGATACAGAAAAGCCAACGAGAAGGGTTTCAGAGATCTTCGGAGAACCGAAAGGGAAGAAGGAGGTGGTTCTTGGAAAGGTATTTATAGAGGGATGGGGGGAGCAGATCTGCACCGGATCGGAGAAGTCTGGCCGTTGGATGGGATCTGAATGAGTGACGTGGAAGATACGCAGTACATCGGAAAGGATTGAAATGGGCCGCTTGATCACAAGCTAAGATGGCGCCACGTGTTCATGTCCGGACGTATTTGGATTGCGTCACGTGGAGGGGCCCGGTCGCTTTTAAATCGGTAGCGGTAAAATTTGGAGTTTTCTAAATCTTACCGGGGTTGAAGGTTCTTAGGGTGCAAATAGATTGGCATGGATTGGATTGAATCATTAGTGATTCTAATTCAATACAAATTTTTTGATCAAATTTAAATATTAAATTTTAATTTAATTTAATAAAAAATTAAATCAAATCGAATCAAATTAAATTAAAATTAAGATTAAATTTTTTAACCCAATAAATTATTCGAATTGGATTGTATCCATATATAATCTGATTTTAATCCATAAAATATGGGTTCGGTATGAGTCCGAATTCAGATCAAATCAGATTTAGATTATAAATAACAAAATCAATAAATAACAAATCTATAAGTAACTTTATTTGCATTATTATTGTTGGTGCAGAATTTCACTGATGCCGGAGAAGCTGGAGTCAAAGAGATCACGGCCGCCGTCGGGACCTGCAAGGAAAGTCTAAACCGAAGTTGGGGATACTCCGGCAAGACCCTCCGACGCTCAAGTCAGTACTCTGCTTCAATAGAAATGGAGCACTCGAATGAGATTTTAGCAGAGTTTAGAGATAGTGCTTAGAGCTTAGAGGAGAACGTATCTGGGGGGTCTCTTTTATAGACGGGAGAGCGTAACCAATTGATAGCGACGTCCGTAACTGCCTGGTAGTGGATCATTCGGGGCCACGTGGAGTTTGTTACGGAGAGTAGTGGTGTCCGTTGTCGCGACTTGCCGGAGAGTGGTGGGGCCACGTGGAGTTTGTTACAGAGAGTGGAGTGGTGTCCGTTGTCGCGACTTACCGGGGGTTCGGGCCGGAGGCTGAAGCTCGGTTGGGATATCTGGTGGAGCGGAATAGCTCTCTATCTCAGCAATCTAAGAGAAGCTCGGATGTTTCTGAGGTTGCTGAAGGGTTAACTGTTGTTGGGTGCCTTAGGCGTTGATGCTGCAGAAGAAAGTCATCTGCTGTAGAAGTTCGGACGAAAACTTTCTGTTGGAGAAATCTGACTGGAGTTCGATTGCTAGAGAAGTCCGTCTGAAATTTATCTGATGTAGAAGCTTGTCTGAAGACTGTCTGCTGGAGAGGTCCGATTGCATGAGGAATCCGACAGAAGGTCGATCGATAGCGAAATTTGAAAGGTGCTATAGAAGGTTGACCGATAGAAGAGTCTGGAAGGCATTGTGGAAGTTCGTCCGCTAGAAGAGTCTGGAGGACACTGTGGAAGGTCGACCGCTGGAGGGGTCCGGAGGAAATTTGTCTGTTGGAGGGGTCTGGTTGGCACTGTTGAAGTCCAGTTGGCGCTATTGAAGGTTGATAGCTGGAGAGGTACGAAAGACACAGAAGACAGTCGGTCACTGTAGAAATCCAGCTGCTGGAGCCCGTCCATTGTAGAAGTTCATCTGGAATCCATCCGTTGTAGAAGTTCGGACGGAGTCTGGTTCTTGCAGAAGTTCGGAAGGAGGCCGCTTACTGTAGAAGCTCGGATGGAGATCGGTTGCCGTAGAAGCCCGAATGGAGACCGCTTATTATAGAAGCTCGGCTGAAGTTCGGAAGGCGGTCGACCACTATAGAAACTTGGATGGAGTCTGGTTACTGTAGAAGTCCTGCTGCTGGAGAAGTCCGGACATTGACGAAGTCCGGAAGAAGCTCGGAGTAAAGTCGATCGTGACAGGAGGAAGTTTGGAAGAGATTCGGAGAGTAGTCGATCACTGTAGAAAATCGGCTGATAGTGAAGTCCAGAGAGCATTTGGAGCAGTCCAATAGACAACTGAAGGAGCTCATTATTGGAGAAATTCGGAGGGTACGATAGAAGTTCGTCCATTGGAGGAATCTGGAGGACACTGTGGAAGGTCGACTACTGGAGGAGTCCGGATGGTACTGTGGAAGCTCAGACGGCCGGGGGAGTTCAGAAAGACGCCGCACAAGATCGGAAGCCAGAAGAGTCCTAAGAGGGTTGGCCTCTTACGAACTTCGACTGGGGTTATTTTATACCCAACACTAGTCCCCCTACTTTCGAGTTCGGATTTCGAATGAAGGAAGTACAGAGAAATTTTCACAGCCGAAGTTGTCCCCCTTGATTTTCGTACTCGATTGTTTTCAGATATTTTGGCGTTTAGCGCGCCGGTGCTGGAGTCTTTTCAAATTGAGACGATCCGAAAAGATTTTTTGCTCAGGTACGACGTAATAATGATTCTGTCAGTCGTCAGTCATCTGCCATGACGAGTGGGATACAAGCTCCGATCCTTGAGGGGGACTATGGAAGAACTATTCGTAGCCCTTGGGAAGGAGAAGGTCGAACTGCAATGGCTGAAAATTCAGCTGGCCTATGAGCAGCAGGCGGTCAAGGATGCAGAAGCGGAGTTCGAAGTTCTGAGGAAGTGGCTTCGAAAATCGAAGGGCGAAAGCCGACGGTTTCACCAAATGTATCGGGAGATGCTGTTAAGAAAGAAGGAACTGGAAGAATAAGTTGAGAACTTAAAGCAATCCCTGATAATGGCTAGAACCGAGAGTCCGAAGTCTGAAGAAGCCAAGCTTCCTTAGAGCTTCTTTTACTTTTTGTTCCATGTATTTTTTTCTTTTCTTGTTGTTTATTTTTTTTTGACCTTCAAAGACTTTTGTAATGCTCTCTTTACTAATGAAATGAAAAGAAATTTTCTCATTACTTTGTCTATTCTTGCTCTGAGTTGTCATTTATCGAGCTTCTCTTATCTTTTGTCTTATTCGATATCGACGTTGTTTGAAGGTTCCTGATCATCATCGCGTTGATTCGCCCTTTTTGTTCATGATCGAAGGTCTTTTCAAGGCCATTCGAATTTGATGCTTTCTCCCGGTGTTCGAGCTTGGGGCCCGAACTTCTCGTTACTTTGAGGAAGTCTATTTTCTCCTGCTAGTGTTGGGTTCTCCCTTAGAGACTGAGAATTTTTGACAAAAATTTTTTTCCTCGTTGAGACGAGGTCCCTTGTGTCTTAGATGTAGTTCATTTTTTTCTTATCTCTAGCATAGCTTGTCGCTTTTCCTTTTTCTCTCTCTTTTTTTTTTATATTTGGGCAAGGGTTTTCTCTCTGCTCCTAACGAGGTTGTAGGAGTGTAGAGGAGCCATTGAGGAGATTTTTCTCCTCATCCGATCTTAAACGATCAGGTCTTCGTTTGTGTCAGGATGAGGTTCTCCTCCTGTTCCCGACACAGTCAATTTCAGCTCATGTTAGGACGAGATTTTTCTCATGTTCCTAATAGGGTTGTGGGGGCACATAAGGGCCGTTGCGGAGGTCTCTTTTCCCATCCGATCTCTAAATATCTGAGTCTTCGATTTTGCTCATGTTAGGATGAGGTTCTCCTCCTGTTCCTAACATGGCTGTGGGGGTGCATAAGGGCCATTGCGAGGGCCTCTCACCCCATCCGGTCTCTTAATAATCGAATCTTCGACTTTGCTCATGTTAGGACGAGGTTCTCCTCCTGTTCCTAATATGGCTGTGGGGGCGCATAAGGGCCATTATGAGGGCCTCTCCCCCCATCCGGTCTCTTAATAATCGGGTCTTCGATTTTGCTCATGTTAAGATGAGGTTCTCCTCCCGTTCCTAACATGGCTGTGGGAGCGCATAAGGGTCGTTGCGATGGCCTCTACCCCCATCCGATCTCTTAATAACCGGGTCTTCGACTTTGCTCATGTTAGGACGAGGTTCTCCTCCTGTTCCTAACACGCTTAGTTTCGATTGTCTGAAGCAGCTACTCCCTGTCGTTATAAGCTCATGTCAAAAGAAAAGATATGCGAATATGAAACTTTTATTTAAGGCAAAGTTATCGATAATACATTCATAAATTTTTCAAATTCTATGGTCGCGGAAGGTCCGCTCCTCCGAGCTCTTTTAGATAGTATGTTTCAGGCCGAACTACCTCCCTGACTTCATACGGGCCTTCCCAGTTTGGGGCAAGTTTTTCTTGGTTCTGAGGTTGTAAAACAGCGGCTCGCCGAAGTACCAAGTCCCCCACTCTGAAGGCTTTGCTCCTGATCCGGGAGTTCTAGTATCGGGCTGCTTTCTACTTGTAGGCTGCCATCCGAACTTGAGCGGTCTCCCGCTTTTCTTCTAACAAGTCGAGGTTGGCCTTGAGATCCTGTGAGTTGCGCTGCTCGTCGAATGCCACGACTCGCACCGACGGAAGCTTGAGTTCAATCGGGATAACGACTTCTGTTTCGAAGGCTAAGACAAAGGGAGTCTCCCCCGTGGGCAGTCTTTGGATAGTTTGGTACGCCCATAACACATGATAAAGCTCGTCTGCCCAAGTTTCCTTTGCTTTTTCAAGTCTCGCCTTAATTCCTTGCAACAGAGTCCTGTTGGTCACTTCGGCTTCGCCGTTTGTCTGCGGATGGGCTACTGACGTGAAGTTATGGGAGATGTTTAAGTCCTCACAAAATTCAGCAAACCTTGCTCCAGCAAATTATCGTCCATTATCAGTAATGAGAGTTTTGGGTAAGCCGAACCTACAAACGATTGACTTCCAAACGAAGTCCTGCACTTTAGCTTCTGTGATTTTTGTCAAAGGTTCGGCTTCGACCCACTTGGTGAAGTAGTCAATTACCACCAGAAGGAACTTCCACTGCCCGGACGCCATGGGAAAAGGTCCAAAGATATCCATTCTCCATTGTGCAAACGGCCATGGGGCACTCAAAGGTGTAAGTTCGGAGACGGACTGTCTTAGATATTCGCATATCTCTGACACCGATCACATTTTCTGACATATTCAATGGAGTCGTGATACATTGTAGGCCAGTAATAACCTTGTCAGAGCAGTTTGTGGGATAAAGATCTGGCCCCAGGTGACTTCCGCAGACTCCTTTATGTACCTCCCACAAGGCAAAGTCGGCTTCGGAAGGCTGGAGACATTTCAGGAGGGACAAAGAGTACGACCTCTTGTACAGCTTGCCCTCATAAAGGATATATCGGGAGGCCTGGTTTCTAAGCTTCCGAGCTTCTTTTGCATCATGAGGAAGAACCCCGTCTTTGAGGTATGCAATCAGTAGGTCAATCCAGCTGGGTTCATGGCTGATCTCCATTACAAGCTGCGGTTCTTCCGTACTTGGATATTTCAGAACTTCGAAGAAGACTTTCTTGGGTAGTTCAGCCAGAGCCAGTGTAGCCAACTTAGAGAGAAGATCGGCCCTGGTATTTTCTGCTCTTAGAATCTGCTTGATGTCAAAGCTGTCAAAGGCAGAGATGATCTCTTTTACCTTTTCAAGATACTTGGCCATACTGTCCTCCCGAGCTTCATAGTTTTCGCTGACTTGTCCCACCACCAATTGGGAGTCACTGTAGACTTGTAGCCGATCTACTTCTAATTCTTTGGCGATCTTCAGTCCTGCAATCAGAGCTTCATATTCTGCTTCGTTATTTGTCACAAAAAAATTGAATTGCAGTGCGTACTCTGCGATAATTCCTTCCGGATTGATCAAGATCAAGTCCGCGCCCGCGCCTAACATGTTGGAGGAACCGTCCACATAGAGGGCCCAAAAACCATCAGGGAGATCTGTTCTTTCCTCGGGAGAGTTTGGCTGGAGCCCTGGGTTGTCAGCTTTACCTCGTTCAAGTTTGGCTTCTTCCGGGATAGTGCATTCCACTATAAAGTCTGCCAATATCTGGGCTTTTATCGTCGGTCGAGGTCGATAGTTGATGTCGAATTCTATGAGCTCGACTGCCCATTTCGCTATCCTTCCGGAAGCATCCGCTCGATGCAGAACTGCCTTAATCGGCTGGTCGGTGAGCAGAGTTATAGTGTACCCTTGAAAGTAAGATCGAAGCCTTCAGGCTGCAATCAACAGGGCGTAAGTTAGTTTCTCTAACTTAGTGTACCTGATTTCGATGTCTCTCAATACTTGACTTATGTAGTAGATCGGCCGTTGAATTTTTATTTCTTCCTTAACCAGAACTGCTGCGAGAGCCATAGGGAAGACCGTCAGGCACAGGAACAACTCCTTTCCAGGTTCGGGCTTTGCCAATAGCGGAGGTGAGCCGAGGTAGTTCTTCAATTCTTCAAACACTTGCTGACATTCAGTGGTCCAACAGAAGTTCTTCGGCTGCTTGAGAGTCTGAAAGAAAGATAACTACCATTCGGCCGACCTTAAGACGAAGCGATTCAGAGCTACTACTCTCCCAGTAAGGTGCTGAACTTTTTTTATTGACTTCGGGACGGTCATTTCCTGGATGGCACGAATCTTTTTCGGATTTTCTTCGATCCCACGTCCCGATACCATAAAGCCCAAGAATTTTTCTGAGGTTACTCCAAAAGCGCACTTAGTTGGGTTCAGCTTCATCTTGTATTTTTGGAGGGCGCTGAAGGTCTCCTCAAGGTCGGTGATGTGGTTCATTGAGGATTTACTTTTTACAAGCATGTTGTCCATGTAGACCTTTATGTTGTGGCCAATCTGCTCTTTGAAGATCTTGTTCACCAGCCGTTGATAGGTCGCCCTTGTATTTTTGAGGCCAAAAGGCATGACCCTATAACAGTAAAGACCACGATCAGTGATAAAAGCAGTCTTTTCTTCATCCTCTGATGCCATTCTGATTTGATTGTAGTCGAAGAATGCATCCACAAAAGTGAGAAGCTCGTGGCCCAAGGTTGCATCCACTAATTGGTCAATTCTGGGTAGAGGGTAACTGTCCTTCGGGCAGACTTTGTTCAGCTTTTTGAAGTCTATACACATCCTCCACTTGCCGTTCAACTTCTTGACGAGAACCATAGTGGAGACCCAGTTCGGATAGTTGATTTCTCTGATGAACCCGACTTTTAGGAGTTTATCAACTTTCTCAGCTATTGCCTTCTGCCTTTCTGGTGTATGACCTCAGATTTTTTCCTTCATCGGCCGATGTTTGGGATCAACAGCTAGACGGTGTTTCATGACTTCCGCATCAATCCCCGACATGTCCGTCGGAACCTAAGCAAAAACATCCATATTTTTTTGTAGAAAATTGATGAGCCGTATCTGTACCTCTTCTCCCAGGTTGGAGTCGATCTTCACTACGTGCCCTTCATTCCCATCGTTCAAAGGAATTGAGACAAGATCTTCAATTGGCTTACCCCGTTCTTCAGTAAGGTCATCGTGGGTGTCTAATCCATCAATCGGACAGGGGTCAGACTGACCATTTCTTTGTAAGGCTATGTTATAGCAGTGTCTTACCAGGACTTGATCTCCTCTGACCTCTCCGACCCCTTGGCTTGTAGGAAATTTCAATTTCAAATGGTAGGTCGATACTACAGCTCGGAGGGTATTGAGGTCAGGTCGGTCGAGTATTGCATTGTAGGCAGACGACGCCCTTACTACTAGAAAATTCACTTGCGTTCTAGATTATTTCGGGCACCGACCTGCAACTACGGTCAAAGTTATTCTCCTTCCACTGGCACAGCATCGCCAGTGAATCCTACCAATGGGGAGCTTATCGGCCCTAATCGATCATCCAAAATGGATATTTTTGAGAATACATCGTAAAATAAAATATCAGTCGAGTTTCCATTATCAACAAGAATGCGGCGTACATCATAGTCAGCAATATTTAAAGAAACTACGATCGTATCATTATGGGAGAATTGAATCTTCTGGGCATCTTCTTCAGTAAAGGTTATAGATTCTTCAGTCCTCTGCCGCTTGGACGGTCCGGCCGATCCACTGGCTGCTCCCCACCGGGGTCCTCCAGAGAGGATGTTGATGATTCTGATTGGAGGTCGATCTTCAGGCTGTTCTTCCTTCCTTGACAGCTCTGGTTGTGGTAGGGCCCTCGATCGATCTTCTCTACCTTCAGATCGATGTCGGATGAATCTGTTGATCCGATCTCGTCTGATGAGCTCCTTGATCTCGTCTCAAAGCTGAATACACTCCTCCGTGTCGTGGCCATGGTCAGATGATAGAGGCAGAACTTATTAGGGTTGTGCTTCTCGGGGTGTGTGCGCATCCTTTCCGGCCTTGACAGCTGCTCCCTGATCTCCATCAGCACTTGAATTTTTGGAGCATTGAGAGGAGCGTAGCTGTGGAATCTTCTTGGGAGAGAGCTCCATCGAACTCTGCAGTCTGGGCTTCTCTGCCTACGAACTTAGGGGGGAGTTCAGACACGTTTGTGTCCGGAGAGAGTTCGAGAATGTGGCCGAGCTTCACTCGACCCTTTTTCAGCTGCGGGCTTGCTGGAGTCGCCCGCCTGCCGCTCCTTCACGATCTCCTCGTCCTTCAGCTTGAAGGCTTCCTCTGCTCGAGCATATCCTTCGGCCTGAGCCAGCAAATCAGCGAAGTCCCTGGGATACTTTTTTTCCAGAAAAAATAGAAGTTCATTCTTTTGAAGATCGCTCTTCAGGGCGGCCATTGTAACTGATTGATCCAAGTTCCAGACCTCCAATGTAGCGGTGTTAAAATGGTTGACATAAGTTCGGATGGATTCTCCCTCTTTTTGCTTGATGTTGATGAGGGACTCCGAACTTCTCCGGGGACGTCGGCTGCTGACGAAATGAGCCGTAAACTGGTGGCTCATTTGATCAAAGGAGAAGATAGTATCCGACTTCAATGCCGAGTACCAATTTCTTACTGCTTCTTTCAAGGTAGATGGGAAAGCTCGGCACAGGATGGCGTCTGGCGCACCATAGAGCAGCATCATTGTCCGAAAGGCCTCCAGATGGTCAACCGGATCCGAGGTCCTGTCATAGCTCTCAAATTGAGGGAGCTTGAAGTTCGACGGGATCGGTTCCTGCATAATCTTTTAAGAAAAAGGAGGGTCAGTATAGATATCCTCACCATAAGCAGGGGAGCATGGCGGAACTCTTCGATCCGTCGGTTTATCTCTTGGAATCTTTGATCTAGGAGATCCTCTGGATCGCGAATCTCGAGGATCTTCTAGCAGAACGGAGATAGGGACCCTCCGAGGGTGGAATCGTGATCAGACAGAGGGCTCTCCGCCCTCTGCTTCCCCTTTCTGGGGGATACAGGGCGACTGGCCCAAGTGGGCTGCCCGATCGTCAGATTCTGAAACTCCGACGATGCTCTTTCCAGCCGCACAGATGCCTGCGACTGCTGTTGCTGCTGCTGCATGGTCTGCACCACTTCGGTGAGACTCCTGACCTGCTGAACCAGCAGGTCGAACTGCTCCATATCGACTGCCGTTGCCAGAGGAGGAGGAGCCTGAAAAATTGGAGACGAGACCAGAGCTTGCGGATCTTACTGAGATCTGTCCATGGAGGTCGTAGATCACCTGGTGGATGCCTTTCAGGGAGGCATTAGGTTGGGATCTAGTCGGAGAAGAAGAAGAAGATGTCGAAGAAGATGATCGGAGACAGTCCCGTTGAGTACTCCTTTAAGAACAAGGGTCCTGTGAAGACACAGGCCCTTCCTCTACCGTCAATTCTGTTGGTGCAGAATTTTGCCGATGTCGGATGTTGCCCAGCTATGCAACCTAAGAGGGAGGGTGAATTGGATTTCTAAAAAATTTTAAACTTAACTTTCAATTTATGAAGATTATTTAACAATAGCAAGATAAGTAAGAAGAGTGTAATTGATTCAAGGTTAATGGTTGAAAGCAAGAATGCAAGAGAATAAAGAAGTTCTAAAGAAGAGCAATTAGGTACAACACAAACAAGAGGGTTTATAGTGGTTTGGTGCCAACCTTGCACCTACATCCACTCCCCAAGCTCCTACTTGAGAATTCCAATCCACTAACTTGTATTCAACCTAAATACACTCATCGAAAACTCCGACTCTAGCTATCCCAAGCTAGTCCACTTGTTTTTGGAGTACAAGCCAACCCAATACAGTTTGATTCAAGGTTCGGATCAACCTTCCCATATTTTGGAACCCTTCCAAAATAAAAATAATAACTCAAAAAGAGTATTGCAATTAACAGCACAGAAAATACAAAAGAAACTTCTTTAATGAGCGAATGAAGTTTTAAATACACTTTACTCAAATAGAAGAAAGCTCTTTCTGATTTTCTTAAGGTGGTTGGAGACTTGAATGAGTACTTGAGAAGTTGGTGAACTTAAATTAAAAGCTTCTTGAATACTTTGAGTGGGCTCTTGCTTAGGACTGAAATGTATGCTTGAAATCCTCTTTTCAAAACCCTTCTTTTTTTCTCTATATTTGATTCCCTCCTTTAAGTTCCTTGATATATCTTCAAATAGTGGTGGAGAGTAATCTGGACTGAAATAAAACCATTAGAGTATATTAAATGAGCATTAAATACAATTGAAACGGATTAAAAACTATCCATTGCAGAACTTTTCCGTCATAGGGGTCGACTCATAGGGTCGACTCATGCTCATGGGTCGACTCATAGGATCGACCTCTGTAGAAAAATAGCAGAAAATAATGGTTCTATAATTTTGGTCTAAAAGCAGCAGAGGTCGACTCATGGGGTCGACTCATGCTAATGGATCGACTCATAGGGTCGACTCACAGAGAGTGCCAGCCAAAATTTCAGCGTGCCGTTCAGCTCTTTTTAAGCCATGAGTCGACTCATGGGGTCGACTCACAAATAAAAAATCTGATTTTCTTGTAAAATATAATTCTAAAAATATTGAAATTTTCTCCAGTAGACTGCACGTCTTTTGTTCTTATTCTTGAGGCTTCTGAATCAGGTATTGATGAAATTACGATTTTGTCCCTGAAATGCAATAAATCTTTTTCCAAGCTAAAATCATTAATAATCCCCTCAAATGCTTTGTAATCATCAAAATCAATCCAAGGAGCAACATCGGAGAAGCTGGAGTCGAGGGGATCACGGCCACCGCTGGGACCTGCAAGGAAAGTCTAAACCAGAGTTGGGGGTGCTCCGGCAAGACCCTCCGATGCTCAAGTCAGTACTCTGCTTCAACAAAAATGGAGTACTCGAATGGGATTTTAGCAGAGTTTAGAGATAGTGCTTAGAGCTTAGAGGAGAACGTATCTGGAGGGTCTCTTTTATAGACGGGAGAGCATAACCGATTGACAGCGACGTCCGTAACAGCCTGATAGTGAGCCGTTCGGAACCACGTGGAGTTTGTTACGAAGAGTAGTGGTATCCGTTGTCGCGACTTGTCGGAGAGTGGTGGGGCCACGTGGAGTTTGTTACAGAGAGTGGAGTGGTGTCCGTTATTGCGACTTGTCAGAGAGTTCGGGCCGAACGGCTGAAGCTCGGTTGGGACGTCTAGTGGAGTGGAATAGCTCTCTGTCTCAGCAATCTAAAAGAAGCTCGGATGTTTCCGAGGTTGCTGACGGGTTAACTATTGTTGGGTGCCTTAGGCATTGATGCTGCAGAAGGAAGTCATCTGCTGTAGAAGTTCGGACGGAAACTTTCTGTTGGAGAAATCTGGCTGGAGTCCGATTGCTAGAGAAGTCTGTCTGAAATTTGTCTGATGTAGAAGCTTGTCTAAAGACTGTTCGCTGGAGAGGTCCGGTTGCATGAGGAATCCGACAGAAGGTCGATTGATAGTAAAATTCGGAAGGTGCTATAGAAGGTTGACCGATAGAAGAGTCCAGAAGGTGTTGTGGAAGTTCGTCCGCTGGAGGAGTCTGGAAGACACTGTGGAAGGTCGACCGCTGGAGGGGTCCGGAGGAAATTTATCTGTTGGAGGGGTCTGGTTGGCACTGTTGAAGTCCGGTTGGCGCTGTTGAAGGTTGATGGCTGGAGAGGTACGGAAGACACAGGAGACAGTCGGTCACTGTAGAAATTCGGCTGCTGGAGCCCGTCCATTGTAGAAGTTCGTCTGGAATTCATCCGCTGTAGAAGTTCGGATGGAGTCCGATTCTTGCAGAAGTCCGTAAGGAGACCACTTACTATAGAAGCTCGGATGGAGACCGATTGTCGTGGAAGCCCGGATGGAGACCGCTTATTGTAGAAGCTCGGCTAAAGTTCGAAAGGCGGTCGACCACTGTAGAAACTTGGATGGAGTCCGGTTACTGTAGAAGTCCTGCTGCTGGAGAAGCCCGAACATTGACGAAGTCCGGAAGAAGCTCGGAGTAAGGTCGA
This sequence comes from Elaeis guineensis, assembly GCF_000442705.2. NCBI lineage: Eukaryota > Viridiplantae > Streptophyta > Magnoliopsida > Arecales > Arecaceae > Elaeis > Elaeis guineensis. The sequence continues at coordinate 178,974,360 of NC_025993.2, read as the reverse complement.
TCGTGACAGGAAGAAGTCTGGAAGAGATTCGGAGAGTAGTCGATCACTGTAGAAAATCGGCTGATAGTGAAGCCCAGAGAGCATTTGGAGCAGTCCAATAGATGACTGAAGGAGCTCATTGTTGGAGAAGTCCAAAGGGTACGATAGGAGTTCGTCCGTTGGAGGAATCTGGAAGACACTATGGAAGGTCGACTGCTGGAGGAGTCCGGATGGTACTGTGAAAGCTCAGACGGTCGGGGGAGTTCAGAAAGATGCCGCACAAGGTCGGAAGCCAGAAGAGTCCTGGGAGGGTTGGCCTCTTACGAATTTTGGCTGGGGTTATTTTATACCCAATAATTATCATACTTAATCAAAAATGATTGAACTTATAAGTTTTTGACAAAAAAAGAGTGTTATAATAAATAAAATAAAAAAAAATATAGATTTGAAATCACAATGTAAAAATATCTAAATTAAGATCAAAAAAATTTATTAAACAGATTATAGGATATAAAAAAAATCTAAAGCTAAGTAATATGCCAAATTACTTTTATCTTATTATTTTGTATCCAGATGTTAAGAATTTTTGCTTTCCAATACTATGAAAAAAATAATAAACGTCGTTGGTGCAGAAATTTGATTTTTGAAAGAAATTTACTTTTTGAGATAGGGACTCGAGATAGGTTCGAATTTAGCTGTTCAGGTGAATGTTCGGATCTCATTTTGGATTTTGATCGGATCGGATTGGATTAGGTCATTTATCTCAAGACTCAAATCAACCCAAAAGTCTTTATGAATGAGATCGGATTGGGGTGGGTCAAAATTCTACAAATCCAAATCAGATCTGAAAAATGGAACAGATCCAATTTTAAAATCCGATCCGAATCTATGAGTCCTTTAAAATGATTTGGATCGAATCTATATGGATTGGATCGAGTCGGATCACGGATCAATCCAATCCATTTACGATCTTAATTCTATCCAACTTTGTATTTATTTTTTTTTTATTTAAACCTCTTTCTTTATTGACTTTGATTTATTACATAGTAGGAATACGGTGAATTTGTACGTCCGAGTGTTAAAGATAATTTTTTTTTAAAAAAACATAGCAAGATTGAGCTATGTAATAGGATTTTGTTGATTGTGCAGGTCTCCGCCCGTACGCACCGGCAACCGAGAAAAAAAAAGAAAGAAAAAAAAAAACTCTTGAGCCTCGCAGAAGTTTATTATTTTGGATGAAAGCATAACATCATTGAAAATTTTTAATCAACTAAAACTTGGCATTTAGCTGAAGTGATGTCAAATGTGAGTCAGGATAAAGGTGTATATGTAAAGTGCTCTGGATTTGCAATTTAAAAAAATGCAACAGGCTTTTTTTTTATTTGATACAATGGGAGGTCATAGGATTCCATGGAAAGTAGAAAAATATACAGATTAGTGTTTAATAAATTTAGTATAAATAGCATTTTCTAAAATAAAAAACTTGATATGTTAGAATAACTGAGCTAAAGAGTTGAAGTCTTAATTAATATGTAAACTAGCAAGAGGATCTGTTGGTTAGTTGCTCTCTCGTGGCACATGAAAGATGAAAAAATAAATTTAACATAGCAGTGCAATACAAAATATCAGAGAGTAAAAGATGAAGTAAAAAAGATGGATCAAAGGACATGTCCAAATTCTTTTGAATCTAGCCTACTACTATTGTAAGTGAATTGCCTTCAAGATAAATTTTTGTGAGTTTTAGGTGTCGGACAGTCATTACCTTCCACTTAAAAAAATGCATCCGGCACTACTTTTGCATATATGAAAAGTTCATGGATTATGAGTACTTATTCAACAATTTTACAACCATCTGATCTTTGTAGATGATGATAAATTCGATTATTTTGCATCAATCTCCTCGTACTAGGTTGCTAGAGAATCGTTCATGTGCATATATAATGAGAGCTTGCATGGCTTTACAATTTCTCATTCTGCTTGTGTGGTCTAGAATAGCAACTCCTGAATGAACCAATTATTTTGCAAGTTAAAACAAATGCATTAGGCCATGTGATATATATGCTTGTGTTATATATATATATATAAGCGGAGGTGGGAGTGGAAGAGGAAAGGGAAGACTCGAAGGCTAACATTATTTGTACTTTTCATTAGTATGGCACCACCTTGACCTTGTCATCGTATTAATGAAAATTTTGATAATACATGAACTATCCCTGAACTATCTAGATTCATCAAATACATATGTGTGATAAAAATTTGTTAATTATGCAAAAGCACATGCATGCATATTCATCCAAACCCATCCCCCAATAAAAGAGGGAAAATCTAAGCATTGTCAAATTGATTATTTTGGATAGTGTATGATATCATTGAAAAATTTCAATAAACTTTTAAATCCTGCATTCCGTGTCAAATTTAATATAAGATAATGGTATGCTTGCAAAAACGCTTTGAATTAGTAGTACATCATTCTCATGCTTGTTAATTTGTGACACAATATAGCAACTGATTTTTGGCATATCATTTTTCATGTAACACGATGTAGCAACTCATCAAGCTTACATGGCACAATTTAACAGTTCATGATATGATTATTTTTCATTTATTGCTCCAACTTCCACAATACTGAACCAATCCTATCATGTCATAGGATAGGTGGGATTTTTCGTGATAGTAGAAAGGTGCACTTTAGTAGAGTGATGCTATTGAAACTCAAAAAAGGAATATATTAAGAGATGGTCGACATTGTTTACATTTTTTCAATAGAATGACATCAACCATGCATCAAAATTGATGTTATGTCCACGGGAATGTGTTACACGTTATCTATTTCTAAATTTATTTTTAATTTGAGCTCACCAAATTTTAGAATAAATTCATATAATAAATTTTAGGATAAATTATGTTTATGATTTTCAAACTAAATCAAATTTTTTTAAATAATTTCTAAACTACGAAAAGCTAAAAGTTTAGTCTTCGAACTATCTGAATCGGTTTAACGTTGCCTTCAGATTCTGATGATTTTTTCTCACTGAAAGTCTAATGTAACAACTATTGGTGCTTATGTGGCATTAAAATTTTAAAAAATATTACTATGATAAAAATAATATTTATTTTTTTCTCCAATCATATATATTTTTTTTATTATCATTTGGTCTCTCTTCTTTGAAGAGAATATAGCCATGCAGGAAAGGATGTTTGAAATGGGAGGAGAAAACAACGAAGCTGATGCCGGCTTGGTGGGAGACAATGGGAGGAGGCGATGGAAGATAAGTGGAGGAAAAGAACTGAGCAAAAAAAGAGGATAGAACTATGAAAAAAAGGAGGGTTTTTTTTCTTTTCTTATTTTTTCATTGGAATTTTGGGGATAAAAAAAGAGAGATAGGAGACGAGAGATCTGAGGAGGAGAAGAAATTAGGATTGGAAGGGAGGAGAAGGATGGGACCATGGAGGGGGGCCATGAAGGAATGGGGAGGAGGCGGCACCAACCATAGAGGGAAGAGAACTTTCTCTCCTTTTTTTTTTTCATTTGAATTTTGTGGATGAGAAGAAGATAGACGGAGAAGAAGATAAAATTAGAGATTTTAACTACATTAATAATATTTTTTAAAATATTTAAGCCATGTCAGTGCTGATTTGAGTCATGTAAGTGACACTTACTTCACGTGAGTATCGAAAGTTGTCACATCAAATTTTCGATGAAAGAAAATCGTCAGAATTGTATCTGAGGAGAACATTAAACTAATTTAAATAGTTCAAAAACTGAACTTTAATTTTTTATAGTATAGGGATCATTTAAAAATATCTAATTTAATTCGAGAATCATGATCATAATTTATCCTTAATTTTAATATTGGCTAGTAATGATATTTGTTGAATTCTTTCTATACGAGACATGATCATCTTCTGTAGTGTTGTTTCCAACACATTTTCATAATTGCCTCCATATTAGTATAGTCAACATTGATCATGACAAGTTGGATTATATCAATACCTTTTGATTTCTAGAAAAGATGATAACTTTTAATATTCTCTTTCCTTGGAATGCTCTAACTTTCGGCCAAAACATCATACCTGGCATGACATGCGCATGCTATGAGCACAAATGCAGACACAGATGATCAGAACGGTAGAAAGAAGAGTTTCATGCACCCATCAATGCAACTCTACAAACAACCAAAAAAAAGGATTAGATCTTACAAAGTGTATTTGAAGTGAAAGGCCATGGCCATGTACCTGCTCACAAACAACTCAGAAAAAGGATTAAATCTTAAAAAATGTATTTGAAGTGAAAGGAGAACATGTGCCTGAGTTAATGAGTTGCAGTAACTTAATTATAGGCAAAGATTTCAAGCACATAGACCTTGTTTCAGGAAGGGTGCTGTGAAAGGTACTGTAGTTAAGCACTGATGTTATATTTAAACTTCCCTTATAGTAGAGGCTTGTTTTGGGGCTCTTTTGCTGGTGAGTCTTGCTCCAAAGTTCTTTAACAATAAATAACGTGGAGCAGTTGGTGCCCTAACTTTTGTTGCCACATGAAAAATTAGTCTAGGTTAGGTCTGCTCAAAAAACTAATGCTAGGTTAGGTTTCTCCTTTGGTCAGAGTGGAAATTGCAGCAATGTGATTCTTCAGTAGTGAACTGGTTTTTGACAAACATGCCCATATATATATAGACTAACCTACTCTAAGCACTGCAGTGATTATAGTTGATGGATAGAATGGATTGGTAATTTACCAGTGGAAAAGAAAGTGATGGTCACTGTTCTTACCTATGCATGCAAGTACTGGTTCATGAGAGCCATTGTCACTTGGCCTTGTCCTCAAGGTGGAGGACTTGAGCCTAGGAACAAAGTAAACAATAGTAAAGCTAGCTCCACATAGTCATGCTGAGGGGCCTTCATATGTCATGCACATGATAAGCTCACTTGCAATGTCGTAACAGGGGATTAGTCTAAATCATAGGAATTAGTGCGTAACATGTAATTGTTGAATATTAAGTTGCCAAATGAGTGTAAGTGGATCCAAAGGACATTTTTGTGCATACAATGGGAGCCTCATAGTAGCATTTTCCTTCATTGATTGACATTGAAAATTTCTCGAGGAGGAGGCTTCTGAGAACGGCAGACATCCCTTTCAATCTCTATTAGTGGTGGTTTGCGTCGGAGTCCAAAACAGAAAGCTACAAGGGGTGTCAATATGGCCATAATTGCTTGCAATATTTCTACCTAATTTTTTAGGGTGATTTTGGGATGATGGCAATTTATGAGCATAAAGTGAGTGAATATAGTCAACCAAGAATGCAACCACCAGATGAGAATGGGAAGACGAGACAACAAGAAATCTATATAGATTTGCAGATGCTGGTTTCGAGAGAGAAAAAAAGTTGTGGTTAAGAATAAAGGTATGAATTGATTCCAAATAATTTGGATTCAGATGAGATTTGAGTCCCCTTTGTGGATAGACTGGCCAAGCTCAAAATGTCAACCTTATGCATTGCACTCTCCCCTGATTGTAAAGTGAAAAAAATATTGGCTACAAGTCAAGGGGTACCATGTAAATATTCTGAGATCAAATTGTCTCTTTCCTGCCTAATCCTCTGGTAAAGCCCCTTCTATTGCTACTTTTTTTGAATAATGGCTGCACTATTACAACAAAAAATATTGACAAAATTTGCAAAGAGAAGAGTTATATATGGACTTTGGGATCAACTTGTTCAGGTTCCTTTTTTTTTTTTTTTTGATAAAATCAACTTGTTCAGGTTCAAAAAGTATAACATATATGTGAAAAAAAAAAGGGAAACAATTGATGCCCACGTAGTATATCTTGCAGCATATAACATATAATATTGATATTTTAAGTTCTATCATTAATAAGAATCGTGACAAAGCAATAGAGTTGTAATATAGTTTTAGATTCTTTGGCAATATGCTAAATCTATTTAGTCTATGTTAGCAGCATGACGATGATCAATTCAATAACAGGATTTTTTTTTTTTTGTTTTTTGGGTAAAAGACCAATTTAATAATTGATGGCATATGAATGAAACCATCTTCCCCATAGCCACCCGTCCCAACATTTTCTCACAAATTATATAAGAAAGCAGTGATTGGAACCTTTTCTATTGATAATTATAAAAGGAATCTTCGTCTAGGATATTAATAAATAAACACTTTTATAAAAAAAGTTATGAAAGAATTCAGAAACATTGTAGTTGGCAGAACAGAAAGTTAATGCGACAATCTATCTAATATAGTAGATACATTACAACCAAAAAAAAAAAAACAAAAAATCTAGTACATACATGAACAATATTTTCTAATCTGAAGATAAGTTATTAAAAAGAAAGATTCCAATAAAGAAAGCCATGCATTATTTTGGCTGAGCATCAATGCATTAAACTCCAACTAGAAACAACCGTTTAAAAATCCAAACGGATCAGTTTCTCAGCGCCTACATATATTCCACTAACAGACAAACTGACTTCAATTCAAGATAGGAATTGAGGTAATGGTGTTCACATTGAGCAGGAGCAATGTGCTAGCAGGTCCTGCACAAGTTCTTGTAGACCCTGTAGTCATTTCTATAGAACTACAAGTAAGCCCAACCCTCTCTTTGCAATCTACCTCAATCCATCCTCCTATCTACTATGTAATTTGCTTTGTATTTTTTCCTCTATTTTTCTAATAAAGAATTGGCAAAGTTTCTCACTTCTTCCATATTTCAATAAAAAGGGGAAAAAAAAAAGGCCCAACCGACTGCCATCATCCATATTTTTCCATGATCTGATAGCTAGTTTGATTAGGTTCACATCAAGAATAAATCCATTCTTGTAAATTACCAAATATACCAAATATGCTTTTAGGGGTGGGGGAGTGGATAGCATTTATTTGGATTTACTTCAATATCCAAATCTATATGGATATAGATATAAATTTGAACATCCAACTAATATTCATGTCCGAATCCATATCTGTTATGGAAGTGACCCGCCGACCGGATTGACCCCTCTTCTTGAGGTGTGCCCTGGGTGACTCGGGGAAGTTGCACTAGATGCAGCCCCGGATCTCAATCCTGCATCCATTTGAGACTATAGACTCGACTAGTTATGCAGATAAAGCTTACGACGGATATCCACGACTAACAACCTTCATCCGAAGGTTGACGGATGGAATTTATCCCCAATAAATAGCTAGAACATGGCCCAACGGTCTAAAGAATAAGACCTAACAAAACTATAGATTTCGACTAACAGTTTACAGGCTCAATCTCCATATAAAAAAAGTACAAAGGAGACTCTCAGATAAGCAAGCTTAATTGGGAGGAAAATAAGGAGAAGAAAACTTTGCTGTCCTGCACCACCCTCTCTCTCTTTTCCTTACTGTTTCCAAGATCCGGCTAACTTAGGCATCGACGAGTGTGGACTTTACTTGTAGATTCCTCCGGTATCTCGGATCTCAGATAGGCCTAGCTCTAGTCACATCAATACTCTTTCGGAGTGTTACAGCAACAATATCCATCAAAGAAGAATAGATACAAATATGGATAAACAACAACCCAATCTATAGCCAAATATCCAAATCTACCTGCAATCCTGTTTAATCATACATAGCACGTATAAACAAGTCTAGTGACTACATTCACCTAGAAACATTTACACACATTGTGAAAGGGCTCGTCTTCTTTATAAGTATAAAAGAAATGTATAATAAAGCTCTCAAAAACTTGATGGGAAGAACTTATATATCTCTTCAAGGTGACAAGCTTGAGAAGCATAGGGTCCTCTCTGATATAATCTTTATTGAAAATGTAAGGGATGGCAATAATGGAACCCAAATAATAAGATCACAACTCACAAATGAACCAATAAATTGGATCTAAACCATCCATGACCATGATATGCAAGGATATGGAGGGAACAAAAAATCAAAGTGAAAGCCATAAGTACAACAACACAACACAAGAAAGTACATGGTTCACCTACTATCGGGCTACATCCACGAGCATAGAAAAGATCAAAATCCACTATCAATTTGAGAGATTATAAAAGTTTGGGAAGAGATTACCACACTACAACAATGTGCTCACTTTCTAATAAAAAATCCTCTTCTTGCTACACCTCCTAAGCACCCTTTCGATCCCGTGAAGTTCGCTTTAAAATGCTTTAGGAATCTCTCCAATCAGCGTTGAAAGCTTGGACAAGCAAGAAGAACAAAAAAACTCACCACCACCAAAATTCTCTCCTCACTTCTCTTCTCTATCCCAAGAAAAGAGAACCCTTAAGAGAGTAATACAATAGAAGCTTTTTTAGGAATACTTAAGTAAGCCCAAATCCAACTAACCCATTATATGTATTTTGAACCAAACCCAAAATAAATCCACTAGATTAATTGGTGAATTTGATATCACCAAACCCAATAGAAGAAAGGATTTTATGGCCCTTAGGTGGACACAGAGGGCACTAATTTCAACCCATAAACATCATAACTGAAAGGCTGAGACTGTAAGATCGAATGGCAAGCTAGGAATTTTAGGGCCTTATTCTGATGTGATGAACAGCCATGAGGCAATAGGCCTCCACAACTTCATCCAACAGCCTTGACTTTATTGAACATTGCCTTTAAAGCTGTATAAAAGGTTAGTTTTAGAATAAAAGACGAGATCTGCTAGTTATGTTAATATAGCATGAATAGCATGCACTGTAGGAACTATGGGTATCAGTAATCTTGACGAGGATCAGTTAGTAGGATTTTAAGAACTTATTCCATGATTGTAAAAGTCCCAAAAGGACTCAAATCTTTGCTTGGAAAAAAAAACATGTTAGGATTTTTAACTTTATGGCCGGCCATCCAAAAGTTAATATATAGTGGTTTTTGAAGAAAAAGTAGGCTAATTCAGCTGGTGTTGTCCCTTCTCCTATTTCTTGTCCTTCTCTTCTGTCTTTATCATTTTCTCTTCTTCTACACTGGTTCTGTTTCTCTTTCTGCTTCTTGTGTTGAGTATTAGCTGCTAGATACCTGATTAGCATCAGATATCCTTTCTTTTGTTCCTTTAATATTTACTTGCTGTACTGGAATCTGTTGCTTTTGATATCTCAAATTCTCCATTCATGTATCATACAGCTTTTTCTATTTTTGGACTGTTCAATTTAGACTTAATGCTCTAAATTTTGATTCAATCATCCTTCTCCATATAGGAAAGATTAAACTAGATTTTCTTTGAACAACCATTGCCCCTAGTTAAGTTCTGTCCTGTTGTCTGATCCTTGACAGCGAGGAACACTCAAGTGCTTATCGCTCTCATCCAACCTTATTTTTGGATCTTCTTGCATAGTGAAGATCCTTAGGTAAAGCTTCAGAAGTAAGTAAAAATAATTTAATTATGGGTCGAATCTTGACTGCTTAGTTACCTAACTTGAAAATTGAAATATTCTTCATTCAGATCATTATAAATAAAAAAGAAAGAGAAATCTTTTCTTTTTTCTTTTTTTTGTTATATAAAAGAAAAGGGAGGGGGGGAATCTTAATTTTCCAAAGAACAAGAATCAACATGACTTAGATTCATGCCGATCGGACTGACTGATCCCCTTGATATAATTCTTAGTCTTTAGAAATTTGAAAGACAAAATGTATCAAATGTTAAAACTATTTGGAGCCTCTTTATTTTTTTGCCACATATCAATCAGCACGGATCATAAAGCCGAAATTAAAGAGAAGGAGAAAGAGAAGGAGAGGGAGGGGCATCCTAATAACGGAGGCCCTTCCATCTTTGTTATTTACAAAAAAGAAAAAAAATACATAAAAGGATCTCGATTTCTTCCCTTTCCCATTCGTCTATAGTAGTTGTAGCTTCTGTCTGCTATAATCTCTTGCTCTTTCTATCATGAAAGCTCTTAAAGCTCTCACCATCCATGTGTATCAGATGCCATATCTTTCTCGAAGTCCATCCTTTCATATCCTTCCTTTTTTCTTCATTTAGAACTCACCAATTGTTAGGGATAAGATCAAGTCTCTTTTTCACTTTTGCATTCCTTTTCAAATAAAGCTTAGAGCCTATGATACAATGTTTATGCAAAATCAAAATACATTCAATAACTTTCTGTTATATAGTGTAAACTTTTTGGATGTATACGCAGCAGCAATCCTAATATAGAGTGTTCACCAATATACATATCATGATCAGCTACTCAACACTTAGCCATCTAATGATTCAATACATATCCTATTGGTATCGATACATAATTTTCAGAATATGGTGTTTATCAGTGTACAGTCTGTGGCCAGCTAATCATTTGGAAAGATCGCTTGGGGATGGAAAAAAGAAGTGACTGATAAAAAAAAAAACAAATATAACAGGAAGCTACAGATGGATAGGCATCCCTCAAAAGTCAAAATCAAGAAGACCGGAAGACTTGGGGAGTCCTCTTCCTCTCAATCTCTCTAATTTGGGCCCCAAGAGATGGATGGGCATCCCTCAAAACGAAGTAGATGGGAGGGCTTGGGGAGTCCTCTGCCTCTCAATCTCTCTAATTTGGGCCTCAAGATCCATGTAGATTACGCAGCTTAAAAAGAAAGAAAGAAAGAAAGAAAGAAAGAAACGGCACAAGAGGAATTACCTCAGCGGCATTTCCTCATTCTCTTTTTCCCTTGTTATGCAAAACATCACATGTGACGGACGGAACCCAACATTGTCGTAACGATCGTTATAACAGCCGAAGTCCGTTCAGATCCAGGTCCACAAGTTCCACAGGAAGAGCCCGAACGATCGTAGCCATAGAAAGGCGGAGAAAATGGCCGGGCTGGAGAGCCTAATCTGCCCGATGCGATGCGGCGGGGTGGCGAAGTGCTCCATCTTCCCCTTTCTGCCGGCCGCTGGCTTCGCTCGGGGATGGAAGTGGGAGAAGGCCGGACGTATGACCGTTGCCATCGCCGCCAGGCTTGGCCGGGAAGACCCTGATTTGCTTCTCCGAGCAGCTCTCAGGGCGGCGTCCCTTCGATTCCAAGAGACCCTTCGCCCAGGTTTAGATTGCTTCGAGTTTCTGTGCTTTCTTGTTTCCGTTGTTTCGTGTTATTCGAACAGTGAGGTCCAGAAGCACAGAACCTATTTGAAGGAATGCTTAAAAGACAATCCTAGTGTGATATCGACAAGAGAAAGCCCTCTTCTTCTTTTTTTTGTCCTTTAACGATCTTTCTAGCAAGTATAGAAGGTAAAACTACCCAAGGTTTGATATTTTGTGAAAATCCCTCTAAGAGGAGCGGAAAATAAGCATGCCGTTCTCAACTATCGGGTGAGATTAGGGTTAAATACCTTCTTTTTAGCAGTATTTTTTTTCCTTACTTCCTTGCCTAGTTATATATTTTTTTTTCCATAATCTTGGCAAAATACTTGGAAGAGAAAGACCCAATCTCTGAAGAAGAATTTATATTATTTGGATGAGGAGAAATATGCATAATGTTATGTATGGTCTAGCTTATCAAGCTTTAAAAGCGGGAGTTTTTTGCTTTGGTTTTCTCCTGAAAGATGCTGAGGCTTAAAAAGCTGTGGTACCCCGTGAGAAAATCAAGTTCACTTGTTGAGTAGTTTGGAAAAGAGGTTTTTTTTTCATTCTATATTTTTGTGCACGTATGCATTCTTCATTGTGGTATTCTTATGCTTGTTTTATTTTTTATTGATGTGACTGTTGAAGTTGGTAAAAGGAAAGCTTGATTTTCTTTTTTTTTTAAATTTTTCACGTGTTTTCCATTTCATGTTGATGTGAATCTTGAAGTTTTTTTTATTGCAGCCATGTGCATGTGTTAACATTTTTATTGTTGTGGTTTTTGAGTCAGAAGCAATGTAAGCTTGACATGATTATACTCAATGAATGCGGATTGACGATGATGTTTTGTTTATTTTTTTTAAAAACCTTGGAAGTATCATTCATTCAAAATTTGTAGCACTGAACATAGTAAGTGAAAGGCATAAAATATCCTATTTCAAGCACAAAGAGCTAATGATTTTGTAAATTTTTAGGCTACATATTAGTCTTTCATGTAGATTTCTTCTCTTTTAGTTTCCATTACATCAGTAGGATTCTAGTTATTTTTAAACAATTCTCATAATTCACCATCAATAGCTGGGACTGGTTACTCTAGAAAAATTGGTCGATATGATTGGTTAATTCATTTGTAAATTGATATTTGATTGATATTCTGAACAACAGATCCTCTTTTCGTTGATCCATATGCCAGCTGCCTTCTTTCCCCTGTCAATGGTCATCAGGATATGGAGGAACAACCTCCAGTTTTAACAACTACACTATCTCCATATCACTATAGGTTAGCAACAAAATTCCTTGATGACAAATTGCTTAGTTTGGTGAGCAGTATGGACGAACTGAGGCAGGTATTTGATAAATTTAAAATTTGTAACATTCCTTGTTATATCATGGTCGGATTAAGGTTCCCTTATACTCCATAGATTGTTTTGTTGACAGATGGTATGGACACCCGCCCATATAGGCTGAGTTGGCCTCAGCCATCCATTGTATATGATGTCTCTCCAGGAAGAGTCTTCAAGGTAGCGTCTCAAAGGCTTAAAGGTGAGCGACCTCTCTCAAATAAAATTTTCATAATTGTGAAATTTCTCTGCTTCTCACCCTGGAAGGAGGCTCATACTTTTCTTCTGCTTGCTTTGTTATTTAACTTTATGATTATCTGATCACTAGAACCACAATAACCATCTTTTGTCATAATAGGGGGAAATTCTATTCTAATTTATAGAGATCATGAGCTGTTGTGAGAATGGTGAGTGCTTTTTACCCATGAATTGCAAGTGTGACTTTCTAGATAATTAGGACAACCTGAAGGAGGAGTTAAATTGACATTTTGGAATTGCTTCCCCCCTTCCTTTTTTCTTTTTTCTAGTTTATTGTAGGTTTCCTTGGTTAAACAAATAGCAAATGTTGAGACATGGATATTCCTAATCCCAAAAGCTCTTTTTCACATTCTTGATTTAAGAAACTTGAGTACAAAGTTTGACTGCATAACTAAGATTATTTTTGGCTGCTGGCCTCAAAAAAGGAAAAGAAACGAAGCTGGCGCATAAAAACCAAGCTTTAATGTTATTGTGTAGTTAATAAATGAATCTTGGAATTGCTTTGCATTATGCCTTTATAACATGGTGTACATTGTAAGAAATGTCTTCTAGTTTGGTTCAAAGAGGGATCCTTGACAAAAAAGGAGAAAATATTAGGGAGTATGAAAAATGCTTTCATAGACTTGTCAACATCTACAAGATGTGAAAATAACTCGATGAGATGTCCCTTTATCTATGAATCACTTACATAATCACCCAATCAAGTTGGTGTTGGATATTTTGGTATTCAAGTGGGAAAAGATTGATAATGGTAAAGTCTAATTTCTAAGCTATGATAGCAAATCATCTAAATAAGGAGCAATATTGAAATGAATAGAAATATTATTGGTTTATCTCGGTCAAAATGGTAGGCCATAGATTTTTCAGAAATATCCCAAATTTACTTTAACAAGGATACATAAAGAAGGATTTTTGAGAAATTAGCTATAATAGCAAAAATTGGATAGCTATCCATTTTAAATGTTGATATCAATATGCGATGATTAAATTTTTCATCTTCTCCTTTCCTTAACCACGCCCATCCTTGCACATTGTAATGCCATAGCAAGCCTTCAACATGTACCCTCCCCCTTTCATTTAATCTTCATGTTCCGTCTTCCCTGACTATGGTGGATCCATTGTTTTCTATAACAGCTATGAACACCATCCACCTCATCCATCTTTCCTCCTCAATGGTGTTGCTTGTTTTGATTGTTTGATCTTCCAACTGGAAGGCTGAAACTGAGGTCTGTCGTATCTACCTGTATCACCCTATACTGACCATATTGTACCCTACCAGTAAGGTGCCAGTATGCTATTGAGGTTTGGTCTGGTATATTAGCTGAACCAGTTTGTATTGATCCTAACAGACAGGAACTGCCCATGCTGCCCGATATTTACCCATATCACACTGTTTCAGGCTGTACATTTGTTAGGAGTGAGAGAAGCATTGAAAGCTTGTCTCAGTTTGGGGTACATATTGTACCATATGACAGTACCATTCTGAACCAGTGACGTACAGTTATGGTTCTTGGTATTAGTTTTGCAGACTTTGACTGAAACCCTTCTTGGCCAAGCTAAGATCCTATCCTATAGCTCTCATGGCCAGCTATTAAGCATGGGAAAATTAGGGCTGCCCACCTCTCATCTGACCAAAGCACCAGAGTTGATGGATTTTTTGGAACATGATGCTTGAGATCTATATCACTAAGCAAGCTGCCACCATTCTTCACCACTTTCTATCTACTTGAACCCTCTTTTCTCCAGCAACTGTTAGACCTGGATATTCCTCATCTCTTGAATCCCAAGCAATTCTCAGTTAATGTATCCATCTTGTACCATTTTTTTTGGATATTTCATTTTGTAATGGCCAAGAAAATTTATCCCAAGCAAATATCAGTTAATGACAAATTGATGTGTCTAAACAAATGGAAACAATGTCCCTATCTTGTTATTATCTTTTCACTTAAGAATGTAAAGCCACTTCCACATGCAGATGGTATCCCCTGTTCTTGTTGGTTCAGCTAATCAAGTACTGTTCAAATAAGGGAAGGGAGCAGATCTAGTTGGCTAAAATAGGGGATCTAGTTGGTTGACATAGGTGGCTCATTGGGTGACTAAGTACGATGGGGATCACTTGTGAAAATACACAAATAAACAAGGCCGACACATCGGTGAGAGCCTCATCAACATTTTATAAAGAATGCTCAACTTAAGAGGCTCATGTGTCTGATCCAACATAAGGAAAGATTAACTTGGTTTTTTCACGAAGAGGGGGACTGTACAAGTACCAAATTGTGTAAATCTCTTGTGTGGAAGGTGTTGTAATTTGGACAAAGATAACAACCTCCTTATTATATTAGTTGCGCATGTCAAGTTAATGGCTTGATTTCACTATTGCTTCTGTTGCTGTATCTTTGATGCTTAAGTCCCCTATTTCATGATCATACTCTGTGTGAACATACATGCATTGCATGAAGGGGATGGGGGTCGGTTAAGACTGGGGTGTCTTTTCCTTTAGGAATCTTTACATATATATCCAGCAACAATGTTATGAAAATCTTCATGCTATCTGTACCTATGAAAGAGGTGACAATTATATGTCACTGAAGATACTAGGTGTTTTGTTTGCTTAACTTACAATATGAACAAGCTAAACACGAAATGGAGGTGGAAGGGACCTTTTTGAAGATTTCTGAATAGACATCTATGAGAAACTAACCTCTAAGTCATAATTGTCCTATGTCTAAATCTCATAGACTATATGATGTTAAACATATCCAATTGATCATATATATATATATAAAATATGTATGTATGTATGTTTGCGTGCATGCATGCAAGCTAATAATTTTGCAGATAGGTTTTTTCAGAAAAGGATTATAGAAGTTTTTTCAGAGAAGGATTATAGAACAATCTTTCCATGTATTGACCGGCTTCATTTAGACCTTATGCTAGTACAGTTCTTCAATCTTTATCAATAAGCTTGCTACTGTATCTGTCAAAAAAAATCATATTGAAAGAGTTTTAGAAAAACATAAATGGTGGAAAATAGATTAAAATGGTTTAATCAAGATCAAGGAGGTTGAATATATTTGTAACTGGAAGTGGTGAAGCCTTAAAATGAAGTGGCTATAGAAATCACAATTTTTTTTTTAAAACTATTATTATTATTTTTAATGAAGGAATCCATGATCTTGATAGAAAAAAAGGAGAAAAGCCTTAAAAGGAGCGGGAGACAGCTTTAAAGAGGTTGCAACAGAGACTTGGTAAACCCTGTTATGAAGAGCATGACATTTGATAGGAATGTATGGTCAATCTAATGTCAAATCGGTGCATTAGGAATCATGATATTTTTTTTTCCTACTTTTCCTGTTTTCATAAGAGCTAATTGGTGATGGTGATGATTGAATTGATGCAATGCCAACTCAGAATATTCTCTTTGCCATTACCTTGTGTTCTTTCTCATATAAATTCTAGCACATATGCATACATCATGTCATAAATTTTGGACTTATGACATGCCTCATGCCCTTTTTTCCTTGGATATAATAGGTACAGGAGCTAAAATTTCAAGAAACTGCATGCTAGTCCATGTTCCTCTAGAATCTTCTGATTTACAGGCGATTTTGTGTGAGAAAGGCTTTAAAGGTGACAAACCAAGTTTATGGGTGCTTCAGGTGAAACATGGACTGTCAATTTACAATACAACTATTTCTCACAAGATCGTTAGAACTTACAACCATATAGTTTGTTTAACTTGACACTTTGTCACCACCTTGCATGTTTATTCCAGTTTACTAGTTCTTGTTTTAGAGCAATCAACAAGTTGAAAATTTCTTGTACCAGTTGAAATAATGATTTACGGTCAGTTGAGAAGCTTAAGCTACCAATTTGCAGCTTCTTCTACTGTCATAGAGGTCCCTCATATATTCTAGATAGCCCTGACCTGCTTTAGCAATTACTATCATAACATGCTTATGAGGGTAAATACCGACATTTAGGTTCCTTGCAGGGGCTACCGCTGTTGACTTCAATAGGCTTGAAAGACATTTTGTTTGCTATCAGCAATTTAGCCATGAAAGGAAGCATTTTAATTGGAGAATTGCCTCTCTGTTTGCTGGGGACAGAAGTTGGAAACATGGTTGATTCATTCTTCTACTGCCAGTCTCTATTCCTCTTCTTCGACCATTCAGTTTCACTTGTGATAATTGCTTGGCATTTTTCCTCTTTTCTTTTGGCAGGCTACAGTGCAGAAGTACATGGAAAAACTTTTTATGAGTCATGGTTTCAGATCTGATGTATTTGACTATGGTGAAGTTGCAAAAAACATGCTCTTGGATCCGCCATCAGGAGCTTATGAGAATGTTCTTTTCCTTGCAGAACAGTTGCAGTTATCTGATGCTCAGGTAATAAAACTTGGATGAATCCAAGCTTTTATTGTTCTATTCCATTTCATTTTTCATTAGCTTCAATACTATTTTAACCCAGAACTATTAGAGGGAGTGCTAGCAAGTGTGCAGAATGATGCAGCAATTGTATAACAAGGATGTCCAGTAGGTTCACCATTCATAGACTAATTAATCTACCTGAGTCTAGCAAAAAGATGGAAGATCACATGTATGCTTATTCATCCTCATGTTTTCCTAAGATGGAGTCCTTGCTTACTTTCTTGGTGATCCTAGTCTAGAACCATAACAAGATCCAATTTTATCATAAAGCATGATTGGTGATATATGGTATCCCAATTTGATAGGGGTATGAGTCTACTGTTTCTATCCCCTGTTAAGGCTTCTTCTTTTATCCTGTCTCCTCTTTTTAACTATACTGGAAAGTCACCCATTAACTTTGGGAACGATTGATAGTTTTCACACTTGGGCGGCAGAAATGAGGTTTCCAAACACCCTGTAAATGCAGGCACGAGCTGATAACTTATTGGGAGATAAGCACCAGCATTGCAGCATATTTAGTGTGAATCATCCTCTTTTTTCTTTGAAAAGAAACTTTGTGATTGAAGCTGAAAATACTGATCTTGTAACCCTATTAAACTGGTATTTGTGAATTGGCTCTAACTTTGATTGCTTTATGTGCATACCAATGTTTATAATCATGGTGCTTTCCACTAGCAAAACCTCGTTCACTATGTTGACGTGAGATTTTAACTGAGATGAATCTAAATATACATTTGTTAAGTGCATGGACTGAACTGACATGAATATTTCCTTGCATTTCTCTTTCCTGATCATAGATGGAGAGCTGGTGGATGCACTTTGAAAGGATAGAGGAAGAAGGTGATGAAGAAGGATTTGAAGAACTGTAGCATCCTGAAGAAACCACTGGTTTGAAAGTTGATACAGCGATTCTGTTAAATGCTAATAACATCTTTGGGCACAAAGTTCTGTAAGTATCAACATTTGACTTTCCAAAATGGAGTTCCGACAAATTACTATTTAGGCCTTTTTTTGTTTGTGGGCTTTTCATGTATATGCATTGCATGTTTACTTTATATATATATATATATATATATATATATACATACATACATATATATAATTTTTTATTTTTTGATGTAAAAGGAAGGCTAAAATCCACCCAGTGTGTTTTATTAAGTGGAGTTAAAAACTCAAGAACATAATGCTAGTTTGGCATGAAGCCAAACTTAAGATAGGGCAAAAAAGATAAAAAACATGTTCCTTTTTCGACTGGGGTTTGTCCTAAAAGAAAGGTGGGACAAATCGATAACCAGATGTTATCCCAGGATGGTTTTTTTTCATGTTATTTCACACTGAGGGGATAACGTAAGAGGTGAAGATCCCCCTTGACTAGTCCTCATCCGTTTCTAAGTCCCTCTGGCTTTTGTGATGAACTCCTACATTTTCTTCCAAAAATGATTCCTTGAAACCATTGTCCAGCTTTCCAGAAGAAAGAATATTTGCTGCTTGACTCTATCGAGTGAGGAGGCTTCAAATCGAAATATTCAATTCTTTCTTTCCATCCACAAAACCCCGCATAAAGTGGCTATCATACAATCCCATGCTTTTTTGCTGGTTATGTTGGTTATATTTTTTTTCCTGATTAACCACAATGATTGGATTGTGTTTGGAGCAAAGTTTTAGTATTAGAGAACCTATTTAGTATGAGAACAATGGCATGACCACGGAGCCAGTGTACTTGGTTTTCCTTGGTCTGTGAAATTACTATCACAGAAACTAGTGCAATTTCACTTTCTTGTTATTCTATCGGTGCAGATTAACTTCTGCTCTGCACTAATTTAGCTTATGTTTTACTAGAATCCTGCATGTGTGATTTTTCCTCCTTGTTGTTGGAGCCTGGGCCAGGAGAGGAGCGATGGAATTACGATTGTTCACCTCTCCCGTGCCATCTGGTGAGCTGTAGAAAAACCGACATGGTGGGGGCCATGGATGCGGGTGTCCAGTTTTTTGATAAGGATGGGGCCCAGATTTATGTTTTGGAACTGGCTGCATGAAGTTCCATTGAAAGAAAAAAAATATTTCCGTTGAGAATTTTCCAGCAACTGGGGCATTGATGAGACCCTAGGGTAGTGTTCAGATAGACAAAAACCCGCAACCAACTGTTGTTGCAGTCGATGATTCGATAACACTCGTTTACATCAACATGCCATTATATGAACAGAGAAGATAAATCCAAACCATCTCATGGTATCCATCACTAACCAAAAGAAAATAAAAGATCAGAAACAAAACTTACAGGTTTCTATCAGTGCGTTTGCAAATTTTTGGATCAAATTTGTTGATTGGATCACCGGCCTGATTGGAACTCGATCATTGATGGAACGGATGTGTTTTTCACCATCTAAATGCCACACGAGAAAAAAAATTGTATTGGATTAAATTGTACAAACAAAATAATTGATCACAAATCTTAATCTTTTCATTGGAAAATCAAAGAGACAAAAGATCTTCACTGTGTTTTTTTCTCACAGAAGGACGGAGCACTTTTGCCCACGCACCCCACATTTTTTGTCTCTGTGCAATTCCCTTTTATATTCATTCACTAGCACAAACTATCGTGGCCCATGTCCCACTCAAAAGAAAGTGCCACACATGCCACTAAGTCATGCAGTTCAGCGGTTTACAAAACTGCTTTTTTGAATCAGGCTGGATCAACCTATCATAGGCATCCATCCAGATTTTCAACATCTCTCACTCGCACATGATGGAATTGACATGGTGAAAATTCTCTCTCATACACATTCATACATGACAAGTAGATCATGCAACTAGCAAGTACACTAGAGCAATAATATCATGCATCTATTAGGGATACATAATTACTAATGATCCAATTCTCAAAGATTTATTCGTTTCTTGCCGTATTTCAGACTAATTTTGTTACACACGTTCAAATATCTTTGATCCCTCATTTTTACAAATGACATACTATCGCAAAGAGTATACTTGATCTTTCTCATATAATATATTCACAATTATGTCTCACATAGACAACATAATTGATTGGTCAGTGAATATATCTCTAGATATAAACAAAAATTAGTCTTTCTTTCTGACTTGAGTCTATTGGTCTCAACACAATTGCTTTCCTAGATATGTTTCATAAAGTCAAATCTCTCATGGCCATCGGTAACACGCTAAAGTAGTGATCATTGAAATTAAGACTTGAAAAAACAATCAAAAGTCAAAAGGGTACTAAGATTTTATAAATCTCAAGGGTTTCACACACTGAGGAAGCAGGGATCCATCCACTCACTTCCCTTATTGGTCGACTATCACATGTGGTATGAATCACATGCTACGATGTTCTTTTTCTTTCAAAGAGAGCGTATGTTATTAATTTTTTTAATAATAGCACCATGCAGACTTAAGTTCAGATACATCCCGGTATCTAATCTGAGTTCTCCAATTGCTCCACATAATTTCTTTCACTTGAGAATTCATGTCTGATGACTAATAGGCTAAGATAGATAGTAGGCGCATCCATCTTGATCATAAATAAATTCACTAATATAACCTCGTCTTGAATTACTATCATGGCGACTTTTCATTCTTTTGAGGATTGAAGTCTCATCTCTGCATGTTTTTTACAAACGTCAGAGGTGGTTGTCTGTGTGAGAAGGCCAATCTTATGCCTATTAGACATACTTTTCTCTTGTGCGCCCAATATGCAACGTGTGTATTTAAGTCTAACGATCTCACGTGGACAGCTCATGGGCACGTGGATCATAATTCTCACATAGAAAACTCATAGGCACAAATTGAATGAAAAATAAACATCAACATTCATTCATTTAAAGATTATAAACAATACACAAAGTATTATATAGTACATCAATATTATATTCTATGCAAGCCCAGAGATCTCATATGTCTCAAAAATACATCTCTAGATATAGGTTTCGTCAGGGGGTTAGCTATCATCTCATGTGTAGAAATATATTGCACACTAATTTTCTTTTATACAATAATGTCTCTAACAAAATTATACTTGGTATCAATGTGTTTGATACGACTATGATATTTAGGATCTTTAGTGAAGGCAATAGCTGCTTGGCTATCACAATTTATAATCATTGGACCATCATTATTATTTCACGTTCCTAAATTTTCAAGAAATCTTCATGACCGAACAGCTTCTTATATCCCAGCAAAATATGCTATAAATTCTGCTTCCATCGTGGACAGAGATACATAGGTTTGTTTCTTGCTACTCCAAGATATGGCATCATAATCGAGCAAGAATATATATCCTGATGTCGATTTACACTCGTCTAGGTCCCCTTCATAATCAGCATCAGTGTAACCTATCAAGTGCAGATCGGATCCCTGATAATAAAGGCAATAGTTTGTGGTTCCTTTCAGATATCTCAGCACTCTCTTGACAGCCTTCCAGTGTCCACTTTCAGGATTTGATTGGTACTGACTTACAAGACCAACGGCATAATATATGTCTAGTCGTGTACATATCATTGCATACATTAAGCTTGGATATAACTTCTCTCTCTTTTGAAGTTTTTTGGACATATAGTGAGGTTTAAGTTGTCGCCTTTTCTGATCGGAGTCTCATGAGGTTATAATTTGACATGTTAAATCGCTCAAAAATTTTTTTAATATACGACTCTTGTGATAGAGGTAAAAGCTTTTTGGAACGATCTCTATAGATTTTAACATCAAGTATAAAATTCGCTTCTCCCATATCTTTCATCTCAAAGTTCGATGCTAACCACTCCTTTACAGACCGGAGAAATTTCATGTCATTTCCAGTCAATAATATATCATCCACATAAAGTGACAAGATTATGAATTTATCTTTGGATCGCTTCACATAAACACAGTGGTCTTCTTCAATCATTTTAAAATCATCGGAGATTATAGCCTGATGAAATCTCAAATACTACACTCTAGATGATTGTTTAAGGTCATATATAGATCTCTGTAATTTACATACTTTATGCTCTTGATTTTTAATAATGAGACCTACGAGTTGCTCCATGTAGATTTCTTCATCTAGCTCACCGTTCAAGAACGCCATCTTAACGTTCATTTGGTGTAATTCTAAGTCCAACTGACTATTATGGCTAGAATAAGGTGAATCGACGTAAATCTTACCATCGGTGAGAAAGTTTCTTCAAAATCTATACC
The DNA here is from genome assembly GCF_000442705.2 of Elaeis guineensis. NCBI lineage: Eukaryota > Viridiplantae > Streptophyta > Magnoliopsida > Arecales > Arecaceae > Elaeis > Elaeis guineensis. The sequence continues at coordinate 178,952,130 of NC_025993.2, read as the reverse complement.
TTCTTGTTGGGTGTAGCCTTTTACCACTAGATGAGCCTTATATATTTTTATGGATCCATCAACCTTTCATTTGATTTTGAGAACCTACTTATTCTCAATTGCCTTGCGGTCGGGCGAAGGATCAACAAGTTTCTAGACTTGATTGACCTTCATGGAATCCATTTCCTCTTCCATTGCTTTCTTTCATTTTTTCCTTGTAGGACACGAAAGAGCCTCGAAAACTGTCCGAGGTTCCTCATCATCCTGAGGTGATACGATCAAAGCTTCCCCTTCGATTTCAAAACATCAGTGGGGAATGATTTTTCGTTTACTTCTCCCACTAGGCTCAAGAGGCTAAGGTGTTTCTCTTACAGCCTCGAGAAGTAAATTCCTCTCACTGGAGGTTGGGGTGTTTCTTTGACAGCCTCAAGAGGTAAATTTCTCTTACTCAATTCAGGAGTTTGAGACAAACTTAGTTATCCCATAATAGATCATACACTAGTGAAGTCAGGATCCTCCAACTCATAAAGTATATCCTCTTTGCGTATTTCACCTCTACTAGGAAAAACATCTTTCAAAAATATGGCATCTCAAGACTCAAACTCAGTCACACATCCATCTATTTGTTTACCTAAGAAAATATACCCTTTCGAGTATTGTGAGTATCTTATAAAGATACTTTTCTTTCCTCTCGAACTTAGTTTTCCAAACTTACTGAAAAGATCGTGAACATAAGCTGCACACCCCCAAGGTTTTAATGAACTTAGGTCGGGCCTCCTACCAGTCCATAGTTCATAAGGGGTGGAAGAGACGGATTTAGAGGGCACATAGTTAAGTATATAGGCAGCGGTTAGTAAAGCATCCCCCCAATACGAAATTGGAAAAATTGCTTATGCCATCATAGACCTAACTATTTCTAAAAGGATTCTATTCCTCTTCTCAGCAACTTCATTTTGTTGTGGAGTTTCAGGAATAGTTAATTATCTAGTTATCCCCTTGTCATTACACAATTCCTTGAATTGCTCAAATAGATACTTCCTTCCTTGCTCTGTTCTCAAAGTTTTCACTTTCTTTTTCAATTGATTCTCGACCTCATTGAGGTAAAGTTTGAAGTACTCCAGTGCCTGGGACTTATGAGAAATCAAGTAAATATGATCGAAACGAATAAAGTCATCTATGAATGTAATAAAATATGAGGCACTATGCCTCATCCTCACATTCATTGGTCCACATATGTCAGAATACACTAATTGCAATGGATACTCGGCTCTCGTACTATTCTCAAAAGATTTTCTTGTTGCTTTTCCAACTAAACAAGATTCACAGCAAATTTACTTTGATGAGAGAACCCGATAAGCCCTCTCGAGCCAACCTATTCATTTGATCTTGTCCAATATGCTCTAGTCTAGCACACCAAACATTCACATTTTCTACAAGTAGCCCTAGAAAATGAAGTTAAAGAAAAACAAACATAACTACATTGTTCAGCATCCAATACAAAAAAATCATCCATAATGTATCCATAACCATAATAAGTAGTACCGTAATTAATTACAAGACCAGTGCTAGAAAAATACAAAACATATCCTAGATCCATAAGAGAGACAACAGAGATCAAGTTTCATCGAATTTCAAGAGCATATAGGACATCATACAGGAGTAAGGCACGGCCACCAAGCAAGTCCAATTTACACGTGCCATTAATTTTGACTTCAACTCTAAAATTATTTTCCACATATATCCACTTAGAACCAGTGAAACTCCGACGATACTCCATAAATGCTCCTCGATCTCTTGCTATATGGACGGTTGATCCCGAATCTATAATCCATAAAAGATAAGATTTAGTGAGTAATATAGTACTAGAAATGCAAATCATATTCAAAGAAGTGAGAAATAATGTTAGCTTCTTCGGCTTAGAGCATTCACAAGCATAGTGGCCCAAATTGCCACAGTTGTATTACTTTTGCTTACTCTTGTCCCTCTTCTTTTCAAACCGCTTTTTCTTATTACGATTGGATTTGTTTCTCTTAGGTCTAGGGCCGGTATCCTTTTCTTTATCTTTTTTGATCTAGAACCTTTTTCACTTTGAACTAGAAGCTTTGTAAGAGCTCGACTCGACTACATAAGCCTGCCCAAGAAGCTTCACAGCACCAAACCACTCATCTTCTAACTCAACGTGTCGGGCAGCATTAGCGAAAGTCCTGATAATTTCATTGTGAGTCAAGTTTACCTTCATATGCTCCCACGATTCTAGTAGGAAAGCGATCATAGCTTGTACTTGCTGTTCATCAGTGAGGATGTGATCAACTGACTTCAGCTCTCTAATCATATTTGACATCTCTCTCAGTTGTTGCTTCACTATATGATTGAAGCACATCTTATAAGTATCAAACTTGATGGTCAGCTATCTCAGCTTTGACACAGTGGTGCCTCCATATTTCTCTTTTAAGGCTACCCACAGCCATATGCTGTGCCATAATCCTTGTATTCAAAAGCAAGGTCATAATTCATTGAGCTTACCAAGATGCCTCGAGCAATAGCATCTACTTTCTTCCAAGTCTGGTAAGTTTCTGTGGCACGCCTGTGCTGAGTTGAAGTACCCTCACCGGGGTCAGCCAATACATGATTAACAGCCTCGAGAACCTCTTGCTCTTCAAGAACATATCTAATCTTGAAGCTTGATATATTGTAGTCCTCGCCGTTCAGTTTTTCGTCCTTGTTAAAGTCAGCGATAATATTTTTTGATGCCATCTGTAAGTTCAAATTATACAAAGAGACAATGTACTACTTAATGCCCAGTATAACACATATTTATTTTACCAAAATGCAAACAAAATTGATGATAAACTAACATAAGGCATGAAGTCGAAAGTTCACTAAGTTTACAATCATCGTCTATGAACCAAATGTCCAATCATCATTAATTTAGTTTCATAATGCAAAATTTTGGTTCTTGTGCATTTAGTATTTTAAATATCACAATCATTTGCATGAGAACTCCCGATCATTGTAATGTTCTCTAACAATTAATAAATATGCAATAAAAAGCATGCTAATAAATATTGCATTCATAGAAAAATTAAACGTGCATATATAATAACACATAATAATTAGGACAAATTGAAACTAGAAACAAAGAGTCTTACATACATAGCTACATAAGCTATTTAACACATATGATTCCAAAGACTTAATCTTTAAACAAAATATTAGTGCTGCCACCTAATAACTCTATGTCTCCTCGGGATCATCTCCTCCACGTCATTGAGCACTCTCATGATTGTTCCTTGGACCCACGGCATTCCTAAGTTTGTATCTTGATGGACTCGGAAGCTAGAGCTTATCGAGTATAAAGTAGTCCTCGTAGCCCTCAATATCATGAACTTTTTTAACTAATGCTCTGACAACTTGAGCGTATGTAGTGATATCTTTCCTAAGATAGATATCTATGAGAAGAGAGGACCAATACTCATTCATCATGGTACACAAAGTGATGATCCTTAATGATTAACTCATGAAATAGTCAGCATGAATGAGCTCCTTGATCATCTTGTTCATGATCTTGATGTGAGTGAGCACATCATGCCCAAGTCTCATACAATAATGATGCAATTCAAATATCATCTCCTTGACTTATTCTCTTTGAGCCATAGTTCTAATGACTCTTAGCATCCTGATTACAAGTGGTCGCCTTGCTATTTTTCCTACAACACATGAAGGAAAAATATTTTTATCAGAGATGGCCATGCATCTCATGAACAAAACATAGAGCATACACCATAATGATGCAAAGTCACTTCTACAGTCGTTAATGTACAGTTCTAAAGAGTTACTGGAATTATGTGTTTAAATCTTTTTTTTTTAAATGAGACGTGAACTCATTTTTAGGCCCTAAAAAACTATTCATTTTCAAATGCCTAAGTCTCTCTTTAGGTTTCAGGATCATAATTTAGCCTAGGGACCTCCAAGCTTCCGATGATTGTAACAGGGACCTCAACCAATGCCTTCTGGGGTGGCATAGTGTGACCAGGTTCAAATGTCAGAAGACAAAACTCATAAATAGTGCTCCTTTCATCACACCACCTCTGTATGCATTCTCTGTGAGCAAATTTTAAAGTCCCAGAACAAGTACAAGGAGATACCATGTGTTGGTATCGATGTACCATTCCATACATTCACAGTAAAAATTTGGGTATGGGACATGGTGCAAATCACAGTGCTCAGATTATTTTAATACTTTATGTGTAGGGGTAGAATGCATTTGGATTTTCAAATATCACGTCAGATTAATTAAATAATAAAATAAGGAGCCATATGTCAAAATAAATCTAGTAACATGAATGTTATCAGATTTAATTAAAGAAAAGTAATATACATAACCAAATTGCACCAAAAACTTTCTGTTCTAGAATGTTAAACTGCTTATATCTCATGCCATTTACTTTCATTTCATATCAATTATACTAAATTTAATCAACATGTCGTAGACTTCTTTCATGTAAAATTTCATAGCCTAATGCAATGTACACAGTGACATGGCATTAGTGGTATCGAAATTCCATCAAATAAATATATGGCAATTCGGAGCAAATTTAATCATGCACACAGCATTTAAGCAGGCCAGAAAATAATCGAACTTTGTTCTGATATCAATGTAAGAAATTAAATTCAGAAGTGGAACTTATAGATTTCTACTAATGCATTTGCAAATCCTTGAAACGATGAAGAATATTATTGCTGCAAGGCTTCGGAAGTGAGGTCGGTAATGAATCGGACTGGAGAGCTGAAAGTTGCATCGACATGAATCATGAGCGAAACCTGCAAAAGAAGTCTCAAAACCATGAGGTACCCTCCGGTTTTGGATCCTCCGATGCTTAAGTCAGTCGAGGCCTTGAGAACAAGTAATGAAAATGGAGAAGTAGAAAGTAAAAAGTGAGAATTTGTGAGTGAAGAGAAGTAGAATGAACTCTAAGTGGAGAGAACTCTGATTCCTCAGTAAGAATCTTAGCAGAATTTTGTCTCTGTAAGTATAGACTTAGCTTGGACTTATCTTCTGAAGAGCACCTTGTCCTCTTTTATAGAGGGAGCTTGCTTAGGCCTTAAGAAAAGGTTGTTAGGTTGTTAGAGATCTGTTAGGCTGTTAGACCGTTAGAGATCTGTTAGGCTGTTAGGCTATTGGGTTGTTGTAACAGAATGGCCAGCTGTATAGAGATCATGGGGCAGCTGCCTATATGGTGCATGAGCTGAAATACAACAGAAAGGTAATCGCGGCTGAGCTGGATAACAGCTATCAGATAACCATACATAGATGTGGTGGAACATCAATAATAAACCGATGTGAAATAATTGATATAAGTAAATATCTGAACTGGATGCCATGCCTTGAGTAGTCGGTCAAAAACCGACGTAAATTCTGATTTGGTTGAAGGAGATCGATAGATAATCGAGGTGAGTATCCTACTTACTAGCAGTTCTGGACTAAGCCAACTTAGTGGATAATACTGAAGAGTCAGATCAGCTAGAGGTCGATGTGATCTGAGAGGATTTTTATCACAGATAACAATCTGCTGCCACATGTCCAAATGATGATGAGGTCAGCTTTCTGATAATCTTGACTTTCTGATGAGGTCGGCCTCCTAATGAGGTCGGTCTTCAAAACTCACATCGGTATTCTGATCAACTCGATAGCTTCTGAGCATGAGTTCTGAGGACATTAGCTGAGATGGCAAGATCCCATAATAAATATGAATAAATATAAATAATAATTATAAAAATTTATAAATAAATAGAAATCCAATGAGATGCTAATCTATGGGCATCAACATATCCACCCACATAATTATACATTGCTAGGGATGGAACTGCGCTCGGGCTGGCTCAACGCCCATCGGGTCGGCCCGACTTCGGGCCTTGCTTCGGGCCAGGCCCGAAACAGTTTAGGTCGGGCTTAGACCTATTTATAGGATCCATTTGTCTTTTGAACTGTACTCGGGTATACCTTTAGTCCGACTCGGGCCCGGGCCCGGCCCGAGCCCGAACCCAAAGTCCGACCCAATTAGAGCTCGATAACCCACGGTGGATAACATGCCATGTTACCCATTACGGTAATGTATCCACGGTGAATAACATGCCATGTTACCCCCTATATTTCAGTAGTTCCCAATTGACACAAAGGGCACGATAGACCGGGGGGTGGGGGTGGGTGTGGCACGGAGAAGCTGTTGGCACCAAAGGGAGGGGAAATGAGCATGGAGGGAGGTGGAGGAGCTACAGGCATCAGGGGGGAGGGGGACCGAATGCTGCGGCAGACGAGAAGGGTTGGGGGCAGATCGAGGTGGAGTTTACAAAGTGCGAGTGCTGCGGACTGACGAAGGAGTGCACGCCGGCATACATCGCACAGTTGTGGGAGCAGTATAGCGAGCAGTGGGTCTGCAGCCTCTGCGACGAGGCAGTCAAGGAGGCGCTCCACTGCCACATGAGCTTCTCATAGGACTTCCGTTCGACATCCCTGTCGGCCAACCCGATGGAAGATTTAATCGCCACCATGCACTACCTCCTTCGATGGAGCCTCGACTCATCGGGGGCTCTTCGGTCCACCTCCGTTAGTCCTTGCGGAAAAGATGACGACCGTAATGATGACTTTGAGATGGAGGAGCCGTGGGCGGAGAAGACACAGATGGTGCCAGGCGCGGGGGTTGGGTGCGGAGATGCCGCAGACAGAGGGAGGTGGAGGAGCCACAGTAGGAAAAGGTTAGGGCTCTATTTTTTTATTTTTTATTTTTATTTTATTTTTTTTAAAGACAGAGAAGTGGCTGAAAATTGGACTGATCCAATTGGATTCAAGCTTGGGCCCGAGCTGGGTTTGGGCCTGAGTTTTTTATAAACTTTCGGACCTAAGCCCGATAAAAAATTTCAAACCGGCCGTGGGCAAAGGTGTGGCCCGACCCGGCTCAGCCCATTTCCCGGCCCTAACATTGCACAACTGTGAATACGACAAGAAGACTCTAGCCGACAATCATATGCGGGGTCAAATATCAAAACATAGGCCTTCCCTTCAGACCCGTTAATGATTTTTAATATTTATTGAATGAGGCCGTTTGGATGGGAATAAGAAGTGATTTCGAAATTTACTCAAAAGTTAAATTTGAGCCGCAGAACTTTCATGGTAAATACCGGCTTCCCCACCAAATCCCGGCAGCCACAACATTGGCAAAAGAACTGATGCATGTCTATTTAGAAATCCTAAAGAGAAAAGGAGTAAAAAAAAAAACTTTAATCAACGTCTTCAATCATAAACGATGCTAAGCCTGTTTGTTTTTTTTATGCCCGCTGCACACAAAGCCCCATAACTCACAACATGCACTACACGATGCCAAGAAATCGTCCTTACAAATTTTTTTTAAAAAAAAGAATGAAAAAGAGATCCTAAAATATTTTCAGATTTCAGCTCTCCAGGTATCAATTAACAATCTGAAACAAGGGGCAGCGTAGATGAAGAAGAGATCGGACGCGAGCTTGAAGATGGGCTGGTCTCGTCAGGGATGTCGGAGGAATCAACGAGGCCTAGGATTTTGGCATGCTTCCGCTCGTCAACGACGTAGGTTCTGTTTGAGATTACAGCTGGCAGTAGAGTTTTTAAAGTTTTTAAAAAATAAAATTTTTGAAAATAAAATTTTTATAAAAAATTATTTATTATTTAGTAATCATATTTATAAAATATTTTGAAATTTTATTATTTATTTGATAACTAAAATAAAAAAATATTTTTGATATGGCAAAATGACAATAAAAGATATTACATAGTATTGTATAGTAGAAAATAATATAATATAATATAATATATTAAAATATTATTATACTATATAATATTATTATCATATAATATAACATAATATTATAATATAATATTATTATATTATTAAAATATTATTATATTATAGTATTATAATATAATAATATTATAATAGATTATATTATATGTCTATAACATAAATGTTATTACTTTTTAAAGTATTATTTTATTATATAATATTATTATCATATAATATAATACAATATAATATGCACTATAATATAATATTATTATAATTATGATGTAATATATAATTTAATATAATATAATGGATTATAATCTAATTTAATAATAAATTATAATATAAAAAATTATATTATATTATAAGAATATAATAATATTATATTATTAATAAATATTATTATATTAAATTATATTTTAATAGATTATATTAAAATATAATAATACTATAATAGATTATATTATATTTATAATATATCATAATATTAATTTATTATTATATTATATTTATAGTATAATAATATAATATGATATAATTATGAGATTTATTGGTGGATATTTCTGTCATTAAAAAAAAATTATTTAAATCAAAGTAGCTTCTCGATATTAGGTAAAAAATATTTTTTTAAAAAAAATTAAAATATTTTTTTTAATTTTTAAATTTTTTAATAAAATTAAAATAATTTTTTAATTTTTTATCAAATATCATTGCATCATTTCAAAAAACCATCTGAATGTCAGAAAATGCTTTCTCGTATTTTAAAACCTTAGCCAAACAGGGTCGTAGCCGAAGAAGGCCACGAGGAGCTCGTCTAGGATCTCACTTTCGCCGTCTACTTTCGTTTTTTACAGGGGAGGAGGCGGGCGGCATTTTATGTTCCTATTTTCTCCGGAAGCTTCGGATAAATGATTATTACGATGGCATATTTAGCAAGGCAACCCAATCTATTATTACTACGTAAATGATTCAATTCGGTGGATGCACGGCACTCATAGACTTCTATAGCCAGTACGTGTGATGAAAGTTGATGTTTTGATGATGTCTGATGATGCCATTAAAATGAAAAAAAAAGAAAAAGAATAATCAAATGCACGCACTCATAGATTTAGGATGAGCTCCATTAATGATTACAGTGGTTACATAAGTTATAGTTACGGAATATGATTTATTATTGTGTAAAATGAGGTAAATTGCCTTCCATAATAAGAAATGGAAGCTCATTTAATTTTTTTGTTGCTTGAAGGATCGGCATTTCTAAAGACTATTGCAACTCGTCACACTTCCAAACATTGAAAACCTTCGGGAGAGGATATCGAGCCTCAACAGTTTGATCCAAGGACATACCAATCAAAGATACGCTACAGCAACTGATATGCAAGAATTACAGGCCATTTGGCTGCCAAGCTGAGGAAGACTTAGTTTTGTCCCTCTTTCTCCGCTTTGCTTTGTAATATAGGTGAGATTCAGATGCACAAGTGTCCGATAGAAATACTACATGCCTTCTAACTTCCCATCTCATCCTAATCTAGTCATGGTCACAATCACTCTTTAATTAGTTGCTCACAGCTTGGGAGCAAGAATGGAGCGGGCTTCTCTTGGAAATATCGATATATTCAGCACTAATTGATTTGTCTCCAGGTTCAGTAGTATATTAGCAACAAAAATACCAACTCATCTGCCCTCATCAGGCCCAAAAAGAGGCAAAGATCCTAACTTCCTTTTTTTTTTTTTGGGTAAAAAAAGATCCTAACTTCCTTCACGGTAACTACTTTGAATAAAAATCATTATTCATTCTTGGTTACAAAACAAATTAGATGAAACTTTTGGTACAGAGAAATTACACTGGACCAATTCGGAATACAAATGGAGAAATTCAAATCTGAATGAATGGTAATTATCCATTAATCCAACTACGTGAATACATTTATATTAGGCTGTTACAAAAAAAGACAGCCTTTCATCAAATATTATTTGATCCTTTCCTACATTTTCTGAAGCAACTCCAACAATAAAAAATGGAAAACGGTGACATGAAACGTACACCTATAAGATATATGAGTCTAAATAAAGCCAGAAACTTTAAGTGAGGAGAGGACAACAAATACAATCCATAAAAACATGAAGTACACAGATGTTACCCAAGCCCACAACCTTGGCCCACCTAGTTCTGCGCCAAAGATCAGACGACGGAGTACTAGAACAGCAATACAACAAGCTGATGTTACAAAGAATACTAGCAGGGAGAAACTGAGGCCTCCTGCATTTTGAATGTACAGTGGTTCGTGGTAGACGGCCAAGTTGTAAGTTGTATCAATCAACCACGGGATGCCAATGCCTATATAGATATTCACCGAATTGCTGGAACCGAAAAAGGAAAAAAAAAAAACATGTGATCAACTTCAACATCAAACTACAGTCAATAACAATAGTACAACATTTAGTAGCTAAGTGATATAATTAGATTTGACCATCTGCACTGGTGTCTAAGGCTTCTCAAAATGTGGTCTTAGTGGAATACTAGCAGATAGCAAATGTTCATTATCAAAATCTTAACATAAAAGAACCTGAGTGATGGTGAATAACTACCATATTCTCAGATAAACATAAAAGACGTATATTGGTTATAAGATGAATAAGGCAAACAATCACATGCAGGCCTGCTCAGATATTCTATCATGACCAGAAAAGAACCGGCTAGTGTGCACATGGATTCAATGACGGTGGGATCTGCACAAAACCAATGGGCACATATTATTGAATATGCACAGGACCAACTGAAATTACAAGGTAGATGTATGGAGCTGATCTAAAGAGTCAGCTGCATGCTGACCTCAACAACACATGCAGTGTTCTGTCTACTTAAGATGCAAGAACGCAAGAATACAGAACATGGCACTGGAAACAACATCTTGCATTCTTCAACATCGAGAAGAGATGCCAAGAACACAATAACAAAAGAAACAAGACTTAATCCCATCACTTTGTAAGCGACAACAAAGATCCTAATGCATCATTCATTTCTATCCAAGGTCCAAACCCCACAACAGAAAGTACTTCATATTCCTCAACACCAATTCAGTCCAAGTTCATATGGTGATTGCCCATTCAGCAACACTCGGATTTGAATCTGAAGCACTCCCTTCAGAGATGCGGTTATCTTTGGTCCATGTTTCATCACACTGGTGCTCATGCACTCACAAGCATAACATGCCCAAGGGTCTGATCTCATGAAGGTGGGGGAAAGGCTATGTAGTGAACATATATATACAAATTTATGCTGTCAAAAACCGCCCATATAAGGATAATATACTGTTGCAAGTAATTAGACCGCTTTATTGCCACCGTGTTGGTTCTACTCACTTGATGCATTCACCCTGAACCTGCTTCTCGACAATCATATAGTATTGACAACAATGGCAATAAAAGAATTTAGATAATTCTAGTTTATATTCAGTTTTCGGGCTGTCAATGCGAGCAGTAAACTTCATGCCAAAACCATTAGAGCAGAACCTGCAAGTGATGTTAGCGATGGCAGAATCTGCGGTTACTTGACGCTCAGCAGCAATCTTGCTTGCAACTAAGTCTGGCCATGAGGTTCCGCTGGCTAGGGCTGTAAATGCTATGACATAGGGATTAATTCCTGTAAGAGAACATTGAGAAAATTGATAAGCTGGTAATAATCAGTTACACTTTCGCATAAAAATGAATAGGAAATTTAATTTCAGGAAGATAAGATGGAAACCTGTAACACAGCTTATCTGATCTGTAAGCTGAGTAACCACATAAGCTATCCCACTAATGAAAATTAGAGAGCAAATAAAAGAAATCCAACCATGAGCAATTTGATATGGAGGCACAAAAGCAAATAGCAATCTCCATGGTGCAAGGCTTAATTGCCAAAGTACTCTTGCCAATCGTAAGCAAAAACCATCCCTTTTCTTTGATTCAGTGCTCTCCAACTGTCAACAGGAAACAGAACTTAGGGGGGGAAAAAAGAAACTTACAAAATTCTTCCTACTTTATCGAAAATGAATTGATCTAAAGTTCATTTCAAGAAGATAACCTATAACCTCCAGAATTATTTTCTAGCATGCCCTGCTAATTTAATAATGTCGATTAACTGCTGAAACAAAATATAGACGATAAAAGTACAATCCAAAAGGCCTAACTATGAGTCGGTTTGAGTTTTGACTAGCTCATGACAAAGGCTTATCCTCTTATCAGACATTTCCCCTGCTAAAAATTTGCAACTATGGAATTTATGAAACTAATGTTATGATTTCTGTCTCACCACAACTTTTGATGAGGTATCATGATGATAATCAGGAGTTGGAAGTAGACTTTAATTTAGTTTTCTTTGTTTAGAATAACATAAGAATGCCTAGAAGCACATCATAATTTATGAAATATGAGTAGTTTGAGCATTTAACAGTGCCTAACATTATGAGCAAAAGATTTACTTTTAATAACAAATAACTTATATACTATATAGAAATAAAGACTTCTAAGAAAAAAGAAAAAGAAAAATGTATAGTCCATTTTCAAGGAGTTAACACGAAATGTATAGTCCATTTCAAATATGTATATATCTGTGGGTGCATCTGTGTATGAGTAGAGCTATTGTGTGGGCATAGAGCTATTGTGTGGGCACTCACACAATACTACTTGTGAGGTTGATCCTGACCGAATGTTTAGGGCCCAGCACCAATGATGCGAAACATTGGATGTGATCTACATCTCTAAAATGCTTACTAGCAAAAAAAAAATCATGTGATTGGAGATCCTTGGCCTACGCATTGAGTTGACTAAAGTGGACTGTTTGAATAACACAAAACTATGCATATTTCTTGAACGTGGATACATTCATTAGGGATCTGCAAATCACATAATTTTTTTGATAATAAGCAGTTTAGAGATAGTTGATCATGCCTCTGGCTTAAATCATTGATGTCAGGCCCACCCCACACATTCAGTTTGGATTGACCTTACAGTACTATCATGTAGGCACCCACACAATAGCTCTACTCTCTCTCTATATATATGTGTGTGTGCGCTCGTGCGGGCGTGCACATATATATGTACATATACATATACCTAATACCTATGTATCTATATATCAATATATCTATATCTATATCTGCATATATACATATATATGTGTGCGCGTGCGCGCGCGTGTGTGTGTGTTAAAGAGAGAGACTTAGATATAGATATGTACGTCTATTCTTAAACTGAAAATGACCCATTATCTAAGGAGAGAATTCTAAATAAATTAAGGTTCTAACCATTACTGCATCAAGAAATTGTTGTCTCCAAACTGAAACTACATCAAGATCTTCAACAATTTTCCTCTTGATTGACGCTGGTGTAGAGAATTCTGCCATATCATTTTCTGGCACACTTTGGTAGACTGGACCTGTAAAATACTTGCCTGTGAGATCAACAACATGACAACTCAAAGTAATGTCCCTTTTTCTTTCATTGCCTTACTAGAAAAGAGTTGAGCCTGGACCAGCTCTTCTTATCAAAGAGAAAAAATAAGGTTTGTGCACAAAAAGAAAAGACTGATATAATAGAGATACCAAGCAGAAGTGACATACACAACCAAATCTTGAATTCTACCAATCACAGACGATTATGAAAATAATAATTAACCTTTTAACCACAGGAACAAATTAGACATTCTTATTACTTGGTAAAATAAGAATCATCATCTCAGGTGAAGATATAAAAGAGAATTGTAAGTTTGATATGAAATCGTGCCTTCCCATGCTTATACCTTCGCACAGTGTTAAAGGATTTACCAAGATATGCTTGAAGTTCACAATTTCACATGGGCATATTGATGTGAGCAGACATCAATATATCACGTAACAGAGTTCTAAGTACAGAAAGGCAGTAGAGAGCATATCTTAGTGACTCGCTAATGTATTGCTACCAGTATGAGGGTTCAGTACACACGCTATTTGTTGTACCAACCCCAACAATGTACCATGTATCAATACAGTAGTGTACCATACTAGAGCACACCGACAAGGTACTAGTACAAGGCCAGTAGCCCAGTAACTTTGTTGCCAGATTGAGAGTGGGTACAGGAGTGGGTACCAGCAGTTCAAGGAGCCGACATTCTAAAAACTTTTGACAGAAACACAAATGAAGTGATTGTAGCTACAAGTTGCCAAGGCATTTCTGAAGTGAGTATACTTCCCAGTTAGAAGTTCCAGATTACCAGTCCAGCACTGAGACTTAAAATATTTGCATGTATTATGGTCGTCATTCATATTATGGACCAGCCTGGAGTTCTACTGCCCTGCAGCCCAAAATAATAGCTTATGAATTTTAATACTGAGGAACATCTGGTAGAGTCAGTACAGGTCTTACTAAAAAATAGCAAGACCTGATCAGCCTTGCAGAATGACAGTTGAGTATGAGAAGCTCAAGAACCACTGTGATGGTATTAACAAGTAATTGTGAAATATTTTGTCTTTAGAAACTCAATGAATACAAGACATTCTTAAAATAAGAGATTGGAGGACTGAGCAAATAGGCACTTCTAAGGTGTTACATTATTGATCCATGCTTTGAAAACTGATTGGGCAATTGACAAGGACACAAAAAAGCAAGAGAAATAGAGCCAGAGAATGCCAAAATTGATGCTACAGCACTACGAAGCATAAAGTAAGAAACAAGTATATTCTTAAAAAAGGAGTTGTACCATTTAAAGAGAGTGATATGAACCAATTAAAGTGGTATAGAAAGGTGCAACAAGGACTGAAGAAGTCCCAATAAGGGAGATGAATGAATCTGTATCCACAGGTCATGAAATAGGAAGCAAAGGCGAAGCTAACATCAACTGTCATAAGAAGGAATTTGAAAAAGCCTTTGGTGAAAACAAAACTAATCCTTTATCAGAATAATCAGCAAATAAAGGTTCCCAAAGCAACCCCAAACAATCTGGAGAAAGCTAAAAGCTAAGTTGTTATATGGTTATTACTTATTAGATGGTCTAATACTTGTGATTTTTCTATTGAAGCATGTCTGATGCAATCCATAGAAAGATCATTCGAACTGGTTCAATGGGCCTATTAAAATGGATAATGGGTAAGGTCAACTGGACCAGCACATGAAACCATGAAAAGCACTAACTCAACTATCTGTTTCTTTAAATTTATTAGAGCAAGAAACCAATATTTATGGATAAAATGGTGACAAGCTTTTAGTAGTTCACTTGTATTATTGTCAACCATTGATCATGTGACAAATGAAACATGTAAGTTCAATCATAGAATTATATATGCCCATATAGGCTATGATTTTGGTATAGAAATAAGGATGTTGCATGCTATTTACATGCTAAAAATCTGTTAGTATGTTGATGAACAGTAGAAATGGTACTTCCTCAAACAAAAACAACATTGTAAATGTTCCATCTATGTGGCATCCCAAGCCCTTGAAGATAACCAGAAACTTCAGGTTATGCAGTAAATATGAATTATGTAGAGCAGTTTGAGCAATCATAAAGGCTGTAATGAATGAAGTAGTGAACTGTTAAAGAATGGTCATATAATCCAATGACTACCAATTACCTGATGCAAATGAGGTCCAGAAATATTACAAGAATATGCCGCAGTTCATAAATAGAATAGATCACCAAATCAGCAGGGCCTATCATCTTTTGGATCGCAAACAGCGTATTAAGTTCAACAGCTCGATGTTACTCGTAAGGAAAGAGGATGCGACGTGTTTAACAACGGAATAAGAAACTATCTGGAACAGTACAAGCAACCATGAATAAGGGAAAAAGGAAGGTTACAGAATGGTTGGAATAACCAAATAACTGTCACCTACCTTGTGAGAAATGGCATCTGATGCATGCTATCTGCTTATCAATTTAGTAAGAAATCTACCATCATACATAGGTAGGTCACTTCTGAAGGAGACAATTGTTAGGATTTGACGTCTTGAGATTCGGTCCACATTGAGCCCACAGCGAGATCCGCGACGACAAACGGAATCCAACGAGCCCAAGAACAGCCCAAACGGAGTCCAGATGAAAAAGTTACGATCGAAGAAAGTCTGCACAAAGATCGAAGCAGCAGAGGCCAGCGGCGGCAGGCCGATGGAGCGAGCACGCGCGGCGGCGTGCGGGATGGCCACAAGTGCACGGCCCAGCTCGCGGACGGGCAAGCACAAGCGGGCGCACAGTGCGGCCCGCGCAGTTTTCCCACGCGGTCCACACGTGATGTGGACCAGCGGTCCATGGAGACCCACGTGGATCGGGCGGGCGTTTCTCCTAGGTTTCGCACGGTCCACGATGGACCGGTGGGCATTTTGGGCTGATTTCTCGTGGTCCACGATAGGTTCTCGTGGACCAATGCACGATCGAACGGTCAGTAGGGCTTGCGATCAAGATCCAACGGCTATGAGCCGTTCCAGGTGATCAGAGGTCGTGATGGGGCACGATCCAATGGTCAGTTTTCAATCTGAGATGCTATCGGATGGTCGAGAAGCAGCAGGAGTCTGATTCAGAGTCTGATTCCTATCTCAGCTGGATTTCAGGTCTTTAAAAGAACCTATGGCGAAACAGAGAGATCGTGTAGCAGTGGTGTGTTCGACCAAGGATCCAGAGCAATAGCAGACTGAGAGAAGCAGACAGAGAGCAGAGGCAGAGGTGCTTCAGGCAGACTGTCAGGCAGCGGACAGCGGTCGCTTTAGGAGTTTAGGAGGATCTTCCTAAAGAGAGTTTTTGTGAGGGAGAACTTCTTATGAAGGAGAGATTAGGTGTACGAGTATTGAGAGTATGATCTCCTCTTGTAATTTTTTCTTTTCTCATAGTGAAGCTTGCATGCCCCGTGGAGGCGAGCCTTTTGGCTAATCCACGTATTTGATTGTTTCTGTTTTATTTCTTCTTTTTTCCTGCTGCGACGCGTGGTATCGAAAATATCCTGTGGAGGTGGTGTCCTGACCAGACATCCCCAACAAGTAGTATCAAAGCGAGGCGGTACCAAGATGCAAATTACGGCAGTGGTGAGCAAGATTGAAGATGGAGAAGACAGACTCAATCAAGATCAACAGATTTGATGTAAAGAGCAATTTCTCTCTGTGACAGACAAAGATGAAGGACGTGCTCATCCAGCAAGGATTGATCGATGCTCTCTTATGCAAGGAGAAGCCAACTACCATGAAGGTGCAGGATTGGAGGCAGGCCCAGATGCAGATGGTGAGTACAATCTGCTTGTATCTAGCTGATGAGGTAGTGATCCATGTGCTTGACGAGACTTCCTCGACGACGATGTGGTGGAAGCTCGAGGAGTTATACATGGCGAAATCTCTCACCAACACTCTTTCTCTGGAGATAGTTCTATCAGCTGCGGATAACTGAGGGACAGAACATGCAGAAGTATCTCAGCCACTTCCAGAAGATCCTCACCGACCTCCTCAGTATTGGCGAGAAAGTTAAGGAGAAGATCAGGACGCTGATCTTGCTAGCGTCGCTTCCCCCTTCGTATGAGTCCTTGATGACTGCTCTTCTAGTGAGGAAAAACACTATCAAGATGGATGAGATCACCACGGCGATTCTTCAGAATGAGGTTCTTAGGAGGGAGAACCCAGCTTCAACCTTAGGTGGCAACTCAGCTTTGGTGGTTTCTGAAAGAGTAGGAGGCGGTAGACAGAGCGACAGAAGATCACGACGAGGGCGATCCAAATCCAGGACGAAGGACTTGAGCAAGACCAGATGTTATCGGTGCGACGAGTTGGAGCATCTAACCAGAGATTGCTCTCAACTCAAGGATCGGACGAAGGCTACTGCAGCGATGGCCAGTAGCGAGTCAGGCGATGTCCTAAAAATATCTGACGAGATATCTATTTCTTTCCAGCAGTGGATTTTAGATTCTGCATGCATCTATTATGTATGTTGTAGAGAGGAGCAGTTTGACTCTCTGAAAAGCAGTGAGGACACTGTTTATCTGTCGGATGGATCGAGCTGTGCGATCAGAAACATCGGAAAGATCAGCTGAAGGACACATGATGGTGCAGTGAAGAGATTGGAGGAGGTTCGATACATACCCGATTTCAGATAGAATCTTATCTCACTGAGCAGACTGGATTCAAGAGACTATAGGACGGTAGCTGGCGAAAGAATTTTGAAGGTGTTGTGTGGTGATAGGATTATTCTGAAAGAGAAGAAGAGGACGAAAAGACATTACTACCTGACGGAGAGCCCAGTGCGAGGTGGAGCTCCAGGTAGGTGGATCGGGCATGAAACGCGAGACTCGAGAGGATGAGAGGCAATTCGCAGGATGAGATTCCTATTGCCGCAGGATGATACACCGAGCAGGTCTCAGATCAGAAAGAGCACCGCATACGACGGAGATGGGATCGAGCAGCCTGACTCGACCCGCATATCTGCCTATCCATGATCAGCAGGCAATTGCCCCAGGGCATGGGGACAAGGAGATCCAGAAGCTCTTAAAGTTAGGAGGAGACCGAATGTCGAGTCGGGATGGAGATTATTAAGATTTGACGTCTCAAGATTTGATCCACACTGAGCCCACAGTGAGGTCCACGATGACGAACGGAGTCCAACGAGTCCAAGAACAGCCCAAACGGAGTCCGGATGAAGAAGTTACGGTCGAAAGAAGTCTGCACGGAGATCGGAGCGGCGGAGGCCGGCGGCAGGCCGACGGAGCGAACGCACGCGGCGGCGCGCAGGATGGTCGAGAGCGCGCAACCCAGGCCCCGGCAGGCGCATGCAGCGCAGCCCGTGCAGTTTCCCATGCAATCCACGCGCGGTGCGTGGACCGACGGGCCATGGAGACCTGCGTGGACCAAGCTGGCATTTCCCATGGGTTTTGCCTGGTCCACGATGGACCAACAGATGTTTCGGACTGATTTCTCGTGGTCCACAATAGGTTCTCGTGGATCGACGTGCGATCGGACAGTCTGCAGGGCTTGCGGTCAAGATCCAACAACTGTAAGCCATTCCAGGTGATCAGAGCTCGAGATAGAGCACGATCCAATGGCCAGTTTTTAATCTGAGATACTATCGGATGGCCGAGAAGCAACATGAGTCTGATGCAGTGTCTGATTCCTATCTCAGCTGGGTTTTAAGTCTTTAAAAGAACCTGTGGCGAAACAGAGAGATCATGTAGCAATGGTGTGTTCGGCCAAGGATCTAGAGCAGTAGCAGACCGAGAGGAGCCGATAGAGAGCAGAGGCAGGGGTGCTTCAGACAGACTGTCAGGCAGCAGACAGCGGTCCCTTCAAGAGTTCAAGGGGTTCTTCCTAAAGAGAGTTCTTATAAGGGAGAGCTTGTGAGGGAGAAATTAAGTGTACGAGGATTAAGGGTGTGATCTCCTCTTATAATTTTTTTTTTTTCATAGTGAAGCTTGCATACTCCATGGAGGCAAGCCTTTTGACTAATCCGCGTATTTGATTGTTTCTATTTTATTTCTCCTTTCTTTCTGCTGCGATGTATGGTATCGAAAAGTTCTGTAGAGGTAGTGTTCTGACCAGACATCCCCAACAACAATTTCAATCATTTCTTAAAAGGCCAACTGATACTTCTGAGACCACATTCTCTATGTTCAAAAAGGAAGAATACAATCACTTGCACATTGACATTTTAGAATGTTCACAAAGGTTGACATTAGGAAACATTTGAGATAACATCTGAAGAAATGGAGCACGGTAGAACTTAAGGCCCAGTTTGATTGCAGGACAACAAACCTTGGGTTAGCTACTTTCACAAACACTCCAACATTCCCTTATCCATAGGTTAGCAAAAAGTGGTTTTTGATGGAAGTTTGGGGGCTACAGAAATAAGGTCAGAAAAGCTGAAAAAAGCAAGAGCAAGAAGATAGAGATCTACAGGTCAACTTTATCTTTATGTTTTGGTGGATTAATCTTAATCAGACTATCTCACTTTTTGGCCTGTTCACCAAATAACTTTAATTCCCCAAAAAACAACCTGGTTGGCAGGTTAGCAGGATAATCAGGCTCTAACCAGGGTTATCCTCCAATCGAACAGAGCCTAAAATGGGCCAGATAGAAATGTCTGGTAAGTTAAAGTTAGATGACACAAGGCATAAAGAGAAGCTCCATATAATGGTGCCATATTGACAAGTAATCAATGTTGCAGATCTCAGCATACTTGAGACCTGTTAGGATTACCTAAATGAATCTGTGTCAGAAATAAAGCTTCTGTTGGACAACTCAAACTGCAGCAAATGGGTCAACATATTTTTCTTACAAGTCAATCTATTCCACAAGGAATTTATGAGGACATTCAAGTGGTGATATTCCCAGTTAAGAAAAGACATCTCCCTCATCTATTTCCATCAATCCTTCAGGTATTCAAAATTTTCATCATCAACAGTTATTATCATCTCCTAGAATATCAAGGTTCATACATGCAAGAATATACCCCATCAGATGCTTTGTCTGCCAACTCTGTTTTTGCCAGTGCCCAGTACTGAGATGATAGTGTCAAGATTTTAACCAGACCCTGTTGTCACATAAGGGGACCATCAATGAGCTTTTCCTGAATAATATGAACATCTAATGATTCTTTTCAGCTTATTTATGGAAAATAATCAATCTATTAGAATACATTGTTCCTTCAGTGGTGAGACAGCAACCAATAAAGCCAACAATGGACCTTCAAGTTCCAATTTTGTCTTGACTGCTGTAGAAATAAAGTGGGAGTTCAATATAGCCTATCTGGAAATCAAATGCACCACCTTCAAGTTTGATTCAACCAAATTAACTTTACCTAGCAGGACTGCACTAAAAAATACCTTCTGATTCCTAAAGCTTCTAGTTAAAGACAGCAAACAGGTCAAGAATCGTCCATTTGATCATAGTTTAGTAAAAAAAATATACATTTTTTGTACTCAATACCAAAAAGAAAATTGCAGATAGAAGTAAATGTTGACAGAACTCATAAAAATTTTGCACCTGTGTCCTTATCAGAATGGATAGAGAAGATATCAACAATTCTGCTGTCATTCTCCTCACTGACTGGTGGTATCTCACAGCAACCACCACATTCATTGTCACCATGATTAAGCAATTTGTCGCTTTCTGGGACCCAGTCTTCAGGCCTCTCACTTCTTTCCCTGATTACAGTAAAAGAATGCAGACAAAGAACATTACCAAAGCTTAAAGTCCAATCCGATTAACAAAACTGGCAATGCACATGCATTTTAGCTCATTTCAGCTCTCAGCTCAAGAGAACTAGGATGCATTGAACAAGTAACTAGAACTTGAAGCATACAGTGGTATAGATAAATATGGCCAGCGCTTATCTTGAGCATATGCATGAATCAACAGCAACCCAAATTGCAAAACTGTCAGTAAAGCCTCCCAGAGGGTGATTACCTTTGGTGTCCATACCTATAAATTAGTAAAACACATATTGTTAATATTACAATACAAAAAAAAGGTCATGGCTGCATGCACCATAAATTTGTAATTATGGTAAGATGAAGCTCAACAAACACATGAGAATTCAAGATATAACAGAGTGAAGAATTATAAATCTCAATCTTCCATGTAATAACATGAGCAAGAACAAGCATATACACAATATTGGAGTACATTTATTTCTTGCATATAATCTCAATGCCTTATAAAAAGGGTTTGTTCCCAAGAGAAGAACAAAGTTGCATGGACATAGAACATAAGTCTGATTTAGACATGTTCAAGTGTGACATAATATACAAGGACACATATCAAAAATATATTCATATGATTTTGCATCAGAGCACTCTGTAATATTGTAATCCCTTAATAGAGGACTATTGGCCTGGGTGTAAGCCTGCAAATGAGTTAAGTTTTCATTTTTAGCCCTTATAAAGTAATCCAAATTGACAATACATAATACTTCACCCACTTCCCAAACCCCATCCAAACATTGTTTTAGTGAATGTAGGCCTTATCCCATGTCACCCCTGGATGTACTGCAAGGTTTTGCTTTGGCTGTTGACGGATTGGGTGTATAAGCATTGCTCAAGCAGTGTCTGTCCTCAACATGGAGAACAACAAAGGGAATGCTGATTAGAATGTGAATACTCTATCTCAACCCCCACACACCACAAAAAAATAAAAATTAAAAATTAAAAAAAAAATGCTTCTCTTCATTCCTTCTCTCCTTTCTTCCTTGTGCTCCCTTGACACTCCCCTTCCTTTCACTCCCTCTCCCCACTTTTCCTTCCCATGCCCTATCTTTCCCTCCTGTAGCAGCAGCATTGGACCAAAGTTTCAGAAAGAGTAGTTGGCAGCAGCATAGGGCATGGACAAAGATGATGAACATTCCAATAATGGTAATGTCCACACTAGCTCAACTTTCTATTTGTCTACCCTCAGTTTCTCACTCTCACCCTTCGCCTCTCTCTCAAAGCTTGACATGTTTGACACATACTAATGCACTGATATGCAATAATATGCCTTTATAAAGCTGAAATATCAGGTCCAAGTTAGAAAATAACTAAAGACCTGATTAGGAAGTTCCTGCAGGGGTAGGCCCTTCAACCCCCAGCATTCTCCCTCTCCCGTTCCCCCACTCTCCATTGCTCCCACCCTTGCACTCTATTCCCGGACGATCCCAGCAGATCCTGCAGCAACTTCCAAATGGATCTTCAAAGTAGTTATATTTACAATGGAAACTAGCACGCTAGCTCAAAAATCATTAACCTATGGAAAGTGAACATGCTGCTTGATCTAAAGAGTCAAGAATTTGTGCACAAAGGAAGGATCTAAAACCAACTTGTTAAAGGTCTCTCTACCTTGTGGGCATGCATGCAGTCCTAAACAAATCTAGAGTATTTAGGCATCATGGATGGGCAATATTACAAGAGAATAAATAGGAAAACATAATATAAATCAGATAAACTACATGAGAGACAGTCACGCACATAGACACCAAGATAATGTGGTTCGGCCAAATCCAAGGCCTACAACCACGGAAAACAATGCAAAGCTAGTTCCTTTTGTTATCTGGAGAAACTACAAGGGTACAAAGGAATATTTCCCCTCGAATTTGAAAATGCAGATGACTGCAAGCTCTTAGTGGCTCTCTACCAATGGAAAAACAGGGCACATAAACAGCCACAAGGACGACAGCACCTTCTTGAATAGACTCCCAAATGCTCCAAGAGAACCCTAGTAGATGAGCTTCCTCCTTTCTCCAACTCTCTGCCTTTCTCTCTGCTGTCCCACTATCTCAAAAACATTCAATTCCAGCACTCTCTAGGCTAAATTCCAGCATCAATGAGAGCCCTTAGATTAGGTTCAACTGAATGGCTAGGAATAACAACAGGAATGGGCTCAAGTTACATAGTAGAGGAGGGAATTTGGCTTCACCAACATGGGCTGTTTTTGCCGAGCCCTACATATACTCAAAAGTCATCACCTCATAAGGAGCTACAAAAGACAATTTTGATGTGCTCCATCCTAAACAAAGACTTGAATCCTACACATACCTCTTGCCACAGCCAATAAGCCAAGGAGCAGGGGATACAAGCAAGGATACATACCTAGTAACATATATGAAAAGGTGAACAAACCTACAATCTTGAAATTTGCTTATCGAACCAAGAATGTTAGTACTACCTACAAAATACTATTTTCAGAGTCTGAAATTTTTCCTAGCAGCTGCTTCCAACCCAAGAGGCACTCAATCTTTTTTCTTTGCATAGCATATTTAAATTCTCAAATGCTAATCCAATAGCCTCATGAGCATCAACAAATTACAAATACATCAAAGTACATGTCTATTTCAGCCTCACCCCTCTAACTTCTATATACAGAAAACTGTCCATCATTGACAAGATAAACAAGCTATGCAAGTCATTTCTAGGTCATAATAATTCAGTACTGAACTCATATATTTTTAGACAAATTACTGATTAATTTGTTTCTAATATTCAGGAAAATGTACCATGGAAGTTTTATTTGCAAATGATAGAAGCAAAAAAATTGATTAAATGCTAAATTGAGTTTATGAAGAAAGCATTAGAAAAAGGGCTTAAAAATCAGCAGAACAAAGGGAGAGTATATGGTAATTTTAGTGAAAATAGAAATAAAAATGAGTCCCCAATTAAGATTGATGGACAAGATATAACAGTGACTGGTTTTTCTTATTTGGGACCTGCTATATAAAGTAATAAAGAGATAAAGAAAGATATATGTATTAGACAAGAACTGGTTGGCAGAGGTAGAGAGATACCTTTTGGGGAATTATGTGATCAAGGCATACCTTAGTGACTTAAAGAGTTTACAGAACATCAATAAGGCTAGCAATGTATGGTCAGAATGTTAGATAAAAGGAATCCAAGGAAACAAGTTAAGTTCCCCAGAAATAAGAATATTAAGATGGATGTTCGATAAAACTAGGAAGAATAGAGTGAGAAAGAGATATATTAGAGAAAGCTATAGGAGTTACACAAGTTAAGGATAAAGTAACGCCAAATTGGTTGAGATGGTATGGGCATGTATAATAAAGATTAGAGAGGGTCCAATAAGGGAGGACCTAAGCTAACATGAATGAAGGTGGTGAGGAAAAACAAGGAAAAGCTTGATACAACATCAAAGATACTAATAAATAGTAAATAGTAACACTTGGGGAATGAGGATCCATAAAGCTGACCCCAAATAATCAAGAAAAGGTTGATTCTTGAAAGCATGACTTCAATATTAAATACAGCTACAAATATTGAATATGTCCAAGACTGTTATAGAAATGCATATTAATAAAAGATTTTAAGAAATTATATGTATAACCACTATACACCAAACAAAAAAACCAAGCATGAAGATTATCCATTTGATGTACTAGAATTACCTCTAAGATTATGTAAAGCCAAAAATATGCCCAAAATGACCAGAAGAGCTCAACTAGCCAAACACCTATGTCAGATATCTTCTTCAAAGAACCAGCTTTAGGAACCACCACACAAACAGCATGGATAGGAAACAGGTCGAAGGCAGCAGAACCTACAAGCGTACCTGGCCCTAAACCTATAGTTCAAATTAAAATGCATCAGAAGGTTACTCCAGGGAATGTAAAATATGAAAATGAGTTGTTATCTCTCAAAAGGTCAAATGTTTAAGTGTAATACATAGCCAAAATGAATTCTCATCAAATAAAACATAACGTGCACAATCTTGAAGGTAGAGATGAATGGATCACAAGAAAGATTCATCATCAGAAAATTCTATAGTAACCACTTTTGGTGATTGGTAGAAAATAATTAATAAGAGCAATCAAGGAAGTTAAGGTATGTTAGCATGCTACTTGCTAGTGATTCTTAGTGGAGTAGCATTATCTTTATTGAAATCACCAGATGTATTGATAAAACCATGTTTCAGTTGCATTATCAATCAATGCCACTGTATTAGAAGCACAAAGACCTCTAAGAAATTAAAAGTAAAAACAATCACAACAGAAAACCTTGACACAAAATATGCAGTACCTTATACACGTGAGATAGCATCATTACTCCCAAAAAAAGAAAGAAAAAGAAAATGATATAAACAGATAGGGCCCTCATTCACATAGTTCAAGCATTAACCACAAGATGCACTTGTGTCACTCAGAAAAAATCTATAGATTCTGAGGGCATATGATCAGCCAAGATCAAAACATATGACATGGTTATCATGTCATATAATTCTAAAAGGGGGTGAAAATAGATTGGATAATATCCAATCCGATCTGCTTCTGTATACTTGGATTTGGATATCCATTTTCATCATCTGAGTTATAGCCTTGTCCTTGTTTGTATCTGTCAGAGAAACACAGATACAAGTATGAATTTATATACAGATGACCATACTTCCAAATCTCATAAAATCTGAAGGGTAAAAAGTGACGGCACCAGTAAATTTTCAACTTTATTTCCATATAGTGATATAACTTAGTGGATTACATTCTAGAAGCACTATCAGTCAGCCCTTTAACTTAAAATTTATAGCTTAGAGAGTTGTTATATCCGTTAAAAAAGTCAAGTGGATCCGATTATTCATTTGTTCACTTTTTGTACAATAATATGTTTATTTTACAAAAAATAATAAAAGAAAGTTAGAAGGATTGCAAATTTGATTTGGATTAATAAACATATAAAGTGGAACATATTCTACTCATCAAGTTTGCATTGTCCAATTTTATACCTGTGTTGTTCATGTTCAATTCATACAAATATGGATACAAATTTTAGCATCCAACTAAATCCATATCCGCTTTCACATTTGCCAAATAAAAAATGGATAAGGATACAGAAATTAATATCCCATCCATATCCAATATGTTTCTATCTCTAATTCGAAGTGTTTGGCCCAAGGTTTTAAATACCGATATCGCACCCCATGCCAGTTGCCGGCCGGTACAGTATGGTACCGTACCATACCGGCCCGTACCGACAATAAAAAAATCAAAAAAAAAAATCCATCCAACGGCCTAAAAAAAAAAGAGAGAGAAAACCAAACTATACAGGTGCCGTACGGCACCGCACCGGCCCGTACCACACCGTACCTTGCGGTTCGGTCCCATGTCATACCAAACCCACCGGTACGGTCCGGTTCAGACCAATTACTAAAAAATCGATCTAAACTGTGCCGATTCTCCACCGGTACGGTATGGTACAGGATGTATCGGCCGGTACGGAATACCATGGTTTGGCCAACTGTGTGTCTCCAGCTATGATCCTCAATAGCGCATTGATGAGAGCCCTATGCTTTATATCTCCAACTGGTCAATAGCAGTGTCCTTCCTCACACACACTCTTATAACAATCATTTCTCAACAGCATGCAGTCATTTGTAGTTATCTAAAATTTTCATCTAAACAGAGCTAATAGAAAACTAACAATTATTGGGAAGTTGCAGTTCAAAATGTACAAAATAAGCGGTAGAACTGAAAAAAGTGTAGAAAAGTCTGAGTGACAACATTATATAGTAATGACATCAAAAGCTAGGGGTGCAAACAAGGTGAGCAAAGAGAAGTACCAGGCTGGTCAAAATTGGCTTGGCATCTAAACAAGCCGCTTAAGCGCAGCTTGAACTTGAACCAGGCTCGACATAACCAGCTTAAGCTCCACTCATCTAAGTTCTTGGCTGAGCTTTAGTCAAGCCAAGCCGAGCTTTCCCACCATATTTGAATTTTGAACAGCACAACTGCTCAGGCCTGGCTCATTTATGAGTTGAGCTCTGAAATGTGTTTGAGCTAGGCTCATTTCCTAGCTGAGCCAAGCTCAAACAAGCTCTTAGCAAGCCAGGCCTGAGCAGCTCATAAGCAGCTCACTTCACTTGCACCCCTATCCATGGCGATGCTGATATTTTAGTTAACAAAAACCAACAAGGAGATGCTTAAATGAAGCTAATTATCACAAAGTATTTCTATTCCCAGCCAAAGTTTTAGTTTTCCTAGAGTTGTATAAACTCTAAAATCTAAATAGCAAACATCAGTGACATTGAAGGCACTGCTGATATTTTAGTTAACATTACCCCAATAACTTATTTCTTTCCCAGCTAAAGTTTTAATTATCCTATAATTGTGCTGAACAGAATCTTATGTTTCCATAGACAGAAAAACATATGCCCAAACATTTTTCTATCTATATGTATGCGCCTATAAAATCCTATAAAATACAGATATATTTTGCATTTCTATTATGAAAACATTTATGTGACTATTAGGAGTTGCAGTAAGTAAGCCAGCATAAATAAGAGCACCCGTGTAATACCAGGCAAATGACTGAATCTCCTTTATCCTTTTTGTTGAGAAACAAGGGGTGTTGTTCAGCCTTTTAGGAAAGGCAAAAGCTAGCATTGGAAGTCCTCTGCTTCTGTACATTTGATACTTGCTAAAAGAAATTCAATATCCATGCTGCACCACTTCATGTTTATTTTGAAAACATGGGACTGTTTGAGTCCTATGCTTGGTCGGAACAGAATAACAGTTGTGCAGTACGATAGCACCTGACCCTGGTTTATGTTTGTGATTGCTTATGAAAATGGTCCCACATCCCTTTGCATAATCCTTAAAAACTAATAGTATTTAGGCCCCTTCATGTCTATATTAATAACTTCTTCTTGCACAGGCATGCAGTGGCTCAAGAGAATTATTTTGGAGCACAAAAGTCACAGCTCATAAACAAGATTATTATGTATTTGCACCAAAAAGAGTAACATAAAAAGCTAACTGTGCTTATGACTCATGAACTATTTAAACCATCAACTGTAAGATCATACCTCCAGCATTTAGCTGACCAAGGTTTCGGATGGCATCAATTGTGGCTAAAGAGATCTGCGGAAAGCTTGTTCCAAAGGCCAGTAGAGAAATGTCTGCTATAGTGTAGTTCCAAAATTTTTCATATTTAATCACTTCAGCATTTGTGCAAGGATCAATTTCCACAACTCGCTGTGTTTGTTTCACAATGTTCTCCATGGAGCGGAAAAAACGTGCAGTTATTGCAGACAACCCAATGAAGCAGTAGGCAAGAGCAAGAAGATACAAGAAAGCTCGCAATCCATTTGGAAGAAAAGTTTCTCCATATAAAAGCAAATAGCTTTCACAGATTTTATCTGATGAGATATCAGAAATTCCCATATTGATCCCTGCCACATAAATTCTTCAAAAATATCAGTTTGCAGCTTCAATTAACGTGAAGTGGCAACAACTCTTTACATGATAATTGGTTCATGCCTGCATTAATGAACATAATGCCATTTATGATAGTTAGTTGAGCTAATTGGATATGCTTTGAGGATCAGAACCATAAACCACCCAAAACATGTCAGTTCATTGGCCATAAGTAGCCTAACATAAGTAAAGATAAGTAGCATATAATGGTTCCATTTTTATCCAAACCAACATGTTCATACGATTTAGTTGATCAGGATGCTCAACAATTTCGTTCTTTGAAAGTTCAACACCAAACTTTTCTCAAACACACCATAAATGAAGCTGGATGTAACCTTGTCAACCAAAACCTGACTACACTTATAGGGGATTTGGATATTAAGAGCCCAGGTCTTGTCCAATTCTTTCCTGGTAATATCACTATGAACTAACTAGCCACAGGTGAACTAGTCAGTTCAATCTAGTTTTACAAAAATCAAGTTCAGCCAAGCAAAAACCTTCAGCATACAGTAAATGTATATAACTCTTTACATGTCCTTCTATAATATTTTCCCCTTAGTTCTCTCCATAGCTTAGCAAAAACCAGTGTTACCTAAACTTGGGCATCTAAAATGAAGAATCTACATTTGACACAAATTGGTGAGTCAGGTAGGTCAGACACTTCAGCATTTAGGCACTTAACCCATTCTTAAGTAAACTATAAAGCTTGATCAAGAGTAGGACTTGAAGCAGGTATTTTTTTTCCTACAACCTGGTTGAATATTCTAAGCTAAGGAACCAAACATACTA
This sequence comes from Elaeis guineensis, assembly GCF_000442705.2. Classification (NCBI taxonomy): domain Eukaryota; kingdom Viridiplantae; phylum Streptophyta; class Magnoliopsida; order Arecales; family Arecaceae; genus Elaeis; species Elaeis guineensis. The sequence continues at coordinate 178,922,901 of NC_025993.2, read as the reverse complement.
TTGTTAACAACTCAAGGCCTCACCCAAAATGGTGAGCTAGAACATGTTATTTGGATTCCCTGACCCTTATAAGTACCAAAGTTCTACCCAGTTCATAACCAATGTGGGACTAAACACATGCTCCTTCCATTTAAGATCAAGCATCCTAACCAAGCTAAAAGTCCAAATCTATTCAAATCCAATCACAAACACCACAATCAACTCATGTCAACCTAAATGAATCCATACTGCAATGTCCCCTGGTCTGCATGAGCCATAGGCCCAATCCGCTCTAATACCATTAATTTGTAACCAAGGTTGGCGGAACCGGTACCGATGGCCGGATCGGCCGGCTGACGGTACGGCACGCCTCTGTTCCGTTCCGAACCGAGGCGAACCGACGAAGAAAAACACGGACGAACCGGGGAAGAAAAAGAGAGAAAGAGAGAAAAATAGAGAAAGGGAGGGAGGAAGAAAAAGAGGGAGGAGAATCCGCCGGAGGGGCCGCCGGAGGGCAGCCGTGGCCGTCGGACGGCGGAAAGCGATCCCGCGGCTCCGCGCGGGGAACAGGGGCGATCCGCCCCTGTTTCTTGGGGCTTTTTTTTAAAAAACCCTTTTCAAAGTGAAGTCGGCAAAACCCATGCCGGCTTCTCACTGAAGTGAAGCCGGAAAAACCCATGCCGACTTCACTTTGAAAAGGCTTTTTTAAAAAAAAGCCACGAGAAACAGGGGCGGATCGCCCTTGTTCCCCGCGCGGAGCCGCGGGAGTGCTTTCCGCCATCCGACGGCCACGGCTGCCCTCCGACGGATTCTCCTCCCTCTTTTTCTTCCTCCCTCCCTCTCTCTCTCTATTTCTCTCTCTTTTTCTTCTCCGGCACCGGCATGTGCCATTTTGCATGTCGGAACCATCTCGGTTCTCCGTCGGGATGGTTCGACATGCTCCGTACCGGACGGTTCAACCCGGTACGGCAATCCTTATTTGTAACAACCCAAGACCTCATCTAAAAAGGTTAGGATGTTATTTGGATTCCTTGACTCTGTATAAGTATTCAAGATCTATCTAGTGCATAATTGATGTGAGATTGAACACACATGCCTAGATGGGTCCTCACAAATATAGGGTCTAAATTGCTAACCACAAGCTGGAACTTTTTGATGACAAAGTAGAGGATCAAGGTGCAACTTCTCTAAGGAAAATTGGGGACTAGCATGGAGAAACAAGCACAACTCATACAACTATGCACAAGTATGAAAAGTAATTATCCTCGGACACCTATAACACTAATAAAATAAATGACAAAAAGTGAGCTTGTTTACCTTGTAAAAACAAAAGCTTGCTTCAACTAGAAACATGAATGGCAATCTCAATGCCCAAAGCCAAGGAAGAGTAAAGATGCTGAAAATAGAAGGAAAATGATAATAATAAAAGACAAATAGTAGGGTTGCTGTGTTGGTATTTTTTTTGTGGGAGTTATACGTAGGACTGGACCTCATATCGAACATGAAGTACCAACCAAGAAAGTGAAAAACATTAAAAGAAAGACAAAAGCTCAAAAAGATAAAGGAAGGTAATTTTAGGTTGCTCAAATCAATCAAACAAGAAGGACATATGCTAATAGCAAAAACTTAAATATGTGAATATTGAGTTCAATGCCAAACTCAAGTCATCAATTGGTGCTTGGTGATCCATGATTGAGTTGTCTGGTCAATCAAAGTAAGGAAAATAGAGTTGCTAAGTTTAAACAAAAAAGGGCTCTTGAAAGCATGTGTTTGGTGGTATTTTGTAAAACCCAGTGTTCAAGAAGAAATTACTTACCAACCCAAAAGAAAAGAAAACTAAAACAGGTTTCACAGCCGAAATCGAACTAATACCATAAATCAAGCATGACTATACATAAAATGTTGGGCCACTTAAGTTGGTAGTTTTTTCCTGCCATGATGGGTGTTAAATATCTTATTTTCCATGCATATGCGAATGCTATGTTATCAAGCAATATATGAACAAAGATTACCTTTGCCTACTTTCATAACTTAGTTGTTCAACAAGTGGGGGTCCTTTCTATGGTACCAGAATAATTTCAGTTTAACAAAAAGTATACATGGCTTGTAAGCCAATTTAATCCCAGATAGATGTGGCTCGTATGGAATAAGATTTTGAAGTTGTGCTGACTACAATACCATAAAGGATTAGCATCAAAGAGTATTAAAATTTTCAAATTAAATCTTCCTTTCACCTTTTTTTTGTCTCACAAAACAGTACAACTATGCAACCAAAGAGTAATCAGATGGCATAGCCAAATAAGTAACAAGTAACTGGCACAAAGAGATAAGTAATACAGAAGACGCATGCTCAAAGATAAATACTGTCCATTTTCAACTCTTGCATATCCTTACTAGCTCTTCACCAAGGTATACTTGTGCATAGGAGTCTATCTGAACTTTATCTAGCAAGAACATTATGGGGGTTTACTAGTACAATCCTTCACAGTACTTCCCGTTATAATACAAATTGAAGATACGATTGAGCTCATCAGATGCATATTTTCTCGAGTAATTTTACCTCCAGCTTTCAGAAGCATCACCTCCTTTGAAAAATTATCTTGACAGCTTCCAACACCGTCATGTCCATATTCATCACCTCAACATGACACCAGGAACAGGGATACCAAATCCTGCTAAATTCCCTTATCTTTAGGTAGATTCCCTACAAAATTTACTTGGCAAGTCGATTCGAAACTCTTGCGATTCAACTCTAAATTAAGAAATTCTAAAGCTCGGTAAATTCAACTCTAATCCACTTCCTTATTCCCCAAAATTAACATTTTATAAACTCAACAACTCCTGATTAACTGCTTTGGGCCTGATAACCCCAAAAACACCCACCACGACATAACTCAACCAAAAAAGCCACTTCTTCTCTTTACCCTGACTCATTTAAACACCTCCCCTCGATTCTAATCAAAAATAAGCTCCATTACTGGTATTCCAAAAATTAAAGAAAAAAAAATGCAAAGAAAGAACCAAAATTCTGCTAGATACATTAAAGAACAGAAGAAAAATTAAAGGAAAAAAAAACCCCAACCGAGCTGAATGGAGGTAAAGGATTCACGGTGCCGAAGCCAACTATATTCGGATTAAGGCTTACTTTACCTGAGCCGAGCAAGAAAGTAAATTAAAAAAAAAAAAAAAAACTAGGAATCAAGAAACGCCTTTAAGAAAGAAAAAAAAGATTAGACGCAGAAGGACAAGAGAGGACGTTACCGGCGAATATATCTCGGGATGCAGATCGCTTCGCGGAAAGGTCTCCAGCGCCGGAATATGCCAAAATGGCCGGATTCGTCAGAATTCCGGCAAGAAGAGTGGTCGGAGAAGAGGGATCTCCGGTGGTGGTGGCGGCCGGACGGACGTGCATGCGAGAAGAGGGGCGACCCCAGCCCGTCCGAGATGGGGGGAGAGATCGTTTAGGAAAAATGGAGAGGGACGTGCATTTCTATTTTAGGCAAAAGAGGGGGAGTGTCGTAACTGCTGTTATAATCCTCCTGAAGGCCTGAATCCCGCCACCTCCAACGTACCGGGCCGGGACCCGCTACAGTGCTCCGTATCGGCTCTCGCTTTCTGATAGAGATTGCCAGCGCCGGTAAATCGGTAATATATTTATAAAGCCATTGTGGCAACGTCCATGATATGTGACTAATTTAACTCCAACACAATGTTGACGCAGAGTTATGTGATGCATATGATTTGGATACATGGAGAAACATCCTCCACTAAATCTTCTGCGTGTTTTCATGGATCCTTGAGTATAATCATCGCCGACATTGGATTAAGCTAATGGACATCCATCCATTTCAATTCCTTGCAATAACCATGATATTAATATAAGAAAAGAATCATGATTGTTAGTTGATTTTTTATAGATTGATATTTTTATTTTTTTTAAAAAATGATTGACTTGAGATTTCTTAGTTATAGTAAAAGTATTTATCTCATACATATTTATAAATTCTAAAATGGTACCATTGATTTTACCATAATCAGCCTTCATAATAGGTCAATAGCTATAATTATTTTGTTTATGAGAAAATTTAGTCTAAAGTTTGATGAGTTAAACAATATGGAATATTTGCATTGTTCGTGCACTTACATAGGCACCAATTGTGAGGACCGCAATCCTTGTTCAACATTTGCATATGATCATTGTTTCCATTTTCCATGAGACTTTTATGCCTCTCGTAATATCCAAAGTGAGCCATTTATTCAATACCTTTTCTCCTCGTTGCTACTTGCTGATGTATCCTTTGTCTCAATTTGAGATTTTTTTTTTTTTTTAACCTTATAGGAAGTATCCTAATTTCTTCATTCATGTCAAAAAAAAAAAAAAAAAATAGCTTTGGAGGTGGCCAATGTTTGTCACTCCAAAGGTAAGGAAGTTTTATTGAATAAAACTTTGTTTTCACAAATTTGAGGGAAAAAATTTAAATTAGGAAATACTATGTAACATATGAAATAATAAAACTATTTTTTATGAACTTGATAATTGGAATCGTCGGTTCTTTTTTTTTTCTTTTTTTTTTTTTTGGCTAAGGAAAATGGTGGAAGAGAAGGCTAGGTTGTAGTTATTTTTTGTGTCATTTTTTTCTCAACTTTATGAAAGTAATGATCAACTTATATGTATCGAAAAAAAATGGACAGCTTATGGATATTAGCACCATAAAATTTGATCTGATAATATATCTAACCAATAGATAAAAATATAATGTGCCATGAGCCTCTAAGCTAGAGAAATTGTATCTAACATGACACTATATGCACCACATGCCGGTGCACCGTATCAATCATAATTGTTTGTTTCTATGAATCTAGGTGATTGTGATTAGTGTTGTAAACCACCATATGGTGCAAATAGTACAAGATACAGCTTCTTAACCAAGCCACTAGCTTTAGCTAATGAGCGGCTAGGCTGTCTTCGTACGATCCAATTTTATGTGTCATGTGCTGCCACACCTTCTCCTAAGTTTCTTCGGTTGCCGCATGAATCAATTTAAAAAAATAAAAATAAAATAATGGTTTTGTTTTTAGAGATCATGGCCTACATCAACCACGTGAACCCTACTGGTAGTAAAAAAAGATATTTTACTTTCTCTAATTTCTTTTGACATATTCTATCGAATACTACTATTCCACTGGAATAAGAAAATTGATCCAGAAGTAGTTTTGGCTTCTAAAATCAACCACAATTTGATCTTCATACGGAAATGTCCGTCTCTGATGGAGGGTAACTCGGGCATCATGGATCCATGATCTTTCTAACAAAAGATGAAACATGGTTTGGATAAGCGAATTCAACCCTATAGTTATCTTCTTTGTTTGAAAAATGCACAGCAGAAAGGGATGCTAGTCGGCTCGGTGAAGTTGTAGATCCCAATAGACCAGATCAAGAGTGATTCCAGAGCTCGACTTCGAGTATGGTCTTATTCTTAACTACTTGAGAGAGTGCATATATCCTCTTTGTCATCTCTTGCTAAACCTCCACAGTGTTGGATGGATGTTTGGCCAGGACACCATCTTCAAGATCTTTTCGATATTGCGCGATGCAGCAGAAAAAAAGAAGAAATAAAATAGAAAACAATCAAAATACGTGGATGAGCCACAAAAGGGTTCGTCTTTACGGGGCATGCAAATTTCATTATGAAAAAATTTTATAAGAAGAGATCTCACCCTCAACCCTCGTACACCCAATTTCTCCCTCACAGGATGTTCTCCCTTACAAAAGCTCTCTCTCTAGAAAGACTCCCTTGAACCCCTGAAGCGACCGATGTCCGCTGTCCAGAAGTCCTGCTCTTTCTCTCTCAGCATACGGTTCTCTCTCTTCCCTTGGGTTCTGATCTCTTGCGTCGCACGTCCACAAGCCTCACAGGTTTTTCGTGAGAAAAACCAAGCCACCACGCCCTGATACCGGTGTTCCCAGCCTTTTAAAGGCTTAAACAGGTATTAAATTAGGATTCCCAATCCTAATCAAGTACAAACATAGCCCAAATAACCCTAGATTAAGGCTCGGACCATTGGATCGTGACCAGGAGCTCCATAGGCCGTCCGATCGCATATCGGTCCATGAAACAGTGCCGTGGACTGCGCGAAATGCATGGGAAATGCCCATGCGGTCCATGCACTAGGCCGTGGACCACCCGATCCATAGTGGACCGGGGTACAGGCCCCAAGCGCAATGCCTGAGCTTGGGCCGGCCCGTGCGTGCGGAACTGGGCCGCACCTTGCTTGGCGCCTGGGCCCGAGCCACAACCTGCGCGCGCTCCTGGGCCGGGCCGCGCACCCCATGCAGGGCCGCGCCCTGCGCTCCTGGCCCGCGAGCTGGGCGGCATCCCGCCTCCTGCGACCGCACCACCGCTGACGGTCCTCCGCCGCCTCGGATTGCATGCCGACTTCAAAAGCACGTAGCTTCTCCGTCCGAGCTCCGTTTGGGGTGATCTTGGTCTCGTCGGATTTCATTTTTCACTGCGAACCTTGCTGTAGGCTCAATATGGATCGAATCTCGAGATGTCAAATCCTAACAATCTCCACCTCGACTCGATATTCGGCTTCCTCCTAACTTTGAGAGCTTCTGGATCTCCTCGCCCCCATGCCCTGGGGCAATTGCTTGCTGATCAAGGATGGGCAAACATGGGAGTCGAGCCAGGCCGCTCGATCCCATCGCCGTCGTATGCTGTGCTCCTCCTGACCTAAGACCTACTCGGGGCATCATCCTACGGCAATAGGAATCTCACCTTGCGACGTCGCCTCTCGTCCTTTCGAGTCTCCTGTCTCGTACCCGATCCACCTCCACCTGGAGCTCCACCTCGCTCTGGGCTCCATCTGACTCCTGAAGCTCTACCTCACACTGGACTCCCTATCAGGTAATAATGTCCTTTGCTTCCCTTCTTTCCCTCCAGCATAATCCTATCGCCGCGTAGCACCCTCAAGATTCCTCCACCAGCTACCATCATGTAGCTTCTTGAATCCATTCTGCTCAGTGAAATAAGATTTCGCCTGAAATTGGATATGTATCGGACCTCTCCCAATCTCCTCACTGCACCGTAATGTGTCCTCCAGCTGACCGTTCCAATGCCTCTAATCGCACAGCTCGATTCATTCCGCAGATATACAATGCCCTCACTATTCTCCAAAGAGTCAAACTGCTCCTCTCTGCAACATACATGATAGGGACATGCAGAATCTAATATCCACTGCTGAAAAAAAATAGATACCTCGTCAGATATCTCCAGGACATCTTCATCTAAATTGCTGCCGGCCGTCGCTACAGCAGTCACCGTCTGATTTTTGAGTTAAGGGCAATCTCTGGCTAAATACCCCAACTCCTCACACCGATAACACCTGGCTTTGCTCAAGTCCCTCTTGGATTTGGACCACCCTCGTCGCGATCTCCTGTCGCTCCGTCTACCGCCTCCTGCTCCTCTAGAAGCCATCAAAGCTGAGCTACCGCCACCTAAGCTCAAAGTCGGGTTCTCCCTCCTGAGAACCTCATTCTGGAGTATCGCCGCGGTGACCTCGTCCATCTTGATAGTGCTCTTCTCCACTGAAAAAATAGTCATCAAGGACTCATACGAAGGTAGAAACGACGCTAGCAAAACTAGCATCCTGATCTTCTCCTCAACATTCTCACCAATACTGAGGAGGTCGGTGAGGATCTTCTGAAAGTGACTTAGATGCTCCTGCACGCTTTGTCCCTCAGCCATCCATAGCTGGTAAAACTGCCTCCAGAGGAAAAGAGTATTGGTGAGAAACTTCGCCATGTACAACTCCTCGAGCTTCGACCACAGCACCGTCGGAGAAGTCTCACTAAGCACATGGATCACCACCTCATCCGCTAGGTACATGCGGATGGTACTCACCGCCTGCATGTATAGCCATTTCTAATCCCGCACCTCCATGGTGGTCGGCTTCACATCGCACAAGAGAGTATCGATCAACTCCTGTTGGATGAGCACATCCTTTATCCTTGTCTGCCACAAGGAGAAATTGCTCTTATCATCAAATTTGTTGATCTCCATCTTGATTGTTCTTGTCTTCTCCATCTTTAGTCTTGCTCACCACCGCTGCAATCTGCATCCTTGTACTGCCTCGCTCTGATACCATTTGTTGGGTGGATATTTGACCAGGATACCACCTTTCAAGACCTTTTCGGTACTGTGCGATGCAGCAGGAAGAAAAAAGAAATAAAACAGAAAATAATCAAAATACGTGGATCAGCCACAAAAGGGCTCGCCTTCACGGGACATGCAAACTTCACTATGAAAAAAAAATTTTACTAAAGGAGATCTCACCCTCAACCCTCGTACACCTAATTTTTCTCTCACATGAAGTTCTCCCTTACAAAAGCTTTCTCTCTAAGAAGACCCCCTTGAACCCATGAAGCGACCGCTGTCCGCTGTCCAAGAGCCTACTCCTTCTCTCCCAGCGTCCGACTCTCTCTCTTCTCTCAGGTTCTGATCTCCTACACCGCACGTCCACAGGCCTCATGGGTTTTTCGTGAGAAAAATCAAGCCACCACACCCTGATACCGGTGTTCCCAGCCTTTTAAAGGCTTAAACAGGTATTAGATTAGGATTCCTAATCCTAATCAAGCACAAACACAGCCCAAATAACCTTAGATTAAAGCCCGGACTGTTGGATCGTAACTGGAAGCTCCCTAGGCCATCCGATCGCACACCAGTCCACGGAACAGTGCCGTGGATCGCACGAAATGCATGGAAAACACCCACGCGATCCACGCACTAGGCCATGGACCACCTGGTCCACAGTGGACCGGGGTACAGGCCCCAAGCGCGGTGCCTGGGCCTGGGCCGGCCCATGCGCACAGGCCTAGGCCGCGCCCTGTTGGGCGCCTGGGCCCAGGCCGCGCCCTGTGCGCGCCTGGGATGGGCCGCACGCCCGCGCCTGGGCTGCGTGCCCCGCACCGGGCCGCACCTTGCGCGCCTGGCCCACACGCTGCTGCACGCTGGACGGCATCCCGCCTCCTGCGGCCGCACCGCCGCCGGCGGTCCTCCGCCGCCTCAGGTTGCGTGCCGACTTCAAAAGTACGTATCTTCTCCGTCTAAGTTCCGTTTGGGATGATTTTGGCCTCGTTGGATTCCGTTTTTCGCCGTGAACCTCGCTGTGGGCTCAATATGGACCGAATCTCGAGGTGTCAAATTCTAACACATAGAAAGAGCCGCTAAATGATCGGACCAGACAGATACAAGTAGCTCGACTACATTACCCATCATATTTACTTTTCTTATCTATAATTACCATATTCCATGTCATTTACTTAAGATATGGAGCCACCACCGGCCCACTATTAATTTTATTAAACATTAATTTTTCAACAAGTATACAAATTGAAATGAATATAGAAAATATCAAATAATAAGAGCTGCTACAAAGTAACGTTGTAATAAAAAATTGGCAAATGAATGATTGTTATTCTATTATATACCACCCAAGGACACACAGGCGTTTGAAAGGAGAATGCTTTGGCCTAACTATGGTACCGAGAATGCTTGATGCCATGTGAATGTTCAGATTGAGATCAAATAGACTTAAGATATGTATGTCTCTTTTCATGAAACTCAGAATTGAATGGTATCTTTTTTCCTCCTAGCGTGAGTTCTTGTATTCAAACTTGAATGGTGGTGAGTAACCACTATACTGCTGAAAAGTGAAAGAAAAAGACTGTGACTCACATCTACCTAATCCCCTTGTTCCTCCAATTAGGAAGAATTCTAAGGACTCATAAGTAACAGAGTCCCAATGCTTTCTAAAGTTTGGATACTCTTCAAAGAGGTCTAACGCAATCATCTATAGGTCATACATCATTAAACAATGTTGAGAGATGATTTGGATTATCATACTCTACATATCAATGATATCATGTTTATTATATTCTTAAACTTATGACGTACCTCTTACAAGTTGTCATGTTTAATATATTCTTAAACTTATGACATACCTCTTACAATTTGTCAAGATGTGACTTCTCGAATGCACATTTTAAGAATCATGGATAATATAAATCCCAACGCATGCTAATTATGTTTAATATATTTAGATCATCCTACTCTACATATCAATGATGCCATGTTTATCAGATTTTTAAACTTATGACATATCTCATATGAGTTGTCAAGATGCGACTTCTCAACTACTACAAACTGATATTACTTCACATGATTAACATTCTAGTTGAATGGTTCGGCAAGTTGTGTTTTTGTGTGTTTCTTCTTCATTCAAGGTACACCAAGGCCAATCACATGGAGTAAATTAAACAAAACGTTCTCTATTTAGATGATGCTGCAACAAGCTTCATTATCACTTCCACATCAATAGATTAGATGCAAACTCAGTTATCTAATTCATCAACTGGTCTAATTATCTATCTCAATTAGGTTTCTAAATAACTCTTACGTTGTACCAAAAAATAGACCTTATAAAAACGTTAGCATATGCATAACGTACTTTATATATCATTAAATATTTCTTTTTATTTGAATGAACTGTGCTATGCTTATGTATATTATATTTTGTTTCTTCCAAATTTATGATATGTTTTGGAACAATTCTTACCTTCAATCAATGGGCATGGGAAATGGACGCATGATGAAATATAGATGATTATAGTTTTTAAAAAAAAAGGGCATTAGTGGATGTTGTCTTAAAGGGTTAGCATAAAGAGTATTAAAATTTTCAACTATGCAACCAAAGAGTAGTCAGATGGCATAGCCAAATAAGTAGCAAGTAACTCGCACAAAGAGATAAGTAATACAGAAGACACATGGTCAAAGATAGATACTGTCCATTCAACTCTTGCATATCCTTACTAGCTCTTCACCAAGGTATACTGGTCCTTAGAAGTCTATCTAAACTTTATCCAGCAAGAACATGATAAGAGTTTACTGGTATAATCCTCTACTGTACTTTCTATTATAATACAAATTGAAGTTACAACTGAGCTCATCAGATACATATTTTCTCGAGTATTTATCACGCCCCAAATCCAAAATATAATACGACTATGCTATCAAAGGATTCAACCTGTGATAACATGAAGCCAACATTCATCTTCTTTAAATATAATAACAGGTACATCATAAATAAAAATAATAATAATATTTAATATAAATATTTAATTAAACCAAAACTGGTCCATCTAAATCTAAAAGTAAATATCAATCCAAGTTTCAAAATTCATAATAGCTACAAATTTATAAAAATAAACTAAATTTTCACTACAAAATTTTCAAACTTGCTTCGCAGATTCCCAAATCTGAATTTTTTTCACCGATCCTAGCTTTATTTCTCTGTAAAAAAAAAATAAATAAAAAAAATATGAGCTACACTAGTCCAGTAAGTAGAACTTGCACTTCCTTATCGGATCAAGCATAAGTTTTCTATGATAATGCAATATTTAGTAAATAATAGATATTATAAAAATAAACATTTCATAGAGTATGTAATAAAACAAATTATAAGCTCATCATGCATGTATAAATCATGTATATTTTACAATCATGAATCATAAATTATTTTTGTAATGTATTCATGTCATGTTTCAAAATATTGCTCTCAGATATTCGTGCTAAGGTCACCATTATACCCGTGACAGGACTATGTTTCTTAATCGACAGAGTTCTTGATTCATGTGCCAACTTTATACCCACTGGCAGGGCCATATTTCATGTGGATGCTAGCTTCAGATGTCGACCTTCCCGAAGGGATTCATTCATAGCTATTTGAGAGCCTTTGAAATCTTTATACATTTTCTTAAAACATACATATACATAATGAAAAAACAATGAAATTCATGCTTCATAATCATGCTATTTTTATAAGGCATATTTATGAAATCAATGCTCATAATAAAACATACTTTTCATACCACATATGCTGATCCTTATTTTATGAAAAATATAATTTAATTAATAAAAGATCATATGCATGAAAATCATAAAAATTTAAAAATAAATAAGGAGCATAAGATCCACTTACCTTGATCGTCCTAGACCTTTTAATCTTCTTTAAATGAGTCAGATAACCCTATTAAAAATATTAAATCATGATTAAATTTTATTCCATAATAAAAGAAGATGACTGACTTAATGATCAGTCTAATAAATCTCCCCTCCCGAACTCTAAATCGATTCGAGATCATAGGTCTCTAGGGGTGGAAAAGATGACCTCCTACGAGATCCATAGGTCTTCTTAGAAAGAAAGTAAGAGAGAAATTTTTGAGAGAGAAAGTAGAGAGAGAAAGTTCAATTCTCGAAAGAGAAAGCAATGGTTTAGACCGAAGAGAGAGAGAGAGTCTCTCTCTTCTTTTTTTTCTTTTTTTTTCCTTTTCTTTTTTCTTTTTCTTTTCTTTTTCTTCCTTCCCATAGTCTTCTTTGGCAAAACAGGGGACCGAACGGTCCCCCCCCTTTTTGACCGGCCGATCAAGGCCGTAGTCGGCACATCGGTGGTCGGTGGCAAAAGGGCCACCCACCCGAGGCTCGGAGGGACCAAGGCCGGCGATCGGTGGTGACCGCCGACGTTGGAAAATCGAAGAAAAGAGAGGGGCAGAACAGGGGATTTCTTTTCCGACAAAATTCGGCGACACCAATCGCCGACAATCGTGCTCACAGGTACGAAAAGAAAGGGAGAAAAGAGAGGAAGAGGAATAGCGCTTATCTCATACTCTGGTGACCTCTCCGACGAGAAATCGAGACGAGCACGATAAAAGGAGGCTGCGGCTTCAATCGAAAAAATCGAGGAGAAGAAGAGCGATGAAAGTCGGTGGAGGATCTTAGGGAGGGGGAAGGCCAGTTTATAGAGTGCCCTAGGACCTCTGGTGGTCCTAGGACTCCTAATCCGAGTGATCTCGTCGGAGAAGAAGACTCCTATCGGGAGTCTTCTTTCTTTCTTTTTTTTTTGCGTTGGGCTTCTGGACTGGGCTTAAGGCTCATGGACCAGATATTACGGTAATTTTACCTCCAACTTTCGGAAGCATCACCTCCTTTGAAAAATCATGTTGACAGCTTCCAACACATGAGTCATGTCCATGTTCATCACCTCAACATGACACCAGGAACAGGGGTACCAAATCCTGCCAAATTCCCTTATCTTTGGGTAGGTTCCCTACCAAATTTACTTGGCAAGTCGATTTGAAACTCTTGCAATTCAAATCCAAATTAAGAAATTCTAAAACTCCGTAAATTCAACTTTAATCCACTTCCTTATTCTCCAAAATTAACATTTTATAAACTCAACCACGCCTGATTAACTGCTTTGGGCCTGCTAAACCCCAAAAACACCCACCACGACATGATTCAACCCAAAAGGCCACTGCTTCTCCCTACACTGCCTCATTTAAAAACCTCCCCTCCATTCTGATCAAAAATATTTGATCCCTTTTAAGCTCCATTCCTGGTATTCCAATTTTTTTTTTTTCCAAAAAAATGAAAAGAAAGAACCAAAATTCCGCTATATACATTAAAGAAACAGAAGAAAATTAAACAAACCCTACACCAAGCTGAATGGAGGTAAACAAAGGATTCATCTTGGCGAAGTCAACTATTTTGGGTATTAAGGCTTAGTTCAGTTAAGTTGAATCGATCAAGAAAGTAAAAAAAAAAAAAAAACCTAGAATTCAAGAAATGCGTTTAAGAAAGAAAAGAAGATCGGACACAGAGGGACAAGAGAGGACATTACCGGCGAATAGATCACGGGATGCAGATCGCCTCATGGATAGGTCTCCAGCACCGGAAAATGCCAAAATGGCCGGATTCGTCAGAATTCCGGAGAGAAGGGTGGTTGGAGAAGACGGATCTCCGGTGGTGGTGGCGGCCGGACGGACGTGCATGCGAGAAGAGGTGCGACACCAACACGTCCGAGAAGGTGGGGAGAGATTGTTTAGGAAAAAGGGGGAGGGACGTGCACGGCCATTTTAGGCAAAATGGAGGCGCGTCGTAACTGCTGTTATAATCCTCCGATTTGGAGTTATTCTATGGGAAGGTCTGGGTCCCGCCACCTCCAATGTACCGGCCCGAGACCCACTGCCATGGTCCGTATCGGCTCTCGCGTTCCGATTGGGATTGTCAATGAAAAATAATTATCTATAAATTGATAATTTAATCTGTTGAAATATACCGACTGACCTCTTTACACCGATTTATCCTTGGATCGATCTGACCGATATCCGATTCTATCGATCGGATCGACGGATGACTCCGACAATGACTCTGACGGACGACTGCCGACAATGACTGCCGACAATATCCGATCGAAAGTGTGTCGGTCGAACAGACCCATACTGTTTTCGATCGATCGAACGGCCGAGTCCATACCACCGACTCACTATCGAGGGTGGCAGCCGACGTCCGACTTCCGCAAGGCACCAGATCAGCCGACAGTGTCTCCGAATCATCACCCGACGTCCCGACAGCCGAATATCGACATATAGTCGGCCAACCGCCCAAACGCTGTACAACTGCTATGGGCAGTTGTCCTGTCAAGGATATGCGGTATGACCGCCTTGGGGCATTGTCCTGCCAAGGATATAGATTAATCCCAGTGACTTGACAACTCATGGTGATTTGACAGTCCCCAGCGATTTGACAACTCCCCAGTTGTCTGCACCATTAATGGCGGGACCATACCGCATTCTACTATAAAAGGGGGTAAGGCAACAGTCTTGGTAAGTTTTTAAGCAAACTTTTTCAAGCTCTCTGAGGCGCCTTTAAGCTCTTGAGCTCTCTCTCTCTTTTTCTCTCGCTGAGTTCCACTGTTGCCTAGTCTCCTCTCTGATTTGACCGTGGGAGGGTCCCGTCGGAGGCATTTTCAGTCAGTGAGAACTTTTTTTGCAGATGCGCGACACCGACGATCGAGCGACGGAAGGATTGGCCGCAACATAATCTAATATATATATTATAAAATAAAAATTGAAAGAAAATTTTTTAACTCCGGTATAATATTTTTCATGCAGAGTTATGTGCTGCTTTTGATTTGGATACATGTAGAATTATCCTCTACTAAATCTTGTGCTTGATTTTATGGATCCTTGAGTATAATCATTGCCGATATTGGATTAAGCTAATGGGCATCAATCGTCTTGAATTCCTTACGGTAATCATTATATTAATATTGAAAAAAGAATTATGATTGTTATTTAACCATTATAAAAATCATTACAGATTTATATTTTAATTTTTGTGAAATGGATTGACCCGAGATTTCATAGTTATAGTAAAAGTATTTTGTTTCATAGATACTTATAAATTCTAAAGCGTTACCATTCATTATACTATAACCAGCCTTCATAATAGGTCAATAGCTATCATTTTGCTTGTGAGAAAATTTAGTCTGCTGTTTGATGAGTTAAACGATATGGAATATTTTCACGGCTCTTGCTCCCACATGGGCACCAATTAGGAGGATCACAATTGGAATATCCAAAGTGGGCTATTTATTCGATATCTTTTCTCCTTGCCACTCTTTACTGATGTATTTTTTCATTCACGTCAAAAAAAAAAGGAAAAAAGCTTTGGAGGTTGTTATTACAGCCAAAGTTAAGGAAGTTTTATCAAATTAAACTTTGTTTTAACAAGTTTGAGGGAAAGAGTTTAAACTAGAAAATATTATATAACATATGAAACAATAAAAATGTTTCCCATCGGCTAGTTTGTTTGTTTTTGTTTTGTTTTGTTTTTTTTAAAAAAAAAGAAAACGAAAACGACGGGAGAAAAGGCTACGCTTGGAGCTGCCCTCACCAAAGTTGTGTTACTACTTTCTTGGTGCGACTTTTTCTCAACCTTACGCAACGAGCAGCTCGCAAAGCAACAAAATGGACAGCTTATGAGTACTGGCAACATAAAGTTTGGCCTGACCACAGAGCTAACTAGTACAGAGAAATGCGACGTGACATGAGCCTTAAAGCCAAAGAAATTATACCTGATACGCCACCATATACACCATGTGGCGGTGTAGCAAAGCAAACATAGCTATCTATTTCTAATGGACCTTATTCATCGAGCACTCGGTGCATCCCCATAAGAATAAATTATTGTCATTGGTATTGTATGCTACCATGTAATGCACATGGTGCAAGATATAATTTTTTAACTAATCCATTAAATTTAGCTCATAAGCAGCTAGCTTGTCTTGGAGGCATAATTTTATGTATCATATGCTGCACAGTCTTCTCTTAAGCTTTCTTAGGTCATGACATGAATTAGTTAAAAAAATAAAAAAATAATGATTTAGTTTGCACTTAGAATTTGTTTAAGTTGTTCGGCCTAAAATCTCATGAAATTTATAACTCAACCACCAAAAGTATAGGATTATAAGTTGACTTGGTCGATATTTGTTTTCAAGCATTCAAGATCTTTTTTTGTGTGGATTAGTCCGAATTTCATAGGCAAAAAAAAAAAAAAACTTATCAAAATAATTCTTTTTCTTTCTATTTGAATCAGTCCACTCAAAAAATAGTACTAAATACTTAAAAACATAGACTTAACCGGCTTATAATTATATATTTTTATGATTGGACTATGAATCTCTAGGATTTTAGATCTAATCATCCAAACAGATCCAATAATAAAAAATTATTTTATTTTTTTTAAATTTATTTTGATATATTTGATTAACTATTACTATTTCATATCGGAATAAAAGAAAATACTGATGCAGCAATATTTTTGGCTTCCAAAATATTTTTATTTTTCTCATCTATAATTACCATAATCTATGTCATTTACTTAAGAAATGGAGCCACAACTGGCCCACTATTAATTTTATTAAACACTAAGTTTTCAACTAGTGTACAAATTGAAACGAATATAGAAAATATCAAATAATAAGAGCTGCTACAAAGTAACGTTGTAAGTTGTCATAAAAAAATTGGTAAATTAATGATTGTTATTCTATTATATACCACCCAGTGACACAGAGGCGTTTGAAAGGCGAATGCTTTGGCCTAACTACGGTACTGAGACAACGCTCGATGCCATGTGAACGTTCATACGGACAAAATTAAGAGGACAAGCCCATGGTACGAGGCACCAATCATCATGAGGTACGTGGCAATGGAAAGGTTATTTTAAGCCTTGTTAACAAAAAGGATGGATGTTAAGGTGCCAACCAGAACGGGCCTGGAATACAAGACGTGGAGGACCCTTCTCCGCACCTGTGGACCTCCTCAGTCCTTTCCTGCGACTTTTCCCACGCTTCACGCCGTGGCAATCAAAAGTAATCAATTTCTCCGTAACGAAAATTTTCTACTATAAAAAAAATATTAAATTTATTCAAGAGGAGAGAAAATCCAATTTCACAATCAAAAAAAAATTTTACTTATATGAAATGAGATATTCTCTCTTTCGTAAATTATTTTTTAAAAAATAAAATTATGAGACTAAAAATAGCAGAAGCCCAAATAGTTCAAAATAGTTTAAGCAGAATGGAAAATACCTTCGTATCGTATGCCGATTGATGTACTGATAATTTTTTGATGAACGATATCCTATCTTGATCGAGATCAAATAGATTAAAAGTATGTATGTCACTTTTCATAAAACTTAAAATTGAATGTTCACCTACTAACAACCATTAATTCATTAATTCAGTAGATTGGTATCTTTTTTTCTCCCAACGAGAGTTCTTGTATTCAAACTTGAATGGTGGTGAGAAACCACTATATTGCTGAAAAATGAAAGAAAGAGACTATGAATCCTATCTACCTAATCTCCTGGTACCTTCAATTACAAAGAATTCTAAGGACTCAAGAATAACATAGTCCCAATGCTTTCTAAGTTTAGATACTCTTCAAAGAGGTCTAACGCAATCATCTACAGTTCATACGTCATTAAACAATGTTGAGAGAGGATTTGAATTATCATACTCTACGCATCAATGATATCATGTTTATTATATTCTTAAACTTATGACATACCTCTTACAAGTTGTCAAGATGTGACTTCTCGAATTCACATTTTAAGAATCATGGATAATATAATCCCAACGCATGCTAATTAAGTTTAGATACCCTTCAAAGAGGTCTAATGCACAGCATTTGTTTTCTGTGCATCATCCAAAAATATAGAGAGAGGATTTGGATCATCATACTCTACAACAAGCATATTGTTGGGATATACCGACTGACCCCCATACGCCGACTTACCGACTGACCACCATACGCCGACTTACCCTCCGACGGACGACTCCGACCGACGACTCCGACGGACGACCCCGACCTACTCCGACGGACAACCCCGACGGACGACTCCGACCGACGACTCCGACGGACGACCCCGATCGACTCCGACGGACGACCCCGACGGACGATCCCGACGGACGACTCCGACCGATGACCCCGACAGACGGCTGCCAACAATATCCGACTGAAGGTGTGTCGGTCGAACCGACTTATGCTGTTTCCGACCGACTGAGCGGCCGAATCCATATTACCGACTCACTGTCGGGGGTGGCAGCCGACGTCCGACTTAAGCAAGACACCAGACCAGCCGACGGTGCCTCCGGATCATCACCCGACGTCTCGGCAGCCGAATACCGACGTATGATCGGCCAGCCCTCCCAAACGTCGTACGACTGCCAGAAACTGTCAGTCCTGACAACGGCATGCGGCACTGCCGCCTAGGGGCATTATCCCACCTAAGGCATGGGGCAACCCTAGCGATTTGACAGCCCCACGACGATTTGACACCCTTACGACGACTCTGACAGTCCTCAGTGAGTTGACAATTCTTCAATTGTCCGCGCCATTAATGACGGCGCCATACCACGCTCCACTATATATATCGGGGAAGGCAACAGTGCTGGAGGTCCATTCGAAACCCCTGAACCCCTCCTCTCTAACTCTCGCTCTCTCTCGTTGAGCTCCTTGTTTTCTTTTCACTGTTGCCTAGTCTCCTCTCTGACTTGACCGTCGGAGGGTCTCTGTCGGAGCCACCTCCGGTCAGTACGGACTTTCTTTTGCAGGCGCTCGTTCCCGACGACCAGACGACGAGGAGATTGGCCGCAACAGATTGGCGTGCCAGGTAGGGGCGGCAACGCTCGCAGTGACAAGTTGGTGCTTCATTGACAGCACCAGGGATTGTAACCCCCACAGAATTCAAGATGACAAAGACAAGAGCTCAGCGATCGAGGGTCATCGGATCGGCGAGGCGCTCTTTCCGTCGGGAAGAGGCCTCTCTTCCACCCTCCATGGCGGAACCTAGCTCTCTGCATCCCGCGGTGACCACGGAGGCGTAGATCGTGGCGATCGTGCGGCAGATGACCGTACTGACAGACGCGGTCAAAAGTCTTCAGCAACAACCGGTCCGGCTGCCGCCTTCACCGGCCGAGCAACCGGCGGCACGTCCGATGCCCTCCAGGAGCAGCCGTCGACGCCCGCATCGGTCTCCGTCACCTCCGCAGGAGCACCTGCCACAGTGCTCCTATCAAGAGGAGGAGGGGCGGCCGCGGTGCGACACCCATCGGTCCCGACGGCCCTCCCTTTCCCAGCTGGAACGAGCAAGGAAGGAGAAGCGACCGCGAACGCCGCTCTCTCGGACTCTTCCGGAGACTCCACTCCTGGGATCTCCCAGCACCGACGGACCGACAACTATGAACGCAGGTTTGAAAAAATCGACCGTCGGCTCGCACAGTTGCAGGTGGACGGGCAGAAGTCTTCAAACGACGTCGACTTCCAGACCGCCCAACCTCTCTCCCGACTCATTCTCGATGAACCGATCCCCAGTCGATTCAAGATGCCGCACGTGGAGCCCTACGACGGCTCCACCGACCCAATCGACCACCTGGAGAGCTACAAGGCTCTCATGACAATTCAGGAGGCAACCGATGCTCTTCTTTGCATCGGCTTCCCCGCCACACTCCGCAAAGCTGTCAGGGCCTGGTACTCCGGCCTCCATTCGGGAAGTATCCACTCCTTCGGACAGCTCGAACATTCCTTCGTGGTCCATTTCAGCACCAGTCGGAAGCCATCACGAACCTCGGACAGTCTTTTCTCTCTCAAGCAGAGAGAAAATGAGACTCTACGACACTTTGTGATGCGATTCAACGCGGCCACGCTTGAGGTTCGGGACCTCAACGAAGACATGGCTATCTCGGTCATGAAGAGGGGGCTAACGGGATCCCGTTTCACATACTCCTTGGACAAGACCCTCCCTCGGACATACGCCGAACTGCTGGAGCGCGCGTACAAGTACATGCGCGCGGACGAAGGAGCTTCCGACCGGTGCCTGACTTAAGGCACGGGCCGAAAGAAAAAATGGAAGAAAGGTCGGGCCCATGCTGAACCCAGCAGGCCCTCCACCGATAGACGGGTCTTGCCCCAACGACGGAGTCTGAGACCGACGCATTGCAAGTATGACTCCTACACCCCTCTCCCCGCTCCTCGTGCACAGATCCTGATAGAGATCGAAGGAGCGGAGAATCTACGATGACCTCGGCCTCTGAAGGTAAAAGGCCCCGACCAACACGACCGATCGTCGATCGTCGAATCAACGACTCGATCACCGATCGTCGAACCGACGGCCTCGGCCTTTGAAGGCAAAAGGCCCCGACCAACATGACTCGATCATCGATCGCCGAATCAACGGCTCGATCATCGATCGTCGAAACTGACGGTCTCGGCCTCTGAAGGCAAAAGGCCCCGACCAACACGGCCGATCGTCGATCGCCGAATCAACGGCTCGATCACCGATCACCGAACCGACGGCCTCGACCTCTGAAGGCAAAAGGCCCCGACCAACATGACTCGATCATCGATCGTCGAATCAACGGCTCGATCACCGATCGCCAAAACCGACGGCCTCGGCCTCTGAAGGCAAAAGGCCCCGACCAACATGACTCGATCATCGATCACCGAATCAACGGCTCGATCATCGATCGCCGAAACCGACGGTCTCGACCTCTGAAGGCAAAAGGCCCCGACCAACACGGCCGATCGTCGATCGTCGAATCAACGGCTTGATCATCGATCATCGAACCGACGGCCTCGGCCTCTGAAGGCAAAAGGCCCCGACCAACATGACTCGATCATCGATCGTCGAATCAACGGCTCGATCATCGATCGTCGAAACCGACGGCCTCTGAAGGCAAAAGGCTCCGACCAACAGGACTCGATCGTCGATCGCCGAATCAACGGCTCGATCATCGATCACCGAACCGACGGCCTCGGCCTCTGAAGGCAAAAGGCCCCGACCAACATGACTCGATCATCGATCGTCGAATCAACGGCTCGATCACCGATCGTCGAAACCGACGGCCTCGGCCTCTGAAGGCAAAAGGCCCCGACCAACATGACTCGATCATCGATCGTCGAATCAACGGCTCGATCACCGATCGCTGAAACCGACGGCCTCAGTCTCTGAAGGCAAAAGGCCCCGACCAACATGGCTCGATTGCCGATCGCCGAATCTACGACTCCGTCGTCGGTCTGATTGTCGAATCGCCGAACCCACGGCTCAATCTACGTCTCGATCGTCGAGGACACATCGGATTCTACGATGGAGATCGAAGGGACGGAATATCTACGATGGCCCCCACCTCTGAAGGCAAAGGGCTTCGACTAATGCGGCTGGCTAACTTGCCGACTTAGCTTCGACTAAGAAGGGCAAAACGCCAAGACGACCGCAGTCGCATTCGCGACATACCGATCTGGTCACGATCGATCGAAGGATATTCGGCTTGCCACCGTTTATCATACATCCCGACGTATACATCCGACCAAGAGCTGGACAATGGATATTCGACTTGCCATCGTTATCCTATCCGAATACGTCGGACGTTACTCGACTATCCGAATACATCGGACACTACTCGACTATCAGATTCTACGACGGAGATCGAAAGAGCAAAATATCTACGACGGCCTCCGCCTCTGAAGGCAAAGGGCTTCGACCAACGCGGCTGGCTAACTTGCCGACTTAGCTTCGACTAAGAGCGGCAAAACGCCAAGACGACCGCAGTTCGACTTGCGACATACCGACTTGGTCATGATCGGTCGAAGGATATTCGGCTTGCCACCGTTTATCATACGTCTTGACGCGCACGCCCGATCAAGGGTCGGACAATGAATATTCGACTTGCCATCGTTATCCTATCCGAATACGTCGGACGTTACTCGACTATTCGGATACGTTGGATGCTACTCGACTATCAGACTCTACGGGATGATCGTGTCATGCTACGTTCGGAGGTTGGCCGACCTCCGACCCGACGTGCACGCTCGACCTACAGTCGGGATGACCGACATCGGATCGTTCGTTGATGCGATCGCCAGAGTCGGAGCAAGACGTGACGGAAAATCACTCCTTTCGTCCGAAGCCGTCGCCCACGTGTTCACGCGAGCCAACACGACATCGGACTCAGGAGTGGGGGGGGCAACGTTGGGATATACCGACTGACCCCCATACGCCGACTTACCGACTGACCACCATACGTCGACTTATCCTCCGACGGACGACTCCGACCGACGACCCCGACCTACTCCGACGGACAACCCCGACGGACGACTCCGACCGACGACTCCGACGGACGACCCCGACCGACTCCGACGGACGACCCCGACGGACGACTCCGACCGACGACCCCGACAGACGGCTGCCGACAATATCCGACCGAAGGTGTGTCGGGCGAACCGACCTATGCTGTTTCCGACCGACTAAGCGGCCGAATCCATATTACCGACTCACTGTCGGGGGTGGCAGCCGACGTCCGACTAAGCAAGACACCAGACCAGCCGACGGTGCCTCCGGGTCATCACCCGACGTCTCGGCAGCCGAATACCGACGTATGATCGACCAGCCCTCCCAAACGTCGTACGACTGCCAGAAACTGTCAGTCCTGACAACGGCATGCGGCACTGCCGCCTAGGGGCATTATCCCACCTAAGGCATGGGGCAACCCTAGCGATTTGACAGCCCCACGGCGATTTGACATCCTTACGGCGACTCTGACAGTCCTCAGTGAGTTGACAATTCTTCAATTGTCCGCGCCATTAATGACGGCGCCATACCACGCTCCACTATATATATCGGGGAAGGCAACAGTGCTGGAGGTCCATTCGAAACCCCTGAACCCCTCCTCTCTAGCTCTCGCTCTCTCTCGTTGAGCTCCTTGTTTTTTTTTCACTGTTGCCTAGTCTCCTCTCTGACTTGACCGTCGGAGGGTCCCCGCCGGAGCCACCTCCAATCAGTGCAGACTTTCTTTTGTAGGTGTTCGTTCCTGATGATCAGGTGACGAGGGGATTGGCCGCAACACATATGATGCACGCTTTTGGCTTATTCTTCTCTTCCCACTTGTCCTTGGTTTTGCTAATTAATCCAAAGTGGACCACTGGGAAAGCAACAATAATTCTCTCTCTTCCTCACTCGTTCACACACTGCCGACATGGAGAAAGTGGTCCTGCCCAAGTGGTAACGTGCTAGAACTTGGGCTGGCCGGGTTCTTGATGACTCACTTGTAAATTGCCTGACGAGGAATTCATGAACCATGAGAATGCTAAATCGTGCCATTAGAATATAATAATCGTCATGCGTTCCTCATGATAACAACAGGTAAGAAAAGAATTGATTAATGGGACTCTGCATGGCCAGGATTTTCCTGCATTTTGGTCATTGAAAGAGAAGTCTCTCTTTCAACGCAAGGAGCCGGGCTGGTACTTGATCCTATGGCTTGTATAAACTTTAGGTCATTGCAGGCTGCTGATGATGGTGTTTTTGTTTGCATGTCCACTGTATTGATCATTTCATGTGCCAAATAAAATATTAATGCTTAGGCATCATTTTCTCAAAACAAGAAGTAGACCGATTAAAAAAGAAATCCCCATGAAGCGAGCCACCGTTGAATATGCTACAACTTAAACGGGTCTGGTCGCACTTTGAGCAAACCAAGGGTGCATTTGGTTAGCTATTAAAAAAATATTTTTTTATTTTTAAATTTTTAAAAAATAAAAATAAAAAAATAATATTTGATAACATCATAAAAAATAAAAAATCAAAATCAAAATAATTATTTTATATGTAAAAAAAAAAATTTACTTTTCAAAACATACTTTTCTGCTTTTTTTTGCTTCCCTACGTCTAAAACGCCAAACCAAAAAGTAAAAAGCTCGAACCCTTCTCTCTCGTCGAACTCTTCACCTCTCCATCCCTTCTCCCTCCCTTTCCGAACCCTTCTCCCTCATCGAGCTCTTCACCTGCCATCTTCAAATATTACTTTTTGTTTTATAGCAATATAATTATCAAACATACTTTTTATTTTTTTGATTTTACTCAATAATAAAAATTATAAAAAAAAAAATTTTAAAATCAAAAATCAAAAAGTATAACCAAATGCATCCTAATCCAACCCAACCTCCATCTCATCCCAATACCAGGATAACCCAATCCATTCCCATCTTAAGCTAAATTTTTGTTAGATTAGTTTGGGGCGGGTTGGGTTATATATACTATAATAATTGGATTAGATCAGGTTCCATAGAAATTTCAGGGTAGGATAGGGGTCTAGAATATTTTTGTGGGATTAATATTTTTTAGGATGAGATCCAACCATTTGTCAATTTTGATAGTACATTAACATGTATAATTATATAAATATATAAATAATCTATATAGAATACAATATAAATAATTCATTTATACATAGCCCTATCTAATTCAATGGAATTAGGTGGATTGCCCGGTGCAAGGTTGGTTCGAGTTGACACTAGCCTAAGTTGCACCTTTACTGTTGAAAATGATAACCAAATATTTGTCAGTTTATTAGTTGAGATATTGAAATAATATGGTTAAAGAAGATAAAATACAATAGGGTTTTACTTGTATTGAGGTTTTTAAAGTTCAGTGCTGGAATAGTTTAATCAAGAAATAGAGATGATAATACAAAAAGTAATCATTGTTGTAGGAGCCTAGGCAATTGAAGTTCACCCCCTAGATCGACTATCATTTTATGCTTAATTTTGTTAACTAAATGTTTTATACTTGATATTGATTTTTCGAATAGTGTTATATTTAGTCTCTGGTCCATTCAGGCATATAAGAAAAGGGATATCTGCATGGTTATTGAAGCTAAATTATGCTTCTTCTTTTTTTTCCATCGAGCATAGAAATTAGATGTAAATTGTTAACTATGTCTAGATAAATATAAAATAATAGTTAAAGAAAGGAGCAACCGTTGAATTCTCCCAAGGAGTATGGCTAATTAATATGGGTCCTCTAGTTGTAACCCTTTGTACCGGTGGACTTTAGACTTGTTTAACATGACTGAAATAATAGCCGACACCACTCGATATTGAACCCATGTCCTCTCACCTGAGAGCCAAAATGTCATAATATCCAACCTAATGCTCGACAGTCGTAGAATAGTGAAAAGAACATCAATTAAAAGAGAACCTATATTATCACATAGATGTTCAGCACCATAGCCAATTGGGTGAGAGCATGCTTGGATGATCCAGCAAGTTTTGGGTTCAATTTCCCCACCGGCCCAAATTCACTAAAGGATAATATGCTTAACAGGAAATTCTTTCTGCATCGTGGGCGGTGTAGAAAATCCGATATGGAGTGCACCGCCTCATCTGATTGGTCTACATAGTCTCCACTTTTTAACATACATTTAATGCTTACAGATCGATATTTTTGTTTAAAAATTTTATGTGACGTAAATATCTTTATCTTTTACAGAAATTATAACATCTGACCCGTAGAATATCATAATATTCATATCGGATGCCATAAATTTTTTACAGCACAAGAATATTTTCGTTATTTAAATTTTCAAATCCAAAAGCTGACCTACGGACATTAAATGCACATTGAAAAATGGTTGAACAAAAATATCCTTATCATATTATGACATCCGAAGTCAAATATGACCTCGGATGTCATAATTTTTTACAAAAAATAAAAATATTTTCGTTATAAAAAATTTTAAATGATAAAATTGTCTCTGTTCTTTGGGAAAAAATTATAACATCCGAGGCCAAAATATGACATCCGAGATAGGGATATTTTCATCATAAAAAAGCTGATCTGTAAAGTATTAAATGTGCATTGGAAAATGATGACTACGTAGACCAATCGGATGAGGTGGTGCACTCCATGTCGGATTTTTCATACCGCCAACGGTGCACAGAGAATTACACTGGGCTCAATTACAAGCTGGGCTTTATGCTGGAACTTTGGTGGGCATAGTTCTGATTCCTGTAGCATATTTCTACAAGAATATCCAAGCATGCTCTAAATAAGAAGATAGTCTATTATAAGTTTCTACTTCTGATAACATTACGGCACTGTAAATTTTTAAAAAGGAGAACATTAAATATACAATAATCTTTCTTTTAGTCTTGCTATGCTTCTTGACCTCATCAAGTTGATCAACGTGTACCATTGTTATGCTTCCTGACCTCCTTCGATGGTGGACGGGCACATCTTTTCGATCCATCTTGCCTTCCAAGCACAGAACCATTTCCTCATCTCCAGGAAACGATAATTTTAGGATAGAATACAGTCATAAATATAATGAATAAGGTTGAAGCTAAAAGAACAATTATGGGCTCATATTTCTCACCTCTAGTGGTTTGGCAGAGAGCTGTTTGGCATTTCGTGTCATGGATATCCCAATTTATATGCATAAAATGAGATTGAAATAAAAGAAAATTGTACTGAACAAAGAAACAACAAGAAGTAGAGGAATAAGAAGATGATGATATGAGACTTACATGTCTTGTGCGCAAAGATGGCATACAGGATCAAATGAGTCTTGGTGAACCCTGTGGCACAATTATTAGGACCACTATTGATTAGGAGCCAATACTGTTGTTGCTAGCACGGTCATACCCTTCTAAAAGCGAAAGCTGAGAGGGGTATAATAATCCATGGTCTGACATGATTGGTAATGGCAAAGTTATAACCTCAACATTATATGAAATTTTGGTAAGAATATTTTTGTTATTAAAAAACCTATATAAAATTTTTTAATGATCAAAATATCGATCTCTCTTTATGACATCTTGTGCAGAAACTCATAATTTCAATGCAGGATATCATAACATCGACACAGGATATCATAATTTTTTCAAAAAGAAAGGGATATTTTTATCATTCAAAATTTTAAACGAAAAAATAGAACTATCGATATTAAATGCATGTTAAAAAGTGATGACTACGTGATCCAATCAGATAAGATAGTATACTCTAGATCGAATTTTCTATACCATAGATGGTGTACAAAAAATTTCTCATGAAACCACAGGACTCGTTCGAGAATGTTAGCCCATAACTCAGGCCCATAATTGGTCACATGAGCTCAACCCAAGAATCATGTGGCGTCGTGATGAATATGGTGATTATGCCTCCTCTCTGAACCGTCCGAATAAAATAAGTTGGCCAGGAATAGGTGCGGGGAAGTGATGCTCAAATGGGTGGATGGTGACTCGTTAACATCCCTACATGGCCACTAAATTCCTGTCTAGTACGTACAAAGTTATTATTCACCGCAGAATAATTAACGAATATAGTTTCAACTTTGATAATTCATTTGGTATAGCATATAAATTTGAATCATTTCAATGATCTAAATATGGATCATCAAGTGTCCATCTTTCACTTAAGACAGTTGACTTGTAAAACAGATAAAATTTTGATATTACTAAAAAATAAATAAATAAAAAATATCCAAAATATTGTGATATTATAATAATTGGAGGAGAATAAGTAGAACAGCTATCTTGTTTTAGCATGCAATGTAAAGGCAATTAAATTATCCTTTCTAATCACCATAAACAATTATAACTCCAGGGTTTCTCTGAATTTGAAAATCCAGTAATGGTCTACGAGTAAGACATCGATCAAAGTGAAACATACTACAGCTCTCTCTCTCTCTCAATTTCCTGCAAACTTGACGGTTGCACGTTATTACAACATCCAAGCACTTCCCTCTAAATGAAAAATTATCCTTGAAAGTACTATATTTCTGAACTATGAGTTTCACAGTATACCAAGGCTTGTTTACATTCCATGAAGCAAGCTGATCAGCTATCTTGTCCCTCCTTTCAGATATTACCAAGATTTGTGGCATGATCATTAATGGAGATAAACTCCAATTCAGCTTCCTGTGAACCTCTGCATCAAGTTGCTTCTCCTTCTTCATGAAATCAGCAAATTGGTTATCACTGTGAGGAATGTGTAGACCACCATCTAATGCTCCCTGAAGCCAAGGCAGAACAATAGTCAATTGACAGATCGCCAAAAAAAACGTGGGAGAAAATGAGATGGTAATTTTGATGTGAGACTTGGTTTTCCGAATTTCCAACATCCTATGATTGTCTCGGACTACTTAAGATTTCCTTACTCCAATCAAACCAAATGAAAGATTAAAGCTTGCTTACAACTGCCAGAAAAGAAGAGCAAGACAATTATTTCCCCGATTTCAGACATGTAATAGTAGTGAATTGCACTTGAGTAGTATCATGACTCAGTTGTCAGATTCATGGCAGTTATGCTCAAGCATCTGCATCAGAGTAGCAGCAGAAGCTTTTCGGTGATTCTTACCTGTGTTCTTGGGTGCCTCTTTACCACAACGACAGGATGTCGATCATCAGAGCCACTCAAAACAAATACCTACAACTTTTTGGGCTTATGGTAAAGTCTGTAACAGCTTTGTATTCATTCAGTAGCTGGAGAGCATATATATGAAGCTGACATCTGTGGGCAGTCATAGAATAACAGTGCATCTGTAAGCAATTCTGCACATGAACAACTAGTTCCATCGTCTCAAAATCCCGTTTCACTACAACAACTACGTATCCAACATCAGAGAGAGCATAAACCATCTTGTAGAAGAGTCAGCAAAACACCATATCAAAATATTTTCTGGATAACTTAATTCGGTAATAAATTACTACAAGAATCCATTTAGGAGAAACTAGAAGAACGTGGAGGTGATCAAACATGACGACATGGCAGACATTCTTGCCCAGAATCATCTATGGCTTCTTGCTTCACTACATCTGATCCAAGCAAAGCAGCAGAAGGAATGATCAGCAAGGAGAGGATACATGTACACAAGGAAGCAGCGGTTTCTTCTTCAAGTAAAAATTTTTTAAAGAAGCAGCAGGTTGTAGTTACAGAAGTGCATGCCCATGAGAGAGGATATATAGGAATCAGATGACCAATTCTCTAGTCATTAATGGTGGAGGAATAAGATCTCATTTCCGGACCACATCTTCATCCTCAACTTCCACCACCACATCACCTTGTTCTTGTTCATCATCAGCCACCATGGTCAAACTTGTGGCCAGGCTTATGGCTTCACCCCCTTTTTTTTCGATTTGCTGATTTAATTAACCGAGTAATGAATGAGTCGGCAAGACCGCCATATTTTGCTTATTCTTTAGCATTAACTAAGTTTTTTCTGTCTTGGCCCACTTCATTTCTAGGTGATGACGTTTTCCAACGTTGAGTTTGATGGGCTGAGCATGTTCTTGAGTCATGGAAGATTGAACCATGACGCAGCATTAGCAAATAAAAAATAAGGATTTACACAAGGTAAAATCCTTCAAAATACTAAAGAAAATCCCTAAACTCCAATTGAAGAACTAATTCTGACATTTTATTGATAAGTACCGAATAAATACGGAACAAAGCTATTTATAGTATTTTAATCCTAACAAGAGTAGTTCTATAAATAGTAAAATATTTTTTTAATAAAATTAATAGTCTAATTGTAAATTAAATAAAAATTAAAAATATGAAATTGAATCAAAGACGAACATCCGAATATAAAATTACCCCAAATTCTACTAAGATGATGAAATTTGGATCTAAAAACTAAGATGAATGAATAAGCCCGGCCCACAATCATAGAGCTAAAAATGAGCTTTTCTTTAATATATTACGGACCCCGTAATTTTTTTTAGATTAAAAGTTATAAACGTTCAAAGTTTAGATCCTTATTTTGATGTTTTAATTCATTTATTTAAACTTTTGCTATTTTCTGTGCTTCATTGCTCTTCAGCTGGACCTCCGCATCAGACCTAAAGTTACGAGGTGATGTTGTGGAGATAATTTTACGCAGATTTTCGAGCAATACGTCGTTGTTACGTAGGAGTGTGGCAAGGGGTAGTGCTACGCGTCGAACGTGCTGCCGCTGCTTAATTTCCTCACGTGTAGACATGTCAGTGGCAGGTATAACGCATCATGACGAAGAAAAGGATTTTAGCAGAAAGAAATTGGATATCCAACTCTTTTGGGGACTCGGTGGTTGCAGGGCCAATATCTCATATGTCCCACAAATGAATTAGTGACCATCCAACTTTACACATGCCTATCATTTGACACTATGTGAAACAGTTGTTCAAGAGATACAGAATTAATTGGAGTTGATTCAGGATAATATATAGAGATATATCGTGCCAATGGTCTTGGAGAAGACACGCGAGAATAGAAGTGGTGGTTGGGGTGCTTCGTTTATCTAATCATGTTGGTACTCAACTTTCTACACCTCCCGTGTCAAAATCATGCGTCTTTTCTCACAAAATTATGTTATATTCCCTGATCTCTTGTCTACTATTATTTAGGTGGTCGTTGATGGTTTTTGTGTCTGTTATACCGAAATGCTATCAGTAGGCTTGGGGGTGGGACCTTGCTTGAATTCAGCCAACCTGGGATCGTTGGCCTGCCATGATTGTTTGTTTCCAAGTATGCATTATAATTTGGTTGTATTCTTTTTTCCTTTCGTCTGCTTCATGGGGCCAGCTACACTCAAGCGAGGGTCTAATTATTACTTGGAGCAGGCCCAAATGGACCACGGTAAATCCTGCGATGGATAACACGCCAACCAATTCCCAATTGCACGTTATCCAGCACGCATATGCTCCAATATTTATCCTAATCCACTTGAATCTGATCCGTACAATAATTTTTTCAAACAATAAAGCCAGTAAAATATGGCCCAATCGATCAATTTGATTCATGTTCAACCTACTATAAATAGATTTGCATTTAAGCTAAGAGAATTTCGATCCATTTAATTCGTTTAATATTTGGATCGAATTTGGATTTCAAATATCCAATCCATTTAATATTTAGATCGAATTAAATCAAATAATTTATTTAATCTATTTAATTTTTTTAATTTATTTAAGACCTGTTTAATCTATTTAAAATCTACTTAACCTATTTCTGATTTATTCAATCCAATCTATTTAATCTGTTTAACTCATTTAATCTAATTTGATATATTTAATAAATAGATTAAGTGGATCGGATCAGGTGATCTATTCAATAAACATATCGAATTTAGATCTGAATTTTTGACTTGTTTAATTATAAATAGATCGGATTTGGATTGATGATTTTCTTATCCAATCCGACTCGATCTAATTGCTATCTTTACCGAGCGGGTGTAATGCCATGCATATAGAGCAGTAGTTTCTCTAAAGCTAATTACTGCAATTGGGAGACAAATCGAAAGCCAGTGTTACTTCAGTATAACAGGTGCTAATAGCTAGTTGCAGTGCAAAGTTCGCTCCATAACTACCAATAATAGAGTCCGCAGGAAGGTCTATAGTAAGATTCATGCAGCACTTGAGTGGTGTAATTCTTCTTAGGAGATTAAACTTTATGAGATGGCATCACAATCATGCATCCTTAATTTACATACACATGGCCACGCAACATCTACACATCGTGCAAGTCCACCAATTATCAATGTGTAGTACCTAGCTAGCACATGAATTACACCAACTTGCCCATGCCACATATGGCATGGAGCCTTTTTGGGTACCATATATGGTTGGGCCTCATAGCATTGCTCGATTCCGAACAATGTGTTATATGCCAAAATACATTTCATTATTGAGTCTTTTTGTACTTGCATATATAACGTTCGCAATCAAATTGCTAATTATGGGGAACTTTGAATATATATATATATTGAAGCATATATATTATGCTGCATGCACGATGTAACGTTGCTTATTATCTTCCACTCATTCATTTGTCTCGTTATTTTGATTTTGTGACAGATATAGAGGGGACCAGGATATCAAATCTGCATTGATGTTGATTCTCTTAACTTTTTTCCCCGGCCTGCAATCGTTTATCCATTTCCCCTCACACCACCCCTAACTCTATAAATAGCCATTGATTTGCCGAGAGATCCACAAGCCTTCTTCAGAACATACCTGCAGTAGTCGTTAGCTTTATTTAGTTCAACTTCTCCCATGGCTGAAAAGCAAACTAAGACCACCAACCTTGCCAACCAAGAGACCAATGAAGTGAAGAACAAAGTGGAGGAGGTTGCTGCTGCTCCAAAAACTCAGGCAGCAGAAGGGAAGAGTTCCTCTGGCGAGAAGCCAGAGGCCACAGGAGCAAAGGGTCCCTCCGAGCACAAATTTCAGACAAGCAGCGTGTCTGTGTAATTTAGCCTAGCAGCTGCTAAGCTTGCCAAGGTCTTATGATGCACCAAGTGATATATAATAATGCGTGGGGAATAAGTTGAGCTGTTCTATGGTGGTCTTGTTCTGTGTCTGTGAGAAAGTCTGTCTAAGGTGTATTGTGGTGTTCCAGATGGAGGTGTACTTGTCCTCTATATATATATATATATATATCCTTGAGTGCGCTTTGTGTTAGGAGTATCTAATTTTGTTTTTGTGACTGTGAGCAT
This sequence comes from Elaeis guineensis, assembly GCF_000442705.2. Taxonomy (NCBI): domain Eukaryota; kingdom Viridiplantae; phylum Streptophyta; class Magnoliopsida; order Arecales; family Arecaceae; genus Elaeis; species Elaeis guineensis. The sequence goes on along the minus strand of NC_025993.2, from coordinate 178,890,210 downwards.
AAACTTATCTTGGGTTGTTGGTAGTTTCCTTTTTCTTTGTTTATCCTCCGCTGTGTGACTTAAAGTGAGTGACAAAGTCACTATTACACGACTCACATACAGTGATTTTATTTTGGTAGCACTTTGGCTTGGTTCCTAAAGTTTTGGGCAAAATAATAGACTTTATCGCTGAACAGGTGACCACATCTACAATCATAAGATTTTGAACACGCTAAAAGTACAAGCAGGCAAAGAGAAATGCCCAAGGAACTACCTTTGGATAGAACTGACAATAAAAGTGGAGGCGTTTAGTTGCAGGAGAATTTGGGTTGAGCTAATGTTTGGCAGGTTCAATATACATGTGAAAGAAAGCATGCATGGAAGATTGTAATGCATCGTTTAGCCAGAGATTCTTCTTTCCATTGGTTATAAAACTTGATACGTGAGCATTGGCTTCTTTCCTATCAATAAAGAAGAAGAAGAAGAAGAACGTTACCTCGTTTCTTTTAAATGGAAGGCATGTTTATATGGTTACTTTCCTTCTTCTTTTTTTTTTTTTTTTTAAGCACATATTTTCTTTTAGATATGTACAATTCACTTCACATACACTTTCTTGACTAAACTTTTAATTGTACATAGTTGTTTAAAATTTTGAAACCCAATTCATCAACCCCGGCCCCCCCTCCACATCGCTGGGCAAATTAAAGAACCTCTTGTCACGCATGCTTCTCATTAAAATAGAAGAAATAGAGAAGAAAGCTACCTAGTCGGTATTCATGGTTATTAAGGCTTAAAATCAGATTATCTAAGATTCTGGGAGTCTTCTAGATCAACTTCTATTTTTGAAGGAAAGCAATTAATTTATAAGAGATTTTGCTGAAAGAAAGGGGGAGCCCAAATCCAAGATGAGGGAAAATTCTACAGCACATTAGTTTTCCACGATGACTATGAAAAATATTACTAGAATTTATCCAGATTTGGATGTTATTTATTGTGCCATTTATTCTCTAGCTTCAAGTCTGTTGGGTCCGTCACCAATAATTTTCGGGTTCTTTATTACTTTAAATGGTGCAGAACAAATTGAAGGGAGCTCTATAGTTGCGAGGAATAATGAGTGGAGCCACAGGACAACATGTCAGTCCAATCAAACACAAACAGTATCCAAGGTGAAAATATTCATTGCAACGGTGATATCATGCAACCGTTGTAACAAACCAATGAGAAGTTGAGAATGGATGAAATACATGGGATAGTATGGGATATTATTTATAAGAATCAATACAATACATGACAATTCGATGAAATATAAAAATTTTTATTGGTTTGTTACAAATTTGACATGCTATCACCATTGCAATGAATATTTTTTCGTATCGAAGGGCCAAATTAACTTGCCAAATAACAAGAGTGCTAACCAAAAAATCAAGTGAACCAGCTTTTTCTAAAGTCGAACTAGCTCTAGGACGTGGAACCTAACGAGTCCATCGCACAAAATCCACCTAGTAACTCAACATCAAGCTCTTCAAATGGTCTTGGTCAGCTTCGTCAAACTAGTCCGCTACACCTTGAAAGGGAAGCCAATGAATCCACAGCACCAAGACCATCTAGCAAACAAACATCAAGCTTTCTAATTGATGTACGTGGAGTCAGCTAGTATATATACTGGCGGAACATGAAATAATGAGAAAACATCAGATGAATATTAGACTACCCATTTTTATCCTATATGAGGTTGCAAGGTCCCAATGTTGAGCTTTCAAACCAAATTAACGCAGGGTATGCAAACCTATATGCAAAAATCCCAGTGTTTGTGAAGTCAGCCTCAAAACACTGGATGGAAAGCAATCATGCATGAGGAGCTTGCCACCTTGGAAGCAAATCAAAGTTGGAACCATGTACCTCCCAACCCAATCATGAACATTGTGGTGTGCAAATAGGTATTCAAAGCCAAAACTCTGATAGTACGTAGCCTAGATCGACTCAAAGCCCGGCTGGTAGCAAAAGAATTTCGTCAGGTTAAAGGCATTGATTTCATTGAGATTATTTCCTCATTTGAAGTGCTTTTAGAATTACTATTATTCGAGGATGGAAGGAACATCCAGCAACTTGGTGTAAGAAATGCTTTTCAAAAATATAATTATATCAACATGTTTCTTTCTGTGAAGAAGAGAAAATCCAACTTTATGTCTATCATTTGACTCATGCAGTGAAACAATTGTTCAAGAGCTACAGAATTAATTGGAGTTATTTATATGAGTATAATATACTGAAATCATATGTAGAAATGGTCTTGGAGGATACACGTACGTACGTGAGATTACAAGTTATTGGAATGCTTTTGGAGATGCCCTGCAGCCAGTGGAGAGCATCACTTCTCGTGTCAAAATGCGTCCTTGCTGGCAAAATTATGTTTCAAATAGGACATATTTCCTTTTCACTTGTCTACCATCACACTGCAAATTATTTGGGTGTGGTCATTGATGGTTTTTGTCTTTTATAACCGAAATGCTATCAGGATGCAAGATCCATGAAAAATAATACATCTTAGCTGATGGCTCTACATCCACATATAAGTGGGACTGGACCCTTGCATGCATGCAGCTAACTTGGGATGGTGGCCCCACCATGTTTGTTCTTTCCAACCATACATAATTTGATTGCAATAATTCTCCCTTTAGTCTGCCTCAAGGAACCAGGTACTCATGCCAAAAGTTGTTCTTTCCCTTCTGAATAATGGAGCATGGCCCATGCAGATGGAGTAGTAGTACTGGGTTTCTTTAAAATTAATTGCTGGAATTGGGAGATAAATTGAAGGCTAGATCAGGAAGCCAGTGTTATTTCAGTATAACAGGTGCTATATAGCTAATTACTGTAAAACAAAAGAAAACAGAGAGGCAATTCTTAACTAAAGTATACTTACAAATGTTGATGACCCATGAATTCTTAGTATTCTCAGCAGCAAATCTCCTTGATGAAACTGGTGGGTTGCCTCTTACCAAAAAAAAACTGGTGGATTACCCTCCCTTATTTAAGGGAAAAAAAAATAGAAGAAGAAAAAACTCAGCAGCAAATGACATCCTATGGCCTACGACAACCTTCGAAATCACCTAATATATTTAAAAAGATGGGATCACAAATATTACAAACACATGGGTTCCACTACCTATGGTAATGATAATCACATCGCAAACTTCACTCTGTAAGAATGCAATAATAGAGGCTGCAAGAAGCTCCATAATAATTGAATGCAACTATATATTGATTGGTCTAGTTTTTCCTAGAACTTTATCAGATGGCATCACAATCATGCATTCTATCCAGATGGCATCACAATCGTTCATCCTATCCATACAGGTGGCCATGTAACATCAACATGTCGTGCACGGCCACCAATCAATGTGTATCACCTACCATATGAATTACACAAACTTGCTTATACCATGTGGCATGGAGCTTTCCCGAATAGATTTGGATTGTATCCTCCGCATCAAAGAATGGTTGATTTTCTTTCGTGAAGTCAATAATTGAATTACATTTTGCACAGTTTTCAAAATCCTTCGATCTCTTTTTTCCATCCATCATCGTGGATCGCAAGAAAAACATCATGCTCTATACGCTGTGCAAAATGTGATCCAACAATTCATGTTACGAAAGAAGATCAACCATTCTTGCATGTGCAAGATACGGCTCCCACCCTTTCAGTACCATGGTTCTCTTGTTAGAATAATGGGTTATGTGCCATATGTATTTCATTATTGAGTCCTGCTGCTGTTGCAAATTTGTTCACGATCAAATTGCTTATTAATCATTGAGAACTTAGAATATTTTAAATATATTAAATATTGTTTTATAAGGAATATATATTATGCTGCATGCACCTGCCTCCTCAAAATTAAAATCGTTTCCCAAAATTAAGGTAGGATGTTTTTCTTTTTTTTTTTAAAAAAAAAAGGAGAAATAAAGGGGAAAAAAAAATCCTGATCTCTCACGTTGTAACGCTACCTATCGTCAACCACTCATATACTAAATATCTGCTGGCTAACTCCACATGCGGTGCATGTAAGAATTTGAGAAATTGTTTTGATGGTGTGACTGGTGGGGAATTTGAGAAATTCTTCCAACTTTTTTCCCAGGCCTACGGTGACTTCTGTTTCTCCTCGTAAATTATGAGTGCATAATTAAGCGTAAATTTATGTTGGTTGTCGCTGGGGATTCCTTTTTCATTCTTTATCATCCCCTTTATGACTGAAGAGTGACTGATAAAGTCAGTGTTCCGCGAGACACGGATTTTATTTTGATGGTTTTAGCTGGCAGCCGGATGGATTTTTTCGAGGATATGACCTGTTCCAAATTTTAATAGGATTTGTTTAATAAAATCCTATTACATATGAAAAGTGTTTAAAATTTTAAATTAGAATTTGTTAGGATTTAAGATTTGATCTTCAGATGCCTCCTACTTGAGCCTGATTATATATATATATATATATATATAGAGAGAGAGAGAGAGAGAGAGAGAGGAGTGAGGGGATTTGAATCCCAAACCTTAAGGACATCCAACATCTACCATGTATTATTGATTGTAGTTTGATGTCTTATTAGTTATATTATTAATTTTTATTCCATGTTAATTATATTCAGATCATTATGCTGGCTACCGCCCCCCACCCCCCAAAAAAAAAAAAAACAAAAACAAAAAGGTTTCTTTTTATTTCCTTATAATTCTAAGTCAAACAGCTAACCCACTCCAAATAACTCAGTCTAAATAAACATCAATTGGGTGAGTTTGAATACGTAATGGATTTATCTTTTTTTTTTTTATGGGACCAATTTGAAATTTCTGGATGACTTTTTAATCGAATTTGCGATGGATTTGGATAGTAGGATTTTAAATGAATCTAGATATAGGTAGCGTAAAATTTGCAAGTATCATGCTCGTTGCCATTCATAGCTTGGATCCTAAAGTTTTGAGCAAATTTATGACAGCATGATGTCATTGTTATTCATTGTCTAATAAAAAAGGTGCTACATGGGTTTATTAGCTTAGGCTAGTCCTCCTGACACATTATTTTTGGATGGTGACTCTCTAATAAATGGTGTCAAAATCAAATCCATTACGTGTCACAACCTTAGTCATGTGGGTCCCTCATAGAGGGTTACAACTTATCAGAGTCGTGAAAGATCTAGACATCTAATAGGGTGGAGTGAAAGATCTAGACATCTAATAGGGTGGAGTAGGATCTGGGCCATGGATGGAACCCTCCTCTCTCAAGTAAGAGCCAACCATAATAAGGGCATCATGAGGTTAATTGCTAGAGGAGATTGTTATGATCCCACGTTGACTAATAAAAATATATCACATAAGTTTATTAGCTCGGGCTGCTAGTCCTTTCGGTACCGTGAGCTTTTAGGTTGTGAATCTATGACATTTTCTATCATTATTTCTTGGATACATGTAGCTCTTCATACACAGGCTTGCACCACTTGTGTCTCATGGCTATTTGGTTATCTTGTTCTATTTTTCATGCATACAATGAAGATAATTAGCCGACAGAGTGGTTAACCTTGTTTGTCCTTGAACAAAAAAAAGAAAAAGAAAAAAGAAAAAGAAGGATGACGACGACGACAGGTTCTTGTCCATGATCTCCCTGATCCCCTTTTGTTTTTAATATAGGCAGATGTTTTTTGGAAAGATTTTTGTAAAACTCCTCTTACCCCAAAAAAGGGCCCAACATAGCAAAATAAGATTTAGAATCGATTTAGATCTTGATTTTATATTTGACAATTAAAGAATTGCTTGAGTCAGTAAAAGAAAAATTAAGAATACTCTGGTCGCATCCCTCTACTTAGCAACTAGAGGTTCTAAATTAGATTCTTGGATAATGCATCTCAAAATCATGGACACATAATTATATGCTGATGGATCTCCTTCCTTTTTTTCTCAAAAGAACAAAACTACGCCGACGCCAGTGCCTTGATACAAACAACGATAGCCGACATACTTTAAGTGCATCATTTAATATGCTGCTTGAAAAGTATTTCAACCAAGAATATTAAATATATAAACCAGAATTCACTTTTTGGATCAATATATACTAATACAAAAACGACAAAAACGAACAGATTTGGATATGAAGCATTCCAGATCACACGAAAGAGGCCACAAAGCTCTCCTGTAAGCATGCCTTGGCAGGTCCAACAGTCCATTTGGGCATCCAATAACACCCCAATTACCCACCTACTAGATTAAAAATTTGGAACATCTAGCGTTCTTAATCAAACTATGCCCTCGATGCAGAATTTCTAGACCGTTCCAAGTTTGGAGCCAAACTATGGATCATCCGACTTGGATAGCGACAGGTAATTGTAGCAGAAAGCTAGACCATCACTTCTCTCATCGAACTTGCAATACAAGTTTCAGTCAACAAATTTGCAAGAAACCAACAAGCATTAGGAACCTAGGCAAAAATCTTTCTTAGCATAGTCCGTATCTCTTTAGCATTCGGAGTAGAGCCATCGCCAATGACAACCCTTAGCACTTGTTATGCTGCATGGGCTCTAAATCTTAGTTATCACAAGCAGTACACAAAGTCCTTACTTAGCCAGATCGTTAATTTGTTCTTTCACCCACACCTGGTTCCGGTTACTCCTCCAGCTATCAAGAGATTTTGGGTCTCCCACTTATCAGCCAACCGATTTGAAATCAAAAAAGACATCCACAATGAACTTGATATTGGGGAAATGCACAGTTTTTTCCGGCATAAACAAAAACACCGATCAAAGATGTAACGGCAATACCAACACAATTTGATTCCTGGTAATTAGAAGCTTACAAATTCTAGTCATATAAATGCAAAGACAGGAATATAGAGTTCCAATATGGCAGCCTCAGATGAAAAAGAAACCTTCTAAAACCTCAAAATTTAACTGAAACAAGCATAGCATATAGAACTGGAAAAGACAATTAATCTTCCTCCTCCCCCTCATTCTCCGCAATATTGAAGTATCGCAGCTCATAAACACTGCGATCTTTGTTGGATGCAATCACTCGAAGCCAATCCCGCACATTGTGTTTCTTCAAGTATTTCTTCGTCAGGTACTTCAAATACCTTTGCGGGGAAAAAATGCTGAATCAGACGGATGGATTATGAAGACTCTAGAGAACGAAGACTCTAGAGAACTTTACCAACGAATTCTAGTTTATTAAGACAAAGTGAAACTTTGGAAAATAAAGTACCGAGCAAACTACATCAGATAAACAAAATTACACCTAGTTATGTTTTCAAAAACACACAAAGGGTAACCAACCGTAAGTTTTCAATCAATTATGTCCATTCTCCTTCAAAGTATAGTAATGAAGGCAAAGCAGTATGTTACAGGGTCTAAAAGGAAATGGTAGTATGTTACCATTCTGTAGCAAGACCAGAAAGCTTCAAGCCTTCAAGAGGATTCAGCAATCACCTTCAATTCTGGAGTGAGTAGATTGTCCTTGAATACTCTAGCATCGATTTTCCAACTCAACTAATATAAGTTCAACCTTGAAGGATGAAAACTGATTGAAGTTCAACCTCAAAGCACAGAAACCCACTCTTTTCTCCAATTCACCATTTTGCCCGAAGTCCCAGTCTCAACTCTCCCCTTATGCTGCATCTGATCTAATTTTGGAGCATAGATAGCTGCACATAACGATGATATGCTCGCAGAACCCTCATTTTTCACTCCATCTTTTAACCTGTCCTGATTCCATCTCTCCCCACATTAGCAGCAAATCATTTTATCTTGAAACATTAATAATTTCATATGGTAACGATAATATCTTCCACAACCTCCTTTTCTTACAATAGCAGGCTAGAAAGATGAATATAAAGCTATATAACTCATAGCTAGGCATGGCCTCTCTAAGAACAGGGGAAAAATACATGAATAAAGTATACATGCAGCCCATTTACAGATCAACGTGCCATATCATCAGTATCATAAATACCTAAAAATATCACATGATTCCAAAGGAACCAGATAGAAGGGAACCAAACCTGTTCCCCACTGGATGATGCCATTCATGGAAGCTTTTATATAATTAACAAGACAACCTCAACCCAAAAGAACCTTCCTGAAAGTTATAAATGATGCTCCTGCAGAATTTGTCAACCAATACAACCATATCGACTTGCATCCTATTAGGAAATCAGGCACCAACCGAAAACTTTAAAAGCACAAAAACACAAGCTTAGATCATATTGGCCACACACGATGACCAATAACAAAATGACAGAATTTTTAACTTTAGTTATGCAAACGAAAATTTCCGTTCATAATTTCCAATTACTTATGTCCATAACTTTCATGATTGAAACTACACGTTTCGGTAGGTGTATTCAGCAAAGCGTGCTGACATTCATTACTTCAATTACTATGGAATGCATGCAAACCAACAAAACCAATCAACACAAACCTCAAACAACAATGAGATCAATACTGTTGCAAATTTAAACAATAATAACAATAATGATAATAATAACGGACATAGAGTGGGTTTTTGAGCTCTCTATAAGAACTTGCAAATCACCCCAAAATAACCCAAATCATAAACAAATATCAACCCTGTCAAACAAGGCAGATCCACAAAAAGGCTAAATCTTTAATAACATATGTACAAAGAATGAATCTAAGGTAAACCCTAACGCTGGTAACCATTACATTAATTTGAACTGATCCAGAAACGCAAGACTTTCTAGAAAAGCGTGGGTGATCGAGATCGAGAGACAGAGGACGCGTATGAAAGAAAAAAGGGGGGGTGGAGTTACCGCTTGGAGAAGGGGCCCTCAGAGGTGACGGTGATCTTGGACTTGTCGCGTGTAACGGCGACCTGGTCGCCTAGGGCACCGGCCTTGCCGCCGGCGACCTTGATGCGCTCCTGGAGGAACTTCTCGAGGGAGGCGATCTCCATGATCTTGTCCTCCACCGGCTTCGCGCAGTCGATCGTAAACGTCGACCCTTTCTTCTTCCCTCCCTTCGCCGCCACCCCGCTCGCCCCGCGACTCATCTCCTCTCTTGCTCTCCGGACCTCGGCGGCGCGACGTTCAGTGTAAGGTTAGGGTTTTCAGAAAAGAAAGCAGCATGCCAGCGGCTTCTCCAATTTAAACCACAGAACGATAGGATGTCCCGCAGGAACTGGGAGATCATCCACCATCCATTTGATGGGAAGGCTGTGGGAGATGGAAGGGAACCCCTCCTTTGTTATGGTGCTCCGCGGGGCATTATAAATTTGCATTGCATGGGCTAACGCCCCGGTGATCTGGCTTGGCCAGCTTTGGACCGCTCTAGCCACATTCGTTGGGTTTCATGAATCATGTCGAGCAAGTCTAATTTGTATGCCATATGGATTTGTATTTGTATTTCTTAAGTCATTTTTATCCCGATAATTATAATCTTATTTAAGATTTATTTGGATGATTAGATCTCAAAATTTTATAGAATTCATAAATTGAACCAATATAATCAATAAAATCAAATCAGACTAGGCTAATATTTATAAAAATCTAAAATATATTTAAAATGGACTGATCCGATCTCATAGGAAGAAAAAAATAATCTAAATAAAAAATCAAAACAGAACAATTAGGGATGCACCATCCAAAAATTGAAACTATCCAAAAGTTGAACCCAGAATCTGTGATGTGAACAAAAGATAGACCCACTAGGGTAAGCCTGTATCCATGTCAAGATACACATCTTAAAAGGCGCAGAAGGTGAAGAGATTGAACACATGCCAGGATTAATTAGATAACCATTGGTATGACATTTCTTGTTTGCACGGTTTTAGTTCCGGAACAAATTGTGTTGGGAATGAATTCAGCTAGATGTCAGTGTGCAATTTATTTATGATTTAGCAAATTGATAAATACGAAGAGACTGGTTATCATGGGCTTGAGCCCATGAAACCTAAAATCCTTTTCACCAAAGATTCATCTTTGTTAATAGGAAAAATTATGTATAGATCCCTCATTGCATCTAAAATTATTTTTAAGTCTCGGATTTTCAGATGGATTAAAAAATCCCCAGACTGACATGAAATTATTTTTAGATCCCTGCCATCACCTACTGCCTTTTAACACCAAACTGCCCTTGAATAGTTCTGGTTACATAATTTTGACAATTGGTTACACAGATTTATGCTCAAGTTATACAGATTTATATTCAGGTTACACAGGAATATGTATAATCTGAACATAAACCTGTATAACTTGAGCATAAATCTATGTAATCTGAATACGAATCTGTGTAATCAAAACCATCCAGTTTGGTCACTTATATGGAGTTAAAGTGCAGCAAGCGACGACAAGGGTCTAAAAATAATTTTGGATTACTCCAGGGACTTTTTATTCCATCTAAAAAATTCAGAGACTTAAAAATAATTTTGGATCCAATGAAGGATCTATAGATAATTTTTTCTTGTTAATAGGTTGACAACAAGATCTTGCAGCAATATTACGGTGATGCATCATTCGCAAGCCTAACTTACAGAATCAGACTACAGCAATTTCAAATAAGGTGCTTGCGATGAACTCATGAATCCGACTAGAAGATCTTTTCGGCCAAAAGAAACACCCTGTATCACATAAGCGATTCATGCAATCAGAGCAACCAGAGCAACACTTGCAGATTGACCAAGAGACAAAGACAAAGAACTTTACCGTCTGAAGTTTGAATTAAAGAGAAAAAAAGGCCAAATTAACAAAAAAATTCCAAACATCTGACTTAGGTCTTAAACCAAGAGGGTAAAAGTGCCATCCTGTGTGTTATCCCAATAAGAATCAGGGTTCTTAGACATTCGGGAAAAGATAGCACCATGTTAACAATTCAACATATAATAACTATCAATTTGTTTCCATCAACAATCAACAAACAATATATGATCCGTGTTTAGTGCATCCCACATAATCGCACTTTTTGACTTTTTTAACTATATTTATGCCTTGAATACTAAATGATTTTAAAGCCATATTAATTAGTCTAGGATATCTGTGACACAAGTCACTCATGGCAGGCCTGCTCATTCTAACCAAAAATCAACATCAATGGTGTCTGTGTCCGATGAAATTGTATGGTAGATCCAATGAATGAAGCAACGAAGAAAGTGGTAGCCATGTATCTTCAATCTTTTTGCGAGTGCGCTAAGAATTGATTTGCATATTTATCCACCTTCGATCCTTTTGAATGGTCATAGTACTCAACCACCGCAGCTCCAGCTAAGGCAGCCAGGGTAAGAGCCTGAGCGTGCAGCCTGCAAGACAAATTTATAATGAGTCAGGACAGTTGAGGCCAAAGTTTATTATTGATATACACATGCTAGAAGATCTTGACAAGGACTTTATAGAAACTTATTAGAATTTGTATGATTCAGCTGACTAAATATTTTACCTAATTTGAGAATTGAGATGGGGAAGCTAGCATCATGCAGCTTTCAAGCATTATAATTCCAAGAATGAAGATATGCCATTCTAGTCATATTCCACAGCAGTTAAAAACTGGCATTAAGTCCTTTCTTTTCTTGTGGGGGGAAACATAGATTAGACCTCGTCCTAATTTTTTAAGTTTTAATAAATCAGGAAGAAAGTTGGACAGTTCATTCACAGTTTAGCACTAAGGAAACAACAGAAATTAAAATTGAACGAGCACTCTCCAGAGTAACACTGCAAAAGTATTTGCAAAATTGTTAAAAACGAAAAACACAATGTTTCACCAGATTCCATGATGTTCAGTTTAAAACAGCATAGCTTCCACACTTGCTACAGGTAGAGAGAGAGAGAGAGAGAGAGAGAGAGAGAGAGAGAGAGAGTAAAATCATCACAGAAAGCGAGATCAGATCAAAATGTTCCTGGCTCCTTAAGAAACAAATGTGTGATGTCATCTGAATCCTGCATCCGGACGAATCCTATTTTGCTCAGTGAAAAATAAAATCAAGTGCTTGTTATAAAATCCCATGGGCTGAAGGTTACAAGTGACAATGTGAATAAACAGAACTCTGAACACCATAAATCTTCTTGTACCATTCCATTCCCATTGATGTCAATAACCTTTATTAGTCATTAGTCCCAAGTGCCATAGAAATTAGCTATAAAGCAGTGGGTGTACACGGCCTCAATAATTGAATGAAACAAACTTGGCTCTGATGCACAGCTTGTATCTTAGAAAGCTTTGTTGAACAAATGATAATGCTCACAATAAATAACTTGTATCATGTGTTGAAGATGCTATAATCATTTGAGCATTTGCATAATTTCATCATAATTTATTTCTTAATATGGGGCTAAAAGATGCATATTAAGAGGCTTCTGTTTCAATAGCAAATATAGTGTGTTTGTGGCCAAATTTACAGCCTTAGGAGGCTGACCATATGTTTCATTTATCCAAATAAAATCAGCCTCCATGACTCAGCAGCACAAGAGAGGTTGATGAACTCTTTTGAGTAATGGAATCCCCTTATCACTTTTATTAAATGCGAAAAAAGAAAAAAGAAACTGAAAAATCTATTGCTCAAATCCACCTATCACTCACTCGAATCTGTTTAGGGATGATAATTAATCATATGACTGCCTTGATCCTCCCCATGAGATTTCTATGTCAAGGCAAGGAATAATGGGAGGAACCCTTAAAATATCATGCCCGTGATAATACTAAAGAACAAACTTGTATGCTGGCTATTCGAGCTGTTTCACTCTCCACAAGGCCCAGTCCAAAACTTTAATCTGAAGACAGAACCATAGGCACTTAGATGCATCAAGCATAATAGATTGTACAGAACTGGAATTCAAGTATGACAATACCCTTCTTGCCCCAAGCAGAATGGAATATGGCCTATGATATCTTTCCTGGATGCCAGAGTATGCATTAATGTAATTCTTGCACATCCTAAAAGCAATGTAACTACCATGGCCATCTTATCCGGGTTCATAAGTCATGATATTAACCTTTTTTTTGGTACAAAGTCTATGTCCACAAAAGATTTCAGTATTGGTTGAAGTTTGTAAACCATAACTCTATCACAAAGCAAGAGACATCCTGAAAGAAAATGAACCATATATAGTGAAAGACATATCACAGAGTTTCATGTACAGATAAACCCACTGACTTTTGTATCATGCATCAATGACCTATATAACAAATCTAATTGATGTCAGTTTGTCAGCTTATTTGTCAAAAAATGTGGCCTAGAAGATTCAAACCAAATTTTGTATAGATTAATTCCATCAGACAATTAAACAAAAGAACTAAACAAGATTGAAAAGACTTTTGCTAGCCTGGAAATTGTGCAGTCTAGTCACAAGCCTAATCAAAATTGCGTCTCTACATTTGACTAGGATTGGAATTGGGCCAAGCCAAGCTAGGCCACACACCTGCCCGAGCTGCCCTGAAAAAGTTTTCAACTCCGTGTTGAGCTTAGGCCCCTTTTTCTTTTCCCCAAATACCATCCCAAGCCCGAGCCCAGCATGAAGGCCTAGTGGAGCACGGCCCGAATAGGCCTGTTTGGGCTGAAGGCTAGGCCCTACCCGAATTGGCCCATTTGACCCAAAATTATTGGCCTGATTGGCCCAAAATGCCTGGACCTGACCCAACTGATTATTGGCAAAAGATTCTAATAATGAATTTGGGTCAGACTTGGCCCAGTTCTAGGCTTGGGTTGGACCAATCATGGACCTGAGCCTAGCCCAAAATTTATCCGAGGGCTATTTTTAGACTCAAGCCCAACCAGAACAGTCTCAAAACTGGCCTAAGGTTTGACCCAAAGCTAGGCGGCCCTGGCCCATTTCAAGCCCTACATGTGCTCAATGATGCAATGGTAAATAATATAAAGGCCTAAAATAATAGTCATCTGTGTTGCCCAATAAGGGTTAATAGGAAAAAATAAAAGGCAAAATGTTAAGATTGTTTTGTGGTTTTCAATAAAATTTAAAAAACTAAACAGGAAATTGGTTGCATGATCTTTCATTGTTTGATGCTTGCTGATTGTGGGATTCTTGGGTGCTCTCGGATGTACAGATAGGTGATTTTGAGAATTAGTCCCCCAAATGGATTTTTTCTAGAAGATGGAAAAGTGCATAAAGTAACACACCAGCCAATACAAAAGGTCAAAGGGTTCCTATCTTGCTTCCAATGAAAAGCAAATCCATGTGAGCGGTACATTTCATACCACAGGATGGAAAGGTGAAGAAGAAAACAGATAGTCTGATGGTAGGACTAGCTTAGACCTAGATGTAACATGCATGCACAGCAGGTTTGCTGAACCTGCTTAGTCATAGGGCAGGCAGGCACAAATACAGACTTTACCTTCAAAGCAAAAGCACGTGACTATGAATGGAAAATCAAAGAAGTAGAAAATCTTCAATGAAAGATCTTTTTCTTTTCTAGTACTAAATTATGAAACTAAGCAATACAAAAAAACAATATGGCTGTATTCATCGTTATGGATCCACTGTAAAGCATAAATGCAAAAACTGACGCATCTTCTTGTAGATCATGAAAACAAGCAGCAAAATGCAAATGAAAATCCTTTAGAACACAAAATGCATCTTCTCAACCCGCTCCACTGGGACAAGGTTTTCAACACTACATTATATCAGCAATGCATAAAGTCTACCTGTCAATAAAACGTAGTTCAATTATGCCCCAAGCCTCTACTGTGCTTGCTCTCCTTTTATAACATGTCAAATGAATAATGCTCCTTCATCTAATAATTCCTTCTGTGAATGTTTATTTCTTGGACTTCTGAGTTGTTCTCTTCCCCAATGATTTCATCTATAGTCCTAATCACCCATATAATAACACAATTCCCCACATCAAAACAAGTTAGCTTTAATTTATCTTCCACTTTTTAAGCAACTTTCCTTGCTACGAAACAGCTCAAAATTGAAAAATCAGCACTTGCAGTAAGGACTAAGGAATATCTGCAACAGAACATTAGCTGTGCTTCTTGCACTTTCATGGTACATACACCGATCAAAAGTGCATGACTGGGCCTTTCCTTGTTGATTTTGATACAGGATTGTGTTCTAGTTTATTATCTTGGTGCAAATGTTTTGCAACACTCCAGCGGTCTAACCTCACAGTTTATATGCAAAGTTCCAAACATCAGCATGACATTTCATCTCAGACATTTAACTACAACATTTTCAATTCTAGTCTCAACAGTTTCATTTAAAAAAGGAATTAAGTCAAGAGAAAACATATATAGCATTATTTTAGAAATTAGAATACATAGAATTGTCTGGAACTTTGGATGTGTCACATAATTTTGGTGGTCACTGCCAGTAAACTTATCAAAATGGTTTCAAAAATAAAAATGCAAAATAACTGGAAAAACGGAAAAAATAAAGATGATCTTTCTTTGATGAGAATCTTAACAAATAATAGGAAAGAATCCTACTTTTACAAAATATATTCCTTCCATATCGAAGTGATTTTTGCACAAACTCTAAGGTCTACAATATCTTTCTTAGCCTCTATACAGTTATAACACTGATAGCAATTTCTCTATAGACATGTGTTTCTTAAATGTCTGGAATCCCAACATTAAAGTATTTTTAGATATATTAGAATATGATTTTAAGCTCAGAAACATGCTTCAAAACAACCGATGAAATTCCTAAACTATGGACAGTTTGAACTACTTTCAAAATAAAGTTGTTCCATCTCATCCAAAATGGCCAAGATTAAGTGAAAATGAAGAAACTCCATAATTGTGGTCAATACTAGACTAGCACTCAAGCCCCGCGTTGTGGGGATTTAATTGACAATAATGACAACATTTTACATTAAAAGTTGCTCTCATTAATTAATCGCATGATGAGATCAAAAGGATCTCTAAAAGTTCTTCTTTCCAAAGATGGCCTCTCAAACCAATGAAGGTTGCTGCATTTGGTAAATACCTGAGATCCAACATCTCCATGCAGTACTCAACAGAATCCTCCAATTTCCCCCCTTTGCACAAGCTTTGAATCAAAATTGCATAGCTAAAAGCATTCCATATATCTCATTTTAAAATCTTCTTTGCATCGTTAAACTTTGTTTGCTTGCAGAAGCCTTCCACAACTGCCGTGTAAATCACAACCTCAGGGATTGCTCCTTTCTCACGTATTAACCCGAATAGCTTCATTGCTTCTTGAACCAATCCATCTTTGCAGAGTCCATCAAGCAAAGGGTTCTGACTTTCGACGACCGCGACTCTATCTGCTTCTTTTTTTTAAATAAAACTAAGTTATAATAATTTAAAATATTTTTTATTTTTTTATAATATTATTTATGTTTTTATTTTTTATTTAAAAAATATAAAAAATTAAAAAATAAAACTTGACACATGGCGTTGTGGGAGATTATCCTATAATCTTACGTATCAACATGGAATGCCACCTCTAATACCCGTGTATCGCTTTACTATTATTATATAGATAGATAGATAATAATTTAAAATATTTTTATTTTTTAATCATACTATTTGTGTTTTTATTTCTTATTTAAAAAAAAAAATAAAACCTGACATGTCGCATTGCGGGGCATTATCCTATAATCTTATGTGTCAATACAGAATGTCACCCCTAATACCCGTGTATCACTTTACTATTATCATATAAATACTAGTTAAATCTGATCCATTCCACTCAAAATGAACAGTTTTCAGACAAAACTTAAAACATCGCTATAGAATTATTTCATGTACAACTACATAGTCTACTCTTTTTAGATACACTTGTAAACTGAGGTGAAGTGGTTGCTCATGAACCATGGGAAAAAAATCTCTAACTCTGTTTTCATCTCAGAATATGCAGTAATATCCTCACATATTGTTTTTAGCCAAAAAATCCTATCACAAACATGAGCTATAGTAAAAGTATATTCAATCATAATAGGGGAAATCTCTTGACAAATGAGCCTAGGATTTCACTACTTTTCCATATATGCAAGATTTTATACTCGATACCCAGTGCTTTAATTCTGTATGACCATTTAACATTTGCATTCCCAAGTCTTCATACTTAGGCATACAGGATGGGCATTATTAATCCTAAAAACTTTGATTGGACTAATGCACAACAGGATAGGAAGGTTTTACCATCATTAGAACTTTAGCAGTGTTAAAACAAGTGATACCTTCATCATTTGCATTGATATGATATACATTGGATGACTAAAAGCATGGTTTAGAGAAGTTCAGCAGATCCATTGATTGTAAATGATCCTACATCCATAAAAGCATCCTTTTGATCTAGCATTTAGTTACTTTAGGTTAAAATTAGAAGCATAATGCTAGAACCTAGACCAAGATTTAAAGGAGAGGCACCAATGCAAAAAAAAGTATCAGATGACACATGCAAAAAAGTAAGGAATGATAGAATTACCATTTTTGATGATTAAAGTGATAATAAACACAAAAAAGTAGGAAGGCAAACATGAGTTGTGTTCCAACATTCGGATGATTTACCAGACTAAAAAGCATGAAGTTACCAACTAAAAAAATGGACAGACACACAGCATGCAACATGATAATGAAACTGAAAAATAATTGGGCTATTTGTATCTGCAAATTACCCCTATTGTTCAAATGACTTGTAAGACTAAATGGACCAAAGTTACATATACTATTACTAACAAATTTTAGCGTATAGGAGAAGAATATAGAAATGTTATTAAAAAAAAAGAAACAACCATGAAGCATCGGTTCCTCCTAGCATCAATTATTTTCCTTTAAAATTAAGAATGTCAATTGAAGCACAGAATTCTATGTGCACCGGTCAATTTCTTATTTTTCTTGCAAGTTCACTGCAAGCATTGAATCATAACATAAATGTGGATATTTTACATCATCCTCCAAAACTACAAACTCCTTCCCACGCTAAATTATAAAGATGCAACCAAGAATTGCTAAACCTGGAACCCTTAAAAATCAAAGAATGAAAACTGCTTCTAACCAGAAAGCTTCACAAAGGAAATTATAATGTAATCCTGGAAGAACGAACCTAAGCGCTGAACTACCATTTTCATAACTCTGAAATTTAATCATTTGATCAATACTCAAAATCTGATCTCATCACCCCACCCTGACCCAAACAAAACTCCACCTTTGAACAGCACACAAAGAAAAAAATAAAAATAAAAACCATTTCCTTAAAAAAAATAATGCTAGAAAACCGAATCAGAAGTGCATCTAGAAATCCCGTCAGACCTCAACATCCGAAACCCAAGAATTCTTCGTATATTAAATACTAGAAAACACCAATATAATCACCATTAGATAATAGCCGGACAGATTTTAAAAAATTGAATAACAAATAGTTTCCTTTGGGGAAAAGGATTTTTTTCAAGCCGAACCTCGCGTGGATGATCTTGACGCTGGTTTTCATATTAGGCCGAGACCAGTTGTACGCGATCGAACTCCCGATTCCGCTGAGCCAAAGGCATCCTTTTTTTTTTTCCCACAACGGGACCCACATAACATCAAATAAAGGAAATCAAATCAGAAACCCTAATCAACCAAATTCCCAAAGACTAAACGAAAAGAAATTCAAAAAAGAAAAACGGAAGGGAGGGATCCGAAGAATTACCGACAGTGCGGAGCTTGTGCTCCACGACCCACTTCCTGATGGACTCCAACGTGCTCGGACTCTCCGCCATTGCTGGTTCTGGTTCGCTTCTCCTTTCTTTTCTGATTTTTCGCCCACCTTGGAAGAGGAGAGAGAAAGAAAGACAGAGGGAAAAGAAAACTTGGCTAGCTATTTATAGATGTGCGCGTCTGCCAACCTCGTGGATTTGACGGTGGAGTTGCGGTCAACCTGGAACGACGGCTTCTTTCAAAGCACGAAAAAAACCTGGGCCGACGGGATTGAACATCCGAGCGTCTCGCTTTCGATCTCTTTTCCTAAATAATATAAAAAAAAATTATTTATATAATTAATATAAAATCTAATTTATTTATAAAAATAATATAAAAAAAAAAATACTTCACATCATCCAAAATTTTCCACATAGACATCATTCAAAAAAAATATATATATATTTAAAATAATATTTTTAAAAATAATATTTTGAATGATGTTTTTAAAAATACTATTCAAAATAATTTTTTTTATTTTTTATTTAAAAAAAATCAAAAAAGAATGAAGAAAAAATAAATTTTAAAATTTTAAATTAATAAATAAATTAAAATTTTAATTTTCAATGAAATTTAAAATATAAAAATTTAAATTTGTAATTCAAATAAAGAAGATAATTTTAAATGATTTATTTTTTTTCAAATTAATTTTTTTAAAAAAATATCTAAACAAAAATCTTAAAAATTTAAAAAATTAAAAATATCATAGAAAAAAAGAAAGAAATACGAAAGAAATAAAAATTATAAATTTAAATTTAAAAAAATAAAAATTTTAAAATTAATTCAAAAACATCATTTCAAATTCTTACCAAAAATGTTCAAAAAAATAAAAAAATAAAAAAATAAAAAATATCATTAAAAAATTAAAATTTTAAAAAAACAAAAAAAATGAATTATAATATGAATTTTAAAAGAAATAAAATTTTTAAAATTAATTAAAATAAAAATATTATTTCAAATTACTTTCTCAAATTTAAATTAATTTATTTAAAAAATATTCAAAAGAAATAAAAAAATAGACTAAAAAAATTTCATAAAAATAGAAAGAAATGAAAAAAAATTATATAATTATAAATATGAATTAAAAAAATTAAATTTTTAATTTAAATTAAATTTTGATAAAAAAATTAATGTCATAAAAAAGTGAAAAAATGAGAAAAAAATGTGAAAAAAAATAAATTTATAAATTAAACTTTAAAAAAAATAAAAATTTTAAATTTAATTTAAATAAAAAATATCATTTCAAATTACGATGTCCATTTCAAATTATTTTTTAAAAAAATTATCTCAAGAAAAGAGAAAAAATGTTGTAAAAAAATAAAAAATACCCTAAAAAAAGAAAAAAAGGAAAAAAATAGAATTGAAAAAAAAATAAAAATTATAATTCTAATTGAAAAATAAAATTTTTAATTTTTAATTTTAAGAAATAAAAATTATAATTATAATTGAAATAAAAAATATCATTTTAAATTACTAAATTAATTTAAATATAATTATTTAAAAAATATTTTAAATAAAAAAAAATTACGTAATAGAATGCCAAAAAGATAAAAATGGAAGAAAACTAAAATTAAAATTTAAAATTATAAAAATTTTAAATTGAATTTCAAAAAAAAATGTCATAAAAGAAGTAAATAAAATAGGAAAAATGATAATAAAATAAAAATTATAATTATAAATTAAAAAAAATAACTTTAATTTAAATTAAAAATTATCATTCAAATTACTATCCTCATTATTTAATTAAATTTATTTATTAAAAAATCATAAAAAAATAATTAAAAAAAATTAAAAAAAATTAAAAAAACTAAAAAAAGGAAAAGAGAAAAAAAAAAAGGAGAAAACGTCAAAGGGAATGGCGTTTTCTCCTTCCCCCTTCTTCTCCCTTCTCCATCTTCTCCCTTCTCCGGCGTCTCTCCGATGGCACGGCGGTACGGCGGCGAGCTCTCGACGGCGGTGAGCTACCTCCTCTCTCTCCCTCTTCCTTTCTCTCCCTCCCTCTTCCTCTCTCTCTCTCCCTCTTTTTCGTTGGTCGGTGGCGGGACGCGCGCCCCGATGGCGGGCCCCACACCCCAACGGCGGGCCTCGGCCCCCTCCTCTCCCTCTTTCTCTCTCTCTCTTCCTCTCTCTCTCCCTTTTCCTTGGCCGCCGGCCACAGACGGCCGACGGCGGGCCGTGCGCCCCAGCGGCGGGGCCCCGGCCCCCTCCTCTTTCTCTTCCTCTCTCTCTCTCTCTTCCTCTCTCTCCCTTTTCCTTGGCCGCCGGCCACAGACGGCCGGCGGCGAGCCGCGCGCCCCGACGGTGGGCCCCGCACCCCGACGGTGGGCCCCGACCCCCTCCTCTCCCTCTTTCTCTCTTTCTCTCTCTTCCTCTCTCTCTCCCTTTTCCTTGGCCGCCGGCCACAAACGGCCGGCGGCGGGCCGCGCGCCCCGACGGCGGGCCCCGGCCCCCTCCTTTCCCTCTTCCTCTCTCTCTCTCTTCCTCTCTCTCTCCCTTTTCCTTGGCCGCCGGCCACAGATGGCCGGCGGCGGGCCGCACGCCCTGGCGACGGGCCCCGGCCCCCTCCTCTCCCTCTTCCTCTCTCTTCCTCTCTCTCTCTCTTTTTTCCTTGGCCGTCGGCCACAGACGGCCGGCGGTGGGCCGCGCGCCCCGGTGGCGGGTCCCGGCCCCCTCCTCTCCCTCTTCCTCTCTCTCTCTTTCTCTCTCTCTCCCTCTTTTTCCTTGGTCGCCGGCGACAGACGGCCGGCGGCGGGCCCCGACGATAGCGACGGCAGTGGGCCCCGACGGTGCCGGCCTATGCGGCCGCGGGCGGGCCCCGCGGGGGTCGGGCGGCGGGCTCCGATGGTTACTCTGTGACGGTTCCCAATGGCGGCCCCGCGACGGGCCGTCTATTTCAATCTTTTTATTTTTTTTATCTCATTATTTTTTATTTTTATTTTTATCTCATTAGATTCAGATATATTTTAAAATTCAATTCGATTGTATTTTAAAAATTTTAAAATATATTGCATTTCATGAAAACATAGACCCGTCAATTGACCAATGTAGAATATTCTACGTTATCCGTATAAAATATATATTTAAATATATATTTTTGTACGGATATCGTAAAATATATACATTGGTCAATTGATTGTCCAGTTTGGATAATTTGAGAATTGCATTTAATTCTATAGATAATTATATTATTCGAATGATATGCAGAGGGTTCGAGAAAAATTTCGGACAGTATTTTTCTTTAGTTCTCCTCATACATTTTGAGTCGTGTAGGGAGAACTAAGAAAAAATACTGTCGAAATTTCTTTCGGTCCTTTTTGCATATCGTTTAATTAATGTAATTAATCTATAGAATTAATATAATTTTCGAATGGGATATGATCTATCTGTACCTATTTGTTGATGATATGATGCATGTATCATGTAAATCTTTTGAAACGATAAAATAATTAATAATATTAAATATTTTGATTTTGATTTTATCGTAGGTTTTTCTGAGAAAATGGCCAGTACTCGAGTTCGTGTACTATTGTATTATGATGGCATGATACAGAATGATGAAACTGATGTGCAGTACAGTCACCTTGTAAATCGGATGATTAGAGTATCTTCATCATTATCACGTCAAGAATTATTGGATCATTTATACAACAGTATTCCTGTAGACAAAGAAAAATATAAAATAAAATTGAAATGAAAATCTCCTAATATGTCGGGACAGTTAATGCAGAGTAAATATATCTTGATTCTAATTGATGACGATGAAGATGTCGAAGAAATGCTGACATTTTCTTTGAAATATTCAGAATGTCAATTTTTAGAATTATATATTGAAAAGGAAGATGTACCAAGCTTTGTCCAATTATTCCAAGTCCTATGGTGACTTCTCCTTTGCTAGAAGTAGTGATAAGTGCGAAAAACGACACTCATATAGGAAATGATGACTGGATAGTCTGTGAAATAAATTTTGATAGTCTAGGCTTTGAGTCAGATGAAAATGGAGATGAAGACTGTTGGATGGATGAGGACAGTAGCAGTAATGATGATGATGGTGAAGATGAGAATGATGATCAAGATGTTCAGGCTAATATTAATGTGGAAGAATCTCAACCTCGTTTGCACGAACCTCTACAATATTTTAAAGATATAAATTTAGATGATGGTGGTTGTGTTAGTGCTGGTCGAAGATTGAACTCTCACAATCAGTTTTGAGACTCCTCGATGACTGAATTTTCTAAAGGTCTAATGTTTGAGAGTAAAAATTATGTAAGGAGAGCTGTTGATCTTTATCACATTATGAAGCATCGGACATACAATGTAGTTCAGTCGCATTTGAAATTATGGTCCGTATGATGCGCATCATCAGATAATGTTCAACATTGTAAATGGAGGCTTCGTGCTGCATTGTTGAAAAAACATGGATATTTTCAAATCACAAAATATGAGGGTCCTTACACTTGTTTATTTACGGGATTGAGTCGAGACCACAAACATGTCAGTGGAAGGATGATTAGCACATTAGTCCGATATATTATTGAGAAAGATCCCGGTGTTAAAGTTGAAGCTATTGTGGCAGCCGTTAATGATCAATTTCAATATACAGTGTCATACAGAAAAGCATGGTGTGGAAAGCAGAAGGTATTGGTTGATATTTATGGAGAATGGGAGCCGTCTTATGCTAAATTACCCTATTATATGGCTGCACTTCAACATGCAAATCTCGGTACAGTTATTTCATGGAATTTTTTTCAAACTGTGAATTCTAATGTCCGAGTTTTAAATTATATTTTTTGGGCTTTCAAACCATCTATTCAGGGTTTTACGCACTGCCATCCTGTAATCAGCATTGATGGCACGCACTTGTATGAAAATTTTAAAGGTAAGATGTTAATTGCAACAGAAATTGATGCAGAGAATGGGATATTTTCATTAGCATATGCAATTGTGGATGAGGAGACGACTGCAAGTTGGAGTTGATTTCTTTTCCAGCTCAGAATACATATCGTTAAAGATAGAAATGGAATATACTTAATTTCTGACAGGCATCCAAGTATATTAAATGCCATCACAGATGAGTCTATTGGATGGAGTCCACCACGTGCCTATCACTGATACTGTTTAAGACATATCTACAGTAATTTCAACACTCATTTCAAAAATGTGCAGCTGAAAAGAGCAGTATGGCAAGCAGGAAGCGCTCATCAAATTCGCAAATTCAACTTTATCATGGGTAGGATCAGAACAGTGAATAAAGAAGCTTGGAGCTGATTGTCCGAGATAGAAAAGGAGAAGTGGACGTTGGCACATGATGATGGCCTGCGCTATAGTGTCTTAACTACAAATTTGTCGGAGATTTTTAACGGTATTTTACGAAGAGCTAGAAATGTGCCAATTACAGCTTGTGTTCAAATGACATTTTATCGTCTTGTGAAATACTTCAATACGAGGCATGCCCAAGCCTTGAGATATGTAGAGGAGAATCCAAATAATATTTTTACTCCTCATGTTGCAATTAAAATTGCTGAAAATCAAATTAAAGCTAACCAGCACCGAGTAACAGCATTCAACCTTCAAAGAGGTATATATGAAGTGCTTACGAGGAGAACAAGCGGAGGATTACGAGGTGGAGAAAATTTTCATACTGTTACTTTAGCTGAAAGAAAATATTCTTATGGAAAGTGAAGCATGTACAAATATCCATGTTCACATGTTTTAGCTGTGTGTCAAGAAATTACTGTATATTTTAGTAGTTTTGTGGATGATGCATATACAATTACAGCATATATGAATGCTTGGAGCGGTGATTTTAATCCATTACCATATGAAAATTATTGGATGCATACACGTATGTTCAAATATATTCCTAATCATCATCGTTTGAGACCCAAGCAGAAAGGTAGACCAAAGTCAACAAGACTACGAAATTAGATGGATGATAGGCAAATAAGAAGTAAGAACCACTGTGGCATTTGTAGGGAACAAGGTCATGACCGTCGTCGCTGTCCTAGGATACTTCAACATACTTCAACTTCAAGCAGTGGAAGAAATTAAAGACTTCGAAGATTTATTTTCGTCATTGTTTTATGTATTTCTGTGAGATTGTATTTGAATTTACGTGTTTAATATCCTGAGATGAACTGAATTTAGTGTTTAAGTTGTATTATGTAACAATATTGTGTTTAATTTTTTTTTTTTAAATATATTATGTTTTATTTTTTAATACATCTGTGATAATATCGTTATTTTAGATTTATTAGCGTATTATAGCTTACGATCCGCGGTATCCCGATCTTCGAGACAGCAGTATTCTTACATTGCAGGAGCACCATCGATCACAGACTATTTTAGATGGCGGCGTAAGCATTCCAATCCTATTTACTATTTAAATTTTTATTTTAAAAGTCATGTACGTTATCTAATTATTATATTTTATTGTAGGAGCCCAGACACCTTCGTCTACGACGATCCGATGCTGATTTCTGAAGGACAGAGGACATCCCACATAGAGTGTTAGATTATTTATGATATCTGGAATTTTATGGAGTATATCGGATTGGTCGTATATAGATGGACGTCGGTCTTATTACTGCTTTGCTTAAGAGATGGCGTCCAGAGACACACACATTTTATCTTCCATTTGGTGAGGCGACCATCACTTTACAAGATGTCAGCATCCTTACTGGACTACCAGTTGATGGCGATCCAGTTATCGGAGTTGATCCCACGCTTACCATTCCAGAGTAGCAGGCTTTGTGCTTGCGATTGCTAGGGTTTGAGCCCGATGCATATTTTTTCGATCATTCACGACTCAGGATTGAGTGTTTGGATGATCGTTATCGATATTTTCATATTACGGATGATGCACCAGAGGAGATGGTGTAGCAGTATGTTAGGGATCAGGTGCTGCGGTTGCTAGGTGGTGTCTTGTTACCCGATACTTCATCGAATAAGATAAAGTTGATGTTTTTGCCATTATTAGAGGATTTAGACTTCGCTCGTCGACTCAGTTGGGGCAGTGCAGTACTAGCTTGCCTATACAGAGCTATGTGTCAAGATTCTTATGCTGATCAGAGCGAAATTGGTGGTTATCTTGTATTATTACAGGTATGTGAATTAAAAATTTTTATTTTTAATATTTAATTATATTTTATATTAAATATATCATCTATTTAATTTTTAAAATTTACAGATTTGGGTATGGGAGCGTATGCCGACTATCAGTCCATTACGACGACAGTTGCTCGAGATGCTATCAGAGCAGCAAGATCCTAATGTTCCATTCAGACTAGACAGATCATTGGGATATAGGTATCAAAATATTATTTTTTATTTTAAATTTACTATTTTAAATTTGATAAAATTTATTTAACATTAATATATTGTGAAACCGATGGAACGTTGCATTCAACGTTCATCACGTATCGACGAGAGTGGCATAGGTTTATAGGTGCCAGTTGGATACATTAGTTGATACATATATACGGGTAAATTTTAAATTTTTTACAAATATCATTTTACAGTATTCATAATCTATTAAAATTTTAGCTTACTAATTTTTTTTTATTTTAACTATATCAATTTTTGTGGGAGCCATATACAGATAAGATATTGGCATACTGCCGCAGATGTGTACAGTTGGACACGACATATGAACTGCTAGGGTGTCACTTATTTGTTTAGATGTGGTAGAGTGGCATCTTTCTGATCATGTCCTGCGGTAGTTTGGTCAGATTCAGGGCATCCTAGAGCAGTTTGATGCCAGTCAGGGACTTCATCATATTGATCGACGATGGAGAGCTCGTATTGACTGACGTATTAGACATGCAGAGTACATCGATATTTGGGATGCACGTCGAGATCACATTTTTCATGGTGATCCTATTTTGAGAGACCGTTCATATACCGATGACTACATGGCTTGATTTTTTAGTATTACGGTGCGAGTCATTAGACAGTCTCAGTATGCAGTTCCTGAATACGAGGGCGAGAGTTCTACTGTGCGTCTTTTGGTAAGATTACGAAAATTACTTTATGTTATTTGTGTTAATTTTTATTTTATATTTTACACTATACTGACTGTTTTATTTTTATTTTGTAGACTGATTCTATGTCGGATCTCATGTTGGACGCTCGTCGTGCTTTATCTACGACTGATGAGGACGAACGGATTCAGATACTGCGGGAGATAGAGAGAACAAGTTTCAGAATATTGGTGGTGATTGGTATTGAT